>NC_079288.1:83166457-83469833 GCF_023638135.1 Falco biarmicus | reverse complement strand
AAACATCTTCCTTCTCCATCTTTGGATCCATTGGCAGCTAACACTGATTTCTTGTTCATTAGCTTCACCCACCTCAATGGAGTTGTTCCTGCTTTACAGGGAGCTGAGGAACTGTGGCACATCACCCTCTGATCAGTATAAGCCTTTTACCAGACCATACTTTCCTAGCAAGTAAGCAGTAGTTTGGATTGACATGAAGTACGCTGTACTATATTTTCTGTGGTAGATCTGAAAAAATCTCTCTGGATCCTTCACTGAATATTCTGAAATTGGGAAAAATTTGTATCCATCCTTTTCACTTTGACCCATCTCCACTGAAATTGCATTTTCTGCTTTAAGTAATGCAATACTTCTCTGAAGTGCTATCATGGTTCTCCAATGTAGAGAGACTGGGAGGCAGGAGGGGATGTGGGTTGCATTTATCTGGAGTAGGCACTCCCAGGAGGTGATGGATCCTGCCTAAAATAGATGGGGTGAATCCATTTGGCTCTTTCCATAGGGCCCATGTTTGCTCTCAAGCTAACTGCTCACGTAGCTTTTGAGTGGGAAGTTATGTGAGAAAAATCCTGTTATTGATGCGGTAAAACTAGGAACAAGTTGCTCCTGATCCTGCTACAGCTGTCTGTTTGATCAGCAAAACGGGTGCAGAGATAGATCAATAGACGAAAAAATGTATTACAGCAGACAATATTTGTCTGTGCTTGGCCAGGCATCTGGCTAAATAGCAATATTGATCCTGTAAATAATGACATCCCTAAAATATCTAACTCGGTCCTCAAGCAGTAAATAGAGGCCTTAAGGCATTAATTTCTCCACTGAATTTTTCTTGGGAAAGGCAGCCATCCACCACAGAGTAACTGCATAATGTGGACTCTCTCACACTGGTTCTATCTTATATATCTGTCCTAAATCAGTCAGTAAAGACTAGAAAGGCATCAGGTTTCTTTTCCTCCCATTTAGTGAATATTCATTTTGGAACTTCGAGTATTATTTAATGCAGAAATATTCAAGTTTTCTAGGTGGTCATTGACCAAGCAAAGCTTATTTGTTCCTTTATAACCAAATTGTTCCCAATCTGGATGATTAAACTAAGCTACAAGAACTCATTTTAAGCACTTAATGACGGCACCACTTTCATGAAGCCAAGTATAAGAGCTGTGTTAAAACACAAAATGCGGACAGAAATGGCATATGATGCCCCACATGGAATGCTGCCTGCCTGGGAGCTTAAAAACATGTCCATCTGACTTCCAGAAAAGAAACATCATATCTTTTCTATCTTTTTTACAGGACCCAAACTAATTGAGTTGAAAAACAGTAAAGGGAAGAAATATCTCAGGCAGAATAGATTAAAAAAAACACCAAAGGTGTGAATAACGTTTTGATGTGATTTTGACCAACATGTGGCAAAGCATTGCTGGGACCTCCAGGTGCGCAATCCTGTAAGCAGAGAAGATTTTTCTAATGTTCCTTCTACAACTGAGGATGTTCAATCTGTTAAAAGTTTCTTGCTGACTTGCTTTAAAAGCAATAAAAAGGGAACAGCCCTTGGCCAGCCTAGCTGCTGGTGGGACAACTGTGTCAGTTGGGCAGAGCACCCCAGGAACTGGAAATGAAGCTCAACAGGCACCTGTGGGCATCAGAGGGACCAGCACATCAACCCAACGTGTCCCACAAGCTGGTGCCCCCACTAACAGGGTGAAAGAGCCGGGCTGGGGAGCATGCAGCTCCCTGCTATCCCAGCATAACCAGGATGGGGAAGATCTGTGCTGGAAAACAACCCCCCTGTACCACAAACCTGTGGATTAAGTCAATTTTTTAATGGTCTTCAGCAATTTTTCCATCCTGGAGGAAAGGGGTGCTGTGAGGGGGTGGAGGAGGGAGGAGAGCCTTCATGGGGTCCCGGTTCTGTAGTGAACAGGAATGAACACAGAAAATACTGCCGCAGGGGCATCACTGCAAGCAAAGCCTCGTGGAGTATGAATTACAGCAATGGCTATTACAGGGAAACACGGTAACAAGAGACATCTAGCTCCTCTGAAACACTCACTTCTATTCAAGTAGAAAACCAGACTTTTTTAGTAAAAAGTTATCTCTCCAGCCCCACATAAAACTGATACCCTTCCACTTCTGATACCCAGGAGATATGGCTAAGTAAAGAAGGGATTGTTCAGTTTTATAACACAGCATTCAAAACAAAATAGTTTTGTGAAGCATCTTTTGCACTGGCTGGGCTGCTCTGCTGCCCCAGCTAGTGCAAATGCCTTGGGCTGCTGGGAAGCCTCCTGCCCAGGAGTGTCCAGGGGAGGGGGCTTGAGGGATGGCACACCTGAAAAGGCTGTAGATAGCCAGAGCCAGGGCTAGTCACATCAGCAAATCCACAGGAAAAATGTTGAGCTTCATCCAAAACACACAGTGCAGACCTCAAACCAGAGTCAACATGTGTTGTCTGAGCTCTCAAAACAAGGAGGAAAGAAACTTTGCCATAAACCACGGCCACAGGAGCCTTCTGCAGCCAGCTGACCTGCAGAGAAACCTGCAGGTAACCTATCAAAAAGGCGGTGGTCTGCAGCAAAGGGACCGAGTTTTCCCAAGATGCTCATACAGTGGATCTACATCCCAAAGCCAAATAAATGACCAGCTCAGTAGAAACAGTTAATATCTGCTTGCTCTTCAATTATACAAGATTTTGGTACATTAGTTACAAGCTGTTGGATCTGACTCCTCACTGGTCTGGTCCAGCCCCCACTAAGCTATATATAAAAGTCAAGAAGAGAATTATAACCTCCCTTTCAAAAAACAACACTCATATGAGGATTAGAGGAAGGCAAGAATGTCTTTTTTTTTTTGGCAAGGAATTAAGTAAGAAAAGTGTCACCGTGCACAGTCTAGATTTACAGCAGGCTTTTTCAATTTAATTTGTCATTGCTGAATATTTTACATTGGGCTTAAACCATACAGGTTATTAAATACTGATTACAAGAAGACAGTGCACTGTGGCAGGCAAATAATTTACAAGTTATTGAAATTAAGGCTTTGGAAATGTTTTAAGGGAATTAATGTTTAATTAATGGTTTTGATCTAGAAGGGATTCCAGTAATAGCTTCAGTAAGAGATTACACAAACCTGAGAGACATTTGTAAATAGAAAGGATGCTTGACGTTAGATTTTGGGGTTTTTTAATTAATCCTGCATTGGAAAACTACCACAAGGGAATTTACACTTTGGTGCACAATAAAAGGACTGTTGTGGTTAGCAGGCACTTTAGCTTCCGTGATTTCTTTTGCATGATCAAATTTATGTGCACACATTTTTAACAACACAGCATGAGATTAACTTTTAATTTCATGTGATTAAGAATATTCCTAGTTCAACATCCCAAATGAACTTGGATATTAAAGTGTAGGAAGGTTTACACTGTATAGTTGGCGTAATAGTCACTTTCTTCCACTGAATTTCATCTTTCTGCTACTGACTTCCAGAAACAACATAAATCAGCAGCAGCATTTAGCTTTCCAGCATGACTGATGGTTTATGTTAGAAAATTTAGCTTACACTAAGACATTGTTGTACAAAGTCTTTTCTTTTTCCACTAAAAAAAGTTGTTTATGTCATTTCTTACAGTCAAACCCAATTCACCGGTCCTTTCTTGTTTTTCTCACAACATTTACCTCGACGATCTGACAGTATTTTCACAAGGCTCTAAGTTTAGTTAAGGATGCTTAGAAGATGTTTGTATCAGTAGCTGTAAAAATACAAACAGGAAAGTCTACTGAACGGAAGACAATATCTGGTATCAGTTTTCCTACAGAGATAATGTTACAAAGGTTCTTTTATAGAAACATTTTCATTAGGGAATTTCATGGTGATTTATAGTGCCCTGTCAGGAGATAAATCCCACATGAGATTTGAGATAGCTAAATAGTGGATCTGTCGTTCTGTAATTGTAGGGGGGGGGGGGGGGCGGGGGTCACTCTTCTGATCTTGATGGGTTATGGAGATACGGGGATGATACAACTCCCATTAAAGTTACTGGAAGGGGAAACAAACAAACTTTAGAAGTTTTAGGGACAAAAACATGGCAGTTTATAGGTCTCTAAGTTAATCTTCAAGCTGAAACGCATCACCTTTCTGCTAATGTACTGAGTAAAATAGAATGCAAGAAATTTTGGAGAATTCATAAGGCTTGAATTTGAAAAATCACTTTAGAAATGAGGACTTCATTCCTCTTCTTCCTTTCCTGGTGCAGCTGGGCCAATGCCAACATCACTACACAATTTTTGGTTGCAAAATGGATCTGGCTTTTTGTTTAAAAGATATTAATACTTGTTACAGCTTGCTAATATTCATTCCAGGTGATTTTTATTGCTGGTTATAATATGCTTATTTTCCCCTTATCACTTTAGCTATAATTGGTTGGTTTAATACACAGAGCACACATCCTCCATGCTGCCTGCTTAATTATTTTCATGTCTTTTTATGTCACATTTCTCAGAACAATAATTATGTCAGATCATAAATCCTGTCCTACAGTGACACAAATAAAAACCTGACAGATGGTAGTACTTGCTTTATAATGTGGAGCAAGGTGATTCAGTTTAACTAAACGCTTAATTTATTTCTACTTAGTTTAATTAATTCAGCTTAATTATTTAACCTATTAACCAAAGGTTAATTAAATTGAATCTGAAGCACTCTCTTATTATATTTATATTGCTTTTTTTTTGGGGGGGGGGGGAATGGGACTAGTGTTTCATTACCTCTCTTGCTCATTAATGTTAGTGCTGCTGTTGCTCTTTCTTGAAACGTTTGTTTTCTCCAGGGCCAAGTTAATCCATAATTCAGCGCTAATGGTAAATCAGCTGTGCATTACCCACTGCGCACCCTCCAAACGGTGACGCCAGGGTTCGCATGCCGGGGCTGGATTGCACTGTCTGGCTGCAGTTAGCATCGGGTAACCAAAACTACTGCCGGAATGCACCCTAAATAGCCATCTTCTAAAAATATGTCCCTGCTCTTCTTCCCAACCTGCGAAGAGAGGTGGCAGCCCCATTTCTAAATGCTTCTTAAGGCTCTTTTGAACAGCACCTTGAAAAATGAAAGTCCAAAGCAAAGGCTACAGTGCAAACCATCCAAGATGTTAAAATCAAATTCAACAAACTCAAGCCCAAGAGCTATTAGGAGCAGCCCACTGGTGCGGTCACAGCTGAACTGCCCCTACCCAAGGAAGTCATGGGCACCTGCAGTGCCTGCCCTCACCCAAAGGTCTACCATGGGCTCACCCGCAAACCGTTCTCTCTCCAAAAAACATACATAATAGTGATAGTCTAGAAAAGCAAGGGTCAGGGACTAGAAATACCTCTGCTGCCTGTATACTTTATTTTCATCAAACATGCTGACGGCTAGGCAGCTAAGCATCAGCGCCAGCAGGCTGCGTCGGTGATGGGGCACAACCACAGCATGCCACAGCCACCCTGGGAGGGGATGGAGTCCCTGCACATCTAAATGTGACCCACACATGCTGGCAGATGATGTGGATGGTCATGACGGGTCAGGGAGCCTGGCAACCTCCAAGGGAAAGGACCAGACCATTCTTAAGAGCCCCTTAACCCAAAAATCCACCTACTGACTTTGCAAATGCGAGCTCGGGGAGCACAAGAGGGGAATCTGCACAAAGCCTCCAGAACTGGTTTGAACACCAAAATTTCTCCAGCACTTCAGGGATTTGAATTCCATCCAGAGATTTTAATTCCACCTCTATAGCACTGCAAACTCCATACCCATAACCCACAGCCCAAGACCCACTCAGAAGTCCCACTCTGGAGCAGGGGCATCTGTTGCAAAAGCGCCCACTGGGTGCTACCTTCATCCCAAGCACCCACAGACGCTCAAGAATCAAACCTGCCGCCTTCAGGCTTAGATTTAACAAGTCCCTGCTAAGCACAAAGCTGAATGAGATCACATCTGGTCTAGGGCCAGAAAGTAATGGTGGGGTAACGGTTTTATTGGCTTTTAGAGAAGGAGCTGTTTGATTTCAGAGAGAGAGAGAGAGAGAGGAGAGTCAACAGCAACATTCGCTCCTGCTAATCTCATTTCCAGAAGCATGCTGAGTGAGAAGGCACTTGGGCACAAAGCTTTGCTCGATTGCTGTCTGTTTATCCGGGATTACGTTAGGAGCCCAAGACGCATCTGAAAACAGCCCATGGCAAGAACTAGGGCTTTGCAAATGGCTTCTGCAGCATCAGGTTTTCGGGAAGAGATATTCCAGTGTTTCCAGCAAGTTGTTGTCTGGATGGCAGCCAGTTTGCTCAGTACAAGTGCTTCAGAATTAACAGAATAGATGTGCAGGAAAGGGAAGATTTAAAGACCTAAAAATAGCTCATTTTTGTTAAAGCTTTTTTTTTTTTTTTTTTTTTTATTTAGATGCACAGGTTTTAGCCATGCAAATCTAAGACAGTCTTGAGGCAAGCACTGCAGCTAACAGGTGTTGATTAGATATTTTAAATGAACCAAATGAACCAGATTAACATATTTACCTTAAGCAAAAAGATCAAATGCAGAATGCTGAATCTGGCCTGGGCGAAGGGCTCCTCTAAGGGGGAAACTGCAGCAGAAGTTAGTCTGACGATGATCTGCCCCACTGTCCACAAAAGCTACTTTTAAGACTCAAATTACCACCAAATCTGGTATTAACAGCTCTTTATTTCAGTGTCAACAACACAAAAAGAGGGCTTGCATTTTGACATCAAAACCATGCAAAGCACCTATACACTGAGAATAAGATATTGAACAAGTGCCTCTCTCCTGCTACATGTGGAAAATTTGGCAGGAAGACTCAGTTTTCCTGTACGTTCTGCTCTATCCTTCCATAAATCAACCAGCTGTGAGGGGTGATAATTAACCTTCATTCCAAATCAAATAATTTGCCACTGAACAGTATTCCACGCTGCCCTAAGCTGCTCAAGGATGCTTCTGTAAACTTCATCAAGGACCCAGTTCTGCTCTCGGTTTAAAAGGACAAAGTCCCAAACACCTCCAGCTACAGGAACAGACTTTAATCAGAGGTACTGAATTAATGGTGAGCAGAATTTGGCTCAAAGGATGAATGTCTCCTCCATACACAGGCCCAAAAAAGGCCGTTATTAATGTCCCGGACAGAGGGATGTAGGGACCACCCTAGGCTCAGAGAATTGTCACGTGCACAGAGGACAAATAGACATCCCAGACTATTAAAAAACAGTGGTATAGAAAAATAAAAGGCAAAAAATATTGAACCAAAAAGGTTCCAAATAAGGCATCAGCAGGTCCCGACTGGATGTGCCCCATTACATACATCACCCTCCCAGCCAGGGTGGTTAGGAACGATGCATTAGGATTGTGTTTCTGATCTCAATGATCAGAGCACTAAGCACTATGAGCAACCAGAAGGGTTCAAGTTCTCATTGAAAAAGAAAAAAAACCAAACCCAAAACACAAAAACAAGGAGTATTCTTTTTGGTAAGTATTTCTTAGAAAATAAAATAAAAACAGTAAAGCAATTTTTTTAAATGATTCTTTAAAAAAAGACAACATTTCTGTAAAGTAAAAATATATATATATAGAAATAGAATATAATTTTTTGTTTTTAAAAAAGACATTCAGTATCATGTCAGCGGATTCTGATCAACTTCCCATCCGTCTTCTGCAATAACCGCTGCTTGTTAAGGCAAAACGTCAGGTTGGCACCATTACAACAGCTGAATCAAACTGGCCGAAGGCTAAGCAGAGCAGGCAGCACGCCGGCGTCAGCGAGGCTGCTTCTCCCGCACGCTGACCGAGCCATCCTCCATGCCAAAGTACACCACCTCTGCCATGTCGATGAAGAGTCCAGTCTCCACCACACCTGGGGAACAAGAGTTCACCTGCCTGTTAATGCCAAAGCCACCCCACTGCTTGAATCCTCTCCTCTGCCCATGGTTTTGTTTGTTAAAAGGCACCAATGCCTCCATCA
Organism: Falco biarmicus; assembly: GCF_023638135.1. Classification (NCBI taxonomy): domain Eukaryota; kingdom Metazoa; phylum Chordata; class Aves; order Falconiformes; family Falconidae; genus Falco; species Falco biarmicus. The sequence continues at coordinate 83,461,843 of NC_079288.1, read as the reverse complement.
GAGGTTTGGAGAGAGGTGTCCAACCTGGGTGATGTTGCATCAGCTGCACAGGAAGCCTCTGAGAAGTCTTTTCCATGTGGCCACCCCTAGAAGAAACTCTCCAGAGAGTGAGAAACAACGCCTAAAGCTCCCCCCAACGTTCACACCACCCCAGCCACCACCATTACACCACAACCACAAACATGGCATTTTCAGCCATCTGAAGACCCATGGGAGCAAGAGGAAGCTACGTGCAGCCACAGGCTTACTCACTTTGCTTTAAACACATCTAAAACACTACCCTGATAGCTAACACTTCTTCAAATGCTAAGACTCCGCAGATCTGATGCTACCTCTGCAATTTGTAGCCCATTTGCCAACGTACTTTTGGTTGCATTTAATTATGGGGTGCTTCTACCTTCACAGCGATCACTGAGCCACAGCCAGAGGCCAGAAAGGTGGAAAGAAATGGAGGACAAGGGCTACCACAAGCGCAAGGTGGCCGCAGCCCTGCTAGCACCGCTGTATTTAGGCTTTACCAGTTCTGCTCATCCACTTCTGGGTAGGGAAGATGCTCTTCTTCCCCTTAGCAGGTCCATTTCTGAGCAGCAAATTGTGCTGAGACCATCTCCACACCAATACGATGGAACAGGTCTCATCATTTACTGCTCATCTCTCAACCAAAAGAGATGCAAGGAAGAAGTCCTTGCTGTTTTATTTGCAAACAGCATAACTGGCCATTGTTGCTTTCTTGCATGGAAACAGCTCTCATGATGTAGACATTTGTACAGCAATGGGCAGCAACCACATTAGGATATGGAGCACCACACCAGGGACAGCCCAGACCAGCAGCGGTCACCAGTTCATTTAGATCCGTCACTGGTTCATTTAGATGTGCTCCTGCCAAAGGTACAAACTTGCCATCTACTGCTGGCTACCAGCAAATACAAGGTAATTATTCAGATTGCAAAGACACTGGGACAAAGGAGGGCAGAGGTAGCATCCCAGCATTTTGCTCCTAGAGCAGGAAAAAAGAAAATGGGTGTATTTTCAGTAAGTCAGCCTTATATCAGCATTGAGGGAAGCAAAGCCACTGAACAGAAGCAACTAGAAGTTACTGGTGACTCTTCACCCAGCTTTCACCCATGGCCTCTGCCTGCTCTTGTATTTTAACTGTGATGCCAGGACAATATACTGCTGCTTTATGGGGATGCTGAGGTTCATGCAGCAGGATCCCAAACTGTTCCTGCACGCTCTGACAATGCACAAACAGTGAGTGAAGGCAGCTGTGTTATGGACTTAGGGCCAGGCAGGTATCTGGTATAAACTCAAAGAAGACACAACCGTATTCAATTCAATTCAAAAGCTGACCAGATTCAAGACCAGGCTTTGCCAAGATAACCAGAAAGATATCCAGACGTGGCTCAGCCAGTCTGCCTGCTGATTCACTGAGGTCCATAGAGTGCCATTGCCCCTGGGCAGGCTTGGATTGTCCAGAAGCAGCTCCAGGCTGGGCAGCAGGTCTCATGCAGGGCAGGAGTCCTTGCAAGGAGGCTGTTTTGTTTGCAAACAGCACAATCAGCCATTGCTTCTCTCTTGCACAGCAATAGCTAGGACACACTGCACCCTCACACCATAGCCTGTAGGACTATGCAACGGTACTGGGATGCAGAGCTGTAAGCAGCTTCAGGAAAATACTGTAACCCAGTGTGAACCCTCCCTCGAGTCCACCAGTGTTTCCATTAAAAGTTCATCTCTAAATGGGCACAGGGAGAGTAAGGAAGAGCACAGGACTGGTGTGCCTAATGGGAAACAGTGTCATAAGTCATCCGGCATCACCCCAGGTTTTCACTACCATATGGAAATGCCACATGGGTACAGTTGTACTAATTCAGCTGATAGATCTCTCAAGCAGAAACAAGTGTAGAGACCCATAAGAGGGCAGTCAACACACACACACAGGGCAGTAAACACACATGCACATTCCTGCCCATCCAGGGGAGAGCTCCCATGGTCAGGGCTGTCTAGCACGGACCCAGCCTTAGCCAGCTTTTGTTTTTTGTTTTTGTTTTTTGGGGTTTTTTATCTAAATCACAGGCATTACCTGGTATCATTTTTATAGCGGTGTTCACTTCACTCCATTCATGAACCTTGTCAAACTTCCAGTCCAGGATGAAGTTCCCGTTGTCTGTCACCACGGGGCCCTGGGAAGCAAACCCATTTGTCACCACCTTGTCTACTGAGCCCAGCAGGGACTGTCACAGCCCTCACCGGGACCAGCCATCCCTGCTGCAACGGTTTACAGAGAATCAACGTTCAAGTAAATCAGAGCAGCCTACAGCAAGCCCGTAAGTAAAAACATCACCCAAGGCAACTGCCCATTCCTCATTCTCCTGCATACAGATGATCATGCAGAAGCTGGAAACAACACTGCAATTTCATCCCTGCAACAGGGGGTCTTTTTTGCAAGAGTAAAGCTAGATTAACATCCTAAAAAGGCTACTACAGGCAACAGAAGCCAAAGTAAGACCCCTCTGCCCCAGTGATAACAGCAAGCTGCTGGTTGCCATGGGGAGGTTTTGGAGCTGAAGAACTGCTGGACTCCAGCATCCCAGATGCGCTCAGCACTCTCTCAAGGCCAACAGAAGGAGCAATGGGGTGCTTTCAACAGAGCAAAGGCAGCTGGGGCTGAGGACAAGGTGTTTTAGCAGCACCGAGCAGGGTTTGCAACTACACACGCCAGGAGGGACCAGCATCCTCCAAGGACACAGCTCGTGCTCTAGCAGCACCGATGTGAATTCCCTGAGCGAGGCTGGTCTCAAGTTCACAGAGGACGACAAGTTTGCTTTTCTCAGGCATCAAATGCAACCTCCAGAGCCTCTTGGGATTAGACACATCAAAAACAAGTATTCAGCCTTCAGGTGTTAACTCCAGCCATTACTGCAGACAGCCTTCCCCTTCCCTTGCCACACACCATGGGCTGGCGAAGCCCTGCTGCCCAAGTCAGGACAGGACAGCGGCAGCAGAGACAAAGCAGCTTCAGTTTTAATTTAGTCTGGCTCCTTGTGGCACAGAGAAGCCTGGGATGGAGTGTGAGCTGCCCCTCCACTCAAGACCCTCTGGCAGTGCAGGCTGCCTTCCAGCGCCCCAGCATCCCTGCAGAGCGGCCGGTCAGGCCCAGACAGGCAATCCCTCCCCTCCCTGCTCAGGGATGTTTGCTTGAGGAGGCATAAGCCAGAGAAGCTTTCAATGAGCAGCCTGAGCACCTAAACACACAGTTCATTAACCAAAGTATAATTAGGAGGAATTACACAAGACGCCACTCGCGGGAGTGAAAGCCCAGATTTAATTAGATGGAAGGCCAGACTGCTGGTCCTCCATTTGCCCACGTTCAGGTGGCTCCTCTGGGGAAGTGGGGCGGATCAGGGACACATACTGCTTTGCTAACAGCCATGCGCAGCTCCGCAGCACCTCCGAAGTTTTTGGTCAGGGCTCTGGTGACAGGGACGTAAGCCATGGGGATGACTTCAATAGGAATTCCCTTCTTCCATTGCTCCCCGAGGCTCTCCGATTTTTTCCTGAGGACACAGTTTGAGGTGGGATTAGCATCAGACAGTACCATTGCTAACACCATTCACTTCAACACATTGCCTCTTGCAAAACCCTCAGGGTAGGGCACAGTGGTCAGTTCACGTGTGCACACGTGTAGGAAGAACCAGTTTAATACACGATGCTCAGTTCACTCATAAGCCGTTTTGACATGTTTGGGACAAGCAGGACACGAGTTGTTTTTTCAACAGCCCCGCAGCTGTATGTACAGAAGGGGAAATTTATTCAGTGCTGACAATCACTGAGCTCAAAAAGCAGAGCAGCCATTTCCTCACAAGCTCTGCTGACTCCTAAGCAGGCCTGCTGAGTTGAAAATTAAGAAAAAAAAGCTAAACCGAATTGCTGAAGCACTAGAGCCAGGCTAATTTCCACCTATTCCTGCTCCCTTGACCCACTGGAAGGACAATAATAGCCTAACCTATCCAAATCACCCCACGGGACAGAGAGGTATAATGAATATTAATATTTTCACCTGTAATCAGCAATAACAATGAAGCATTTTGCATATCCTGCAACTATCTTCTCCTGCGTCAAGCAGCCACTGCAAGAGGCGGAAAAATAATTATAATAATAATAATAATAATAATAAAAATATAAAAAAAGCCAGAAAACATCAGACCACCCCTCAATGTGCCTGATGGCCTTGAATTCCAGTCCTCTCCATCATATTATTGCTGGGTTTGGTGCTGCTGTTGCCCCATGCCAGGGCTCCTTCCCCTGCCCCATCACTGTATCCTCCTTGTCCCTTGCACACACACCTGGTCAGGAGCCATGTCCCACCACAGGGGCACGCACAGCCCCGCACAAGATCCCCTCAGCCTCTCCAGCCCACCCCAGAGGCATCTGCAGCCAGAAGAGGATGCTCAGAGGCCACCCGCCACCAGCACCATGCGCAGACAGACGGACAACAAGGCTCACCCGCCACCTTTGATAAGGTTGAGGTCAGAGTCCACTTCATCTGCTCCATCGATGGCAACGTCGAGCTATAGGAAGAGGAGAAATTTGGTGTGGAAGCTCTTCCTGTGTGGCATCCAGGCGCTGCTCTTGGCACAGCTTGGGAGGGCATCAGGTCCCAAGCAGCAGCCAGAAACATCACTAGAGCTGAGACCACCTCATCACCAGCCAGAGATGGGCATCTGCTCAGCCACCCAAGGACGCCAGCTCCCACTAAACCACAGGCATTGTGAGAGCAGGAGAAAGAAAATCCAAAACCAACTGCTGGCCTGCAGGCACGTCACTTCAGACTCTAGCATCACTTAAGGACCAGCACACAAGCAGGGGGCTCCCAGGGAAAATCTTGGTGACACTTCAGCAACACAATATCCCTGTCTTGGACCAGCAAGCATCAGCCTGGAAGAGATGCCAAACACCTCGAGGAATCAGCTCGGCAGCCTACCTGCCATCTAAAGGGACAACACTAAAACAAAACTAAGGCTTGGCGGGGGGGAAATAAACTAAACTAGTTCTCACGCACGTTCTGCAGTGCGGCTGCCTGAACTCTGGTCCTCAGGGGAGGATAAGGAAGCCTCACGCTTTCATGAAGGACCAACTTAGAGGAAGGTCAGGTGAGGTCTCACCTCCGCAGTCCCACTTACCTCTGGATGTCGGTCCAAGTCACTTAGCGTTAAGCCGTTCTGCAGGATCAGCTGACGGGCCTGCGCACCAAGAAGACAGCAAACACCATTTACCAGCAGCAGAAAGGAAAAACAGGCTCATGGTGTCATTCCCCTGGCAGCTGCTTCACAGCTCCACCTTGAGCTGGCAGAGAGGCTGCAGCCAGCAGCAGGAACGCACAGCAAGGAGAAAATGATGCCTCCAGGCCAGATTATTTTAATCCAAGGAAAACCCTGTTGCTGATTTGAACTAAAATGCTCAGGTGGTGCAACAGGACTCCTAGGTTGAGGTCTCTCAGTACTAAATAGAAGAGGCCCCGTCAGCTTGGTGGGAATCACTTGTATCTAAGCATTAGAGCTGACATGGGATTTTTGACTCCCGTGTTTTTTCAGCTTGGACATCATTCTCCCTCACACCCATCCAGCCCCTCCGATTTCCTTCAGCTGAAAAACGGGAGCAAGAAAATTAAATCTTTACGTCATAGCAGTGCAGGACTAACAATGAAAATATCTTTCATATTGGAAAGAAACAAAAAAAAAAAAAAGGCAGAAAAAGAAAAGCACGAGTCATGGGAAAAGTGTGGGAAACCTCCTGCAACAGCTGTTTGGTGGCTCTGATCTACTGTTACTGAAGTGGCCATGTATTTCCCTCTAGTGGCAATGGAACACAGAGCACCCCGTTACTCTGTCAGTTTAAACAGGAGCTCAACCTTACAGAACCTTCAATTGCTTCAATTTTCTGTTACAGATCATCACCTGAGTGAGACCCCTTCCCTGCACAGACTCTGCTCGCCTTCTAGCTCCAGCTAGACCAAGAAATGCCAGTGTGATAGCCTGGATCAACTGATTGCCCTGAATTTTACCCACTAACGCTAACAAAGAGCATCAGTTGCACGTGTTGGCATCCCATTAAACATTAAGAAGAGAGCAGGTGGAACTCCTGGCAATGAGCTATAGTTGGAATCGTTTATCGTAGCATTTCATAGCATGCAGTTTTAACACACATGGGCTGTGGGCTCTCGATCTGTGCACTAAGATTGCCCTAAGGACTCACAAAATAAAAAGAATAAAAATCGGTGGGTTTACATTCATCACACAATGTCCACGTAAAAAGGTTTCAAGGACCTAAGAATCGAAAGCATTGAAAAACACCATGCTGTACGTGCAAGCCAGATCCTGAACAGGCTTAGAGTCAGCAGTGTGGGAACGAGGTGGCTCTCTTCAGGCTCTCTGTTGCAAGGCCATGGGAGCAGACCAGCAGGAATGAAAAGCAGAGCTCCCACAACTGGGGGGAAAGCAGCAGTAACTGCGCAGCACTTGCCAAGAACAGTATCGCTCTGTGCTCTCGGCACACGTCCGGGTGAAAAGAAGAAACAACACACAAGCCAAGGGACAGATACTTACCCCGGCTCTAGCTTTACTGATGGTGATGGAATAACCCAACCTGACAAGAGGGAAGGGAGGAGAATAAAAGCCCACTGAAACCAATTCTTCCTTCCCAGTGAGCTCAGCCAGCCACTTACACATGTACATAGTGAAAATAAGACGCTGTTTTGCTGGCCTGCCAATGCTTCACTTGGAACTGGCTGAGGTCTAAGAGACTGCAAAAGACAAGAGCACGTATCCCCATGTCTGGGGGATTTTGGCTCCTCCAGGTTTACGATCTATCCATTCCCTTCAACAGCAACCTTTTTGTTTTACTGGTAAGAAACTCTGTAGTGTTACATGAACTGTCCCAACATTTCAAGGCAGGACAGGCTCCAGCCCATGTTCCTTACACAAACTTTATCAATATTGTCTGTGAGACCTCATCACTCAGAGCACTTTTCCTACGTTCAAATGGGACATTGTGTCTCAGGATGGGGATCATTTCAGACAGATCAAAGATGGACTCTCACCACATTCTATACATGCAACAGAAAAAGATACAGGTTAAAAAAGGAAAAAAAATATCTAGTTTTTATTTTTTGCCCTTTGCAGCAGTTTGCATTACACCCCAGTTGGCCACTGGTTGTTTGCAACAGCTGGGAAAAGAGAGGGTTTTATCTCCTCACACTTAAAGAACATCCACAGGATAAGATGATGTTAAGTTTTCATAATATTTTAGGACAATTCAGGTTGGTCTCTATCCAACCGCCAGGTCAAAGCAGGGTCAGCTCCCACCTTGCTCAGGGCTTTACCCATTCAGTCTTGAAAACCTCAAAGGACAGACTCTGCACAGCCTGCCTCACTGCTTCACTGCCCTCAAGGTAAAAAGGCTGTCACAAAAGTACAGTCCCAAGGTCCACACCAGGACTGCAAGAAGGACACATGCCCAATCCCTAGAGAGGGGCATCAGCACCCAGCCTCAAAAACCTCACAGGTGGTCCCTGTCATGTCACCTCTCCCTGCCCAAAGGGGACAAGGTAACAGCTGCTCCTCTGCAGCATGTTCCCAACTCAGGGAATAGAGGCAGAGAGACTAAAGCCAGTTGCCTGAATGCATGGAAGTAGCTCAGAAGCTTCCCCAGCCGCTCTGCACTTAATTAACCACCAAGCCATGTTCTCCCTCTCCCTGCAAAATTCTCAACAGTTAGCTCGGTATGAACCAAATCCTGCAAATGCTGTGCAGCAAAGGAAAGATTCAGCTGATTTTTCTTACGCAATTTCTTGTAAAAGCCAGCTGATGCATTTTAAGTTCCTCCTGAAAGCACAAGCTTGCTATTATTGCTTGCAGCGTGATTTTTACAGCTTCTGGGGCCTGATACAAAGGAGACCAAGTGTCTCCAGTGAGTTTTGTCTTACAAGGCCAGTTCACCACTGAACAGCATTTTTTTTGCAAGCGGGATCCAGAGCAAGCCATGCACCAGCACTGACATAACCAGAGCTACCACCCTAGTTCAAAACACACCTCCTAGCACTATGGCATCCCTGCAGCTCAGGTCAGGGTGACACAGCACCATCACTGCCAGCTTCCTGAGGTCCATCTGCAGGCTGCACCATGACTGCTTTCACCAGTGCTTTTAGTGAACTCACGCCACATTGAGCCAGTCCAGAGTGCAGCGTGGTGGCCTCCTGCAGCCAAAGAGACCATCCTCTGCATGAGTGTCTGGACTAGCAAAAAGCCAAGGAGGAAAGCACTTACCTGAAAAGATGTAGGGATGCAGACAATTGTCAGGTTCTCCTCTTTAACCCGCTCAGCTGTAGGAAAAAAGGCAGAAGCCTCTCTTTGTTCATTGCAGAAGGAAAAAATGCACCAACTTGCACTTCAAGAAATCTCTCTTCAGAGCAGCCCCTCTGAATCACTGCAATTACTTGCCTTGCAAATAACTCAGTCATGCTGAAAATGCAAACAGGTGCCACCCTGCACAGGTTAAGGCTCAGTTTCTAGTCAAGAAATGTTTAAACACCCACCCACCCTAGCTCAGCCCAAGATATCGTGAGCCATTAACCTTTGTGCCTCCAGCAGCAGAGGAGCACCATCAGCAAATTGTCACCTGGGAAATTAACCCCACTCCCCTCTCTCACTCCATTAAGAGAGTTTTTTGCTGCCCTCCTTGTAAACAGAGATCTCCAGCAGCTGCCTGAAAGGTTTTCTGGCTTGTTGCCGTGGGGACACAACATTCATTTATTATAGAACATTTAAATATATGGATGGAAAGGACTAATAAAACATGTATTCCATTAAATGGAAGGAAATATTTCCTCCCCAGGTTAACCTCAAATGACTAAAATCTATTACTAAGATATCATTACAGACAAAATTTATTTTAGTAATTAGGGTATTTCAGCATAAGCCAACAGCCTGAGAGTCAGCAACAGCTCTCGCACCACAGCAAGCACAGGGGCTACATGCCTCAAGGTAATACCGCTGCTGGAAGGGCTAAAGATGCAATACATGAGGCTGTGTGTTGTTACAAACCACTTCCCAGTGTGAACACATTCCGTAGGTGTGAGAAGTCAGAATTTGCAGCCTGGAACAGGCACTCCACTTTAAATACTATACCCATTTGTACAGAGACTGATTCTGTGTTAGAGCCAGGAGTGGTTGCGATATTAAGCCAAACTCAGAAAGCTGAACCGCAGCTCTCAGGCAAATGCGTATCACACACACGGAGCGTGGGGCAAGGCAGGTGCTGAGGGCAGGCACAGCACCACCGCTGGTACTCCCCTGCAGAGCAAAGCACTGGGCTGTGCTCACGCTTCAGCCCCACACAAGCCTCCCCAGCCACACAGAGCCACCCAGGTGGGACACATTGAGCTCTGTTTCCGAACGGGACACCCCCTCTTCATCCAGGCAAGACCCCCAAGAACAACAGGGCTGATCCTGCTCTCCCAACCCACTGCAGCACCCACAGCTGCTCTGTTCTGCGTCCAAGGACAGCGAAACAGGATGAGGCACAGCACCTCCACAAGCAGATCTGCCCTGGGGCTAAGAGTGCCCTGCAAAGGACACTTTAAAGTTTCTCTGCACCCTCGGCAGTGAAGCATGAGGATAATTACCCTCATGTTCATTTTGCAAAAATGTATTTGCCTCGCTTGAGTATTTTGCTGAAATTTTCTGAATAACACCTTGAGTGAACTCGCACATGAGGCAAGCAGGTAAACCTAGCTGTAGGGTACAAAAAAACCACCCAGCAGGATTTCACATTCCAGATTTTCTGTCCACCTCAGCAGGACCCTCAGCGTGAGTAACACAATGTGAGCGAGCAGAGCAGCGTCAGCTCCATCAAAGGGGTTAACGGAAGCAGAGCAGCTGCATGGCCCAAAGCCACAAAGCAAGTTGGGACTCGGCAGAGCTGGAACCAAACAGGGGAGTTCGCTCCAGTTTGTGGTGGGTGCCAGTAAAGTGCTTTGCCTGGCTGGATGGGGAGAACAGGTGGCAAATCGTTACCTCCTCAGGCCTCCCTATGCAATAAATTTAGAGCACAAGACCCAGTTTTAACCTTCAGCTTCAAAAAGGACACAGCAGCAGCAAACAGACCCGACACATCAGCTCTACGTCAGCATCCGAATTATTTAGGTTGTTTTTCAAGTACTTGGGACAGCTGGACAAGGGGGCTTTCTGCAGCAGGAGGGCCACGGAGGGGAGCATCCTACCTAATCGATGCACTGCATGGACAATTGTAGAGCCGCTTCCAATCCCAAGAACTTGATTGTTCTGCAAATCAAAGAAAGACAGAGAAGAGCTGTTACTGGGGACTCGGCACAAGGGCTGTCCACATTTCCCAGTAGACTCGACATTACAAACACATGCAAGAGGAATCCTGCCCAGAGATGCACGCCAACACACAATGTCTTAGTGCACTGCAGGCAAGGAAGGGAACACACTGTGCCAGCAAGGACATGACCACTGCCTGCGGCTAAGGGATTTTAAGCAACTCACCCTCTCATTAAAGGACATGTGCTTGCTAATTACCACCATGGTCTGAATCTCAGGGGTTTCAATGCACACTCACTGGTGGTTGCTGGCACTCCATGCACCCTCTCCTGCCGGAAAGCTGGGAGTTTCAGACAATACCACAGAGGAAAAAGCTGAAACAACCTCAAGATAACATCTCCCAAGGAAGCCGCACAGTAAAAGCATGGGTTTGCTGCCAACCATATTGTTAGTAAACGGTACAGATGCATCAGTAGCCAAAGCAAAGAGCACAGCAGCTGTACACAGAGCACAATAAAAAGCGCTCTCCAAAACAGAGCATATAACTGCCTATATGAGAGCCCAGCAACACACCTGAAAGATGTGTGAGCCTGGCAGCACACACTGAAGAGGATCGTATTTTAACCACAGCTCAGCCCTGGCCTTCCTCTGCTTATGGTCTGGTTTAAGAAGGATTGCTACTGTCTCACCCGCAACACAGGCACGCTTCTAAAAGGTGCTGCAGGCTGAGGGTGGATGGGTGCAATGGTGTTACCTCTGCAAGAGGATGCTCTGCAGTGTAAATCTCTGTTTATTATCAGCTCAGTCTCCCACCCACTGAAAGCTACCTGCAGCCTCCTGCACACTCCAATTCCACAATAATTCCCATTCTCTGGACAGGATCCAAAGCTTCAATTGACTTAAGGAGGCCCAATATCACTACAGACATTTCAGACAAGAAAGACTTGAAGGCAGCCAGAGATGCAGGCACAGAGGAGCTGTTGTGCATTATCTCTCAGACATTAGACGGGTCTGAAGCTCCTTTTCCATGTGCAGCAAATCCCAGAGTTCAGCAGCTGTGGAAAAAGCCACACCTGCAGCACTTCAACCAGCTAACATCTTAACAGCAAGCAAGCTTGCCAGGAAAGGTGGAACTCAATACAGGTCACAATCCCCTACGATAAACAATTTCCCTAGCTTCTGCAGGTGAAAAACAGAAGTTCTCCAAAACCCAGCGCGCAACCAGAGACTCGGCTTATACCCAGCCCTCACTAACCACCGTGATGCTGCATAAGATGGGGAAAACAATGTATCACAGCCACATGCCTGCAGCTTGCCAGAAGAAACCCAATAGCTCCCAAGGTTTCTCAGTTTCACCTGCCCAGCAGGTGAAGCCAAGCACGGCCAGCCAAGGAAGCAAACCTGTGTGGAGGCTGGCAGGACACGGGCAGTACCGGTGCTCCCGAGAGACTTGTTTCAACCTGGGAAGAGGCAGTTTCTTCTCTTTGCCCCCATTTCTATAGAACAGGACAGCTTCTTGGAGCAGATGGATGCCCTAAAGGGATTGGGAAAGCCTCAGCAGTGGCCACTCCACTGTAATGAAGTGGGATGAGCTCACAAAGGTCCCAACCCCTCCCTGGCGATAAACTTGAAGGCATTTATCAGTTTTGAGAAGTTAAGCACCCTCTCTTAGGCGGTGGCAAGACTTTGGGCTAAGTGGGTTTCCCAGAAAAAGTTTAAGCCAGTCTAAACTGGTGCTGTCACAACCCCTGCCGTACTGCAGCTTCCACCTGTCCCTCCTCAGCTCCAACCCCAGCCAGATCAGGGGCAAAAAAAAAGCCAAAAAACATCTGCTATTCAAAACAAGGACAGGGCAAACATTGGTGAGAAGCAGAGCACAAGGTCAGCATGCAAGGGGCAGGTCCACCTCACAGCACCAGGGAGCAGCATCCCATGCAAAAAAAAAAAAAGACATTTCAGGTTGCTTACGCACACCCCAGCAAACAAAACCAAGGCGCTGAGCCACAATACAGCTGAGGACCCACATATGGACTCTGTGAGTGGAGTCAGCAGCAACCACAGCATTTTCTCAGCTAACCCAAGGAACTAGAGATGCTGCCCAACGTTACAGATGCAGACACAGCAATGCACATTGAATAGGTACCAGCAGCACCACAGGGGCTGGCCTGTCTGGGCCGGCCCAATGTAACCCAAGACTAGGATTTCCATGGGCAAAAAGCAGGAGATAAATACAGCACAAAGCCCGAAGTTTCCTCTTACTAATGCTCAGTCCTCTGGGCAGCAGGACCTACAGCTCTCGCCCATCTTTTCATTTCTAACAGAGGCACTTAAAGGACCTGCTTTCAGAGTTGTTGTATAAACACAAAGCCAGCTCTCCCCAAGCAGCTTATGGCTCTAAAGCCCCAGGTCCTGTGCCAGCCCACAGCCCACGGCTTCTGAGGTTGGCCATCTCAGTGTCCACTCCAGTACTAGGGAATTCTGCTCCTACAGCTGCCTGGAGACAAGTGCTTTGGGCAAACACACCAATCTGGCTTTAATTAAAAAAAAAAAAGGGAAAAATGTTCTCCTCTCCTAGCCCCTCCACGTACCCTCAGGTTTACATCTGCTGCAGGCTACACAAGAAGCTGCTGTGCTGGCACACCAAGGAATGGGCATGCAGGAGGATGCCAAGAAAGGAGCCTCATCTAGTACCAGCACCAAGCCCCCCGTGCCACGGATTTACGGCAGTTAGGTAGGAGATATTTGTCCAGCGCAACCACGGATTTACAGCACAGTTAGGCAGGAGATATTTGTCCAGTGCAACCAAACTGTGAAGTCAGTGGCATCTCCCACATGTCCCTGGCGCACAAGGAAGGGAGCCTGCAGCTTTCTGAAATCACATCGCTCCCTCCATTAACAGCAATAGCTCTAACGACAAACTCAGAACTATTGGTGACAAGCAGCTGAGACCATCGAACTTCTTGGCGGTGACTCTAACCTGCTTCTCCTTCTGGCCAACCCGCATGACAGGCGTTGCAGTATTACCCCAGACACTGCCTGTTTTACTTAACCAGTGTCGCCAGCTGGGCACTGAACTTTGATCAGTTGGGATGTGGCCAAAAACATTACCCAAAGTTTGTGTGACCATACAAACACGCAAAGGACAGCTATTTCACTAGGAAAAGTCCAAAATTAAGAGTCACATTCTACCCCAAATCAAAGGCCCATCCAGCTGGCAATAACCCACAGCAGCGGCCGTGCTGTGGCTCCGCACCTTGCGACACGAGTCCTTCCTCCTGCAACCCCTCAACGTGCCACTTTTGGGGCTTGCTTTGGGTAAGAAAGGGGATTTTTATGCAACTGCCGGTCCATCCCCCAGGCTCCCCAACCCCACAGACTGCTTTTGAGTGCACTGGCCTGGCAGGGGGTAGGTCTCAGAGAGCATGTGGCTGTGCTCTCTGCAGCCACATACAGACTGCTCAGAGGAAGGAGAGGCTGCAAAACAAGTGAAACCTTTACGGGACATCAGGGAAGCCATCCGTAACTGAACCTCAAGACGCTAACCCCGCATGGGGGAGTGGGAAGGAAAAGGAAATTTTTTTTTTCCCCCAACTGCCAATGTCTACCTTCTTGGCAGCGCCTCTACACCCATTTCATCACTGCTGTTGCAAAAGGGCTTGCACAGCAAACATTGCGATAAACTACAGCGTGACTTTAACCGTCAATCTTCCAAGTGTTCACGATCAGCCTGTGCCAATTTTCAAGCAGCTCCCGTCCTATTTGACCTTCAATGGGTCGTTTATAGCCCCTTGCTGCACTTGCCTCCCTACAGAGGACAGGATGCAACCCCCTGGTTCAGGGCTGTTGCTCCTTGCTTAGCTGCTCAGAAACGGGGAGCAGCGGCAGAGCACCCTGGACTCGGAGCAGAACATGGTGTTAGCCTGAGCTCCCGCCACTGCCCAGCTTGCAGGAGGGTTCATGGTTAAAATTTGGAGGTGCAAGATGTTACCCCAAACTCGGTGTGCATCGTGCTGAGCCGGGCAAGGCAGGCAGCTGCTGCCTGGGAGGCAGGCGCTAGGCAAGCATGGAGATGGGAAAAGAAAAGTAGTTTTCTCCCTTCTCTCCAGGCTAAAGAAGCACACATCAAAGTGAAGGAGGAAGAGGCTTGGCGGGGCCCATGCATGCACCCCAGGGTCCCCCCTTGCACCCCAGGACTGTCCATGCTCCAGGAGGGGATGGAGTTGTCTGGGCACCCCACAACCTGTCCATGCACCTCGAGGATGCTCTGTGCACTGGAGGGGCCCGGCACCCCGGGACCACTCTGTGTACTGGGGGACCCAGCACCCAGGAGCTGGTCCCAGCACTTCAGGACCCATCCCTGAACTGGGAGGCCCTGGACACCCCATGGTGGTTCCATGCTCTGGGGGGTCCCGGCACCACAGAACCAGTCCCTGCACCCCGGGGCCACTCTGTGTACTGGGGGGGCTCCGTGCACCTCATGGTTGCTCCATGCATTAGGGGGTCCCGGCACCCCAGAGCCAGTCCCTGCGCCCCTGGACCGCTCTGTGTACTGGGGAGTCCCGGCTCCCAGCACTCCGGAGCCGGTGCCTGCAGCCCAGGACCCGTTCCTGCACTGGGAGGCTCCGTGCATTGGGGGTCCCAGCACCTCAAAGCCGGTCACTGCACCCCGAGACCACCCGGTGCACTGGGGAGTCCCGGCACCCCAGAGCCCGTCCCTGCACCCCGGCGCCTCTCCGCGCACCCGGGGGTCCGCCCGTGCACCGGGAGGCTCCGCGCCTGGCGCGGCCGATCCGCGCCCCGGGGGGGTCCGTGCCCCCTGCCCCGGGCAGGGCTGGGGTCCGGCCGCCTCACCTGGACGTGCTTGTCCACCGCGGCGCAGGCGGCCAGCCTCTTGGCCTCCTCGGCCATGGTGCCGCCGCGCCGCCCGCCGGCCCGGGCGCGCCTCCCCGCCGCCGGCCCCGCTCGGACCCTCCCCGGCGGCCGGGCAGCCAGGGGCGTGCTGCGGAGCGGGCCGAGCCGGCCGGGGAGCCGCATGCCGCCGCGGCCCGCCCCCGGGGGGCTCTCCCGCACGGGCTGCAGGCTTGGGCCGAGCCGGCTCCCTTCTTCCTCCTCCTCCTCCTCCTCCTCCTCCTCCGGGATGCTGGGACTTGTAGTGCGGCGAGCCGCGGACTACAGCTCCCACAATGCACGGCATGGCATGGCCTCGGCACAGCATGGCACGGCATGGCATAACGTGGCATGGCATGGCATGGCATGGCATGGCATGGCATGGCATAGTGCAGCACGGCTCAGCACGGCAGAGCAAGGCATGGCATGGCTTGGCACAGGATGGCTTGGTGTGCCCACTCCACCCACTGCACCCACCTGACCCACAACCCCAAAGGAACTTGTTATCAATGTATTTACGTGTGTGTGTATACATATATATATATTCATATCTATATCTTGTGTTTGCCGGGGTTGGAGTGGCCGAGGCTTTCCCGTCAGGTGCCAGGGAAGGCAAGGTGTCCTGCCTGGAAGTGCTGGGGAGGAGAGGGGCACCAGGCAGTGCAGTCACGCAGGAGTCCCTCGGCGCTGATGGAGGTTCTCTGAAGTTCCTCTGACGGTGCACTCCCCTGAAGGAAGAGCCTCTCTTGGACTCTTACTCACACTTTGTAGCACGGTCTCATGGGAAGTTGTCATGTGCTCATGGGATGTTGTCATGTGCGTTGGGGGTTAAGGACTGGCAGAGCAAGGCCTGCCCAGCCATCCACATGGAAACCCTGCTCTGTCGCAGGACTCATAAGTAGGGACATGCCTGTGACAAAAGCTGCTGGTCCTCTGAGCATGCCAGTTACCAAACAGCGCTCACTGCTCCTTATCCCACCCTGCAGGAGGGTCAGGACAAAACCCAATGGAGGTTTTCTGTCCTGGAGCACATAGAGCCTTTTGTGGTTTTGGTTTTTTTTTTTTTCTTTGCCTCTCTACCCTGGGTTAGCATCTGCTGAAACTCTTTCTGAAAAAATATTAGAGAGGTAGATCAACCATCAGGTACCCCTGCACCAGCAGTGCTGATCCTGGAAGCCGTGTTAGGACCATGCAGAGGCATCTCAGTTTCTCTCCAGGCAGCAATCCCCCCAAGACAGATGAGAATTGCAGGTATTTACCCCTGACTACTCACACCAAGGCCAGACCACAATGCAGAATAATCTTTTTTATTTATTTTTTTTTATTATTTTACTTGCACAACAGAAAAGCCACTGTTGGCTTCTGTTTTTTTTAATTCTGTGCATGACTGACTTGTTTTGTTGCCAGCCTCTGGGATTCTGCTGTGGTTTTTAAGGGCTAGAAATGTTTCCTTTTGTTTTCCCTGGGTCGGCACACCAGCCTTTGAACAATGGCGCCGTATTGCAACAAAGACTCTATTATCATTGCCCAGGCTTATCTCAGTGCTGTAAGGCCTTACCTTTCTGTACAGAGCAGGTGACCAGCTATTAAGGGCAGCACATGATTGCTATACAGTCCTTTGGTGTTTTCTGCTAGCTGGCAACGATCTTTCCTGCAAGTTACACATTTTAAAACGTAAATACACACACCTAGTGGGATATATATTTCGGAAAGAATCAAAGTACTGTGTTCTTCCGCGATGCATTAACCGTAAAACTGAAGGAGCAGCTGCCTTTGGGGTTACTCTGTTCACTATCCTAAATGCTTGAGTACTGCCTGGAATGAAAACCAGTCATGGGGGTTTTACACCAATTCAAGAAGCCAAATCTTGCATGTGCATATCCCAGATCCCACCGGAGTGGGGAGTGTTAGCCCAGGAGTCCTGTATGGGGGGGATAAACCTGTTTGTGTCCTCACAGCATGGGCTGATGGCTTTGGCTTGAAACACAACTTGCAGGGTGTCTGCCTGGAGAATGCAAACATTTCCACTTCCAGATAATGGGGCTGTTAGCAATTCATCTGAATCTGCAGGTGGGTTAGTTTCCATGAATCCTTTGTTTATAGAGTGCTGAGCCTCGCCAATGCACAAAAAGGTGGCGTTGGGCACTTTAGAAATGGATTTTCTTGAAGTTTCAGTGATGACCAGCTCTGTCTGCAGACAGCTCAAAGTCCTTTTGTACAAACCTGTGTTTGTTCCAGGTCAAAGCCTCTCCCAGAGCCAACTGTCACCCTCTCTGCTCCAGTACAGGGGGAGGTGTTTGAACCTGCTGTTTGAATAGGCATTTTCCTTGTTGAACATAGTGGTAACTGCGAGGTGTTAGTGCAATACCACACTGATGAACAAAGTAGCTTGGACCATCGGACTGCATGATTTGTGGGAGCTGAATTCAGCATCTGAGGCTGAAATTACATGTTAGGAAATTACATGGTAGCTAACAGCTTGCTGGTGACAAAAAGGGAAGATCCTGCTCTTTACTCCCTTCACCCACCATACTCTCTCGACCTGGGTACATAGTTTGTGCTTGCTCTGGCATTCCTGTGACGCTAAGCTGACTCACCTTGCCATGCAGGTAAAAATAGTAGTTTCTTCATGCCAGGTGAGCAAGGTTGAACTGGCTCAACCAACCCTAACATGTAACATCTCTCTGAAGGGGAGTTTTTTAACTGGCTTAAGCTGCTCCGGTCTGTGACAGCATTGTCCCCAAAAAGGAGAATTCCCACTATCACTTGCCAAGTTTTCCTGCTACTTCCATGTGTTGGCAGAGAGCTGTTTTTTTCTGAAAGGTAAAGCAAACAAGAAATAAAAAAGTCAGTTTTCCTTCCTCAGGAAGGCAGCAAGATCAGTCAGTTGGAAGTGGGAAAGCTGAAGGACCATCTTCTGTGGCAAACTTAGCCCAACTTACATCTGTTGCAAAAGTGTATGCTAACCTGAGCAGAATCCTAGTGAAGGTATAGCAGGCTCTCGGTGTTAGGTGTGTTTATCCAAATAACTGTATGTCTCTCTCATTTGATAAGGTGTGAAACAACTAAAAAACAGCAAGACCTGTGAAGGTAAAACTTCACCTACAACACTGGGGAAAGAAAAGATGCTCAGAAGGCATCATCCACTGATCAAATAATGATTGCCTGCCTCATCCAGGGAAAAGGCAGGAAGAAACACAGCACCATATACACCAGATTCCATCACATGCTGCCTCATGGAGTAGGATCTGGGGAGACAAGTGGCAGACTGAGCATTTCTAAATCATCTTTCAGATAAACTTTCTTTCTGGTTGGCAGTGGCTCTCCAAGCCTGTCACGTCCCTGCAATTAGGTTCTTGCTACCTCAGGTTTTATTCTGCAAACTCCAGTTCAGTGACATTTCTTCTGAATAACACCTACTTCACTGCTTGTCTGTGGTTCGATCTGTTGGATGAAGAATTGCTCGGGTTTATTCTGCTTGTGAAAAGACATCAGCAGGGGTGCTGGTATACTAATTACAACATATGCAGCTTTTTGATTGTTTGAATTCTCTGGGGAGGGAAAGGCAGGCTATAAATGATTTTCCAGGGGACTGCAAATGGCCCTTGGTACAGGGCAGCCACGAGGTGGCACAGTGGGCTCTCACTGCTGCGCCTTGCTGAGAGCAAGTTATTCAAGAAAAGCGGGCAGATCTTTAAGTGGAGTTACGTAAATACACCATTCCTACTAACATCCACCCAATCCTGCAAGAACAGGCTTTGATTTCCACACAAATGGCTGGTCAGATTTAAAGTTACTGTCATATGATTGAAATAGATCTCTTATGTCAGTCCGTCAAAACAGAATGGAGAATGTGAGTCATGCTTAGCAAAAAGCAGGAAGTTTGGTTTTCTTGGCATGGATTTTTAATACAGAGAGAAAATTACATGGCTGTATTGCCGCATTTGTCTTAAGGATTTGTGAATAACATTGTCCATGCCTTAGAGAAATGTTTCCAAAACAGGAAAGTACAAGCTTTCAGATTACGATTGTTATTCCTTATGCCTCAGTGGTAAGGAATCTAGTAGTCTGGAAGAAAACATGTACTCTAGCAAAAACTGTTAGAGCCCCCTGGAATAAAAGGCTTCAATTGGAAGACTGCTGATCTGGAGCAGGATGTGGGAGGAATAAAACAAAATGAGGTAATACTCATGGGTGTGATAGGAACACTTGCACAAGGCTGTTACTGTTTTGTCATAAGCATAATAAACCTCCATGAACCAGCACAAAGGTAGAAGTTCAAGCCACTTGTGAAGTATTCCAATATTCTGGCACTTGCTCTGGGGTCCGTGGTCACTGTGTATCTGTTTCTAAGCCCCTTGAATAACTAGTGGGACAAGAGATAAATTCCAGCAAAAAGCATGCCACAGAACTAGTTTTTCTGCATATTCTATAAATATAATGGATTTTAAAATTTAAATATATTATAGTTACCCTTCAACATGACTGTTCAAAACATCGCTATGCAAGAAAGATTAATTTAAATGGGAACAGGTGCAGGGGAGGGCAAGTGAGATGAACAGGAGAGAAGAGAGCCAAATGTGTAAGGGAAGAACAAAAGCTTTTGGCTTGGTTTGCCCAGCAAAACAGAAGGAACTTGATTACTCTTTATGAACATACAAATGGGTTCACAATCAAGAGAGAGGACTTATCTAAATAAAGAAAATAGTAGCTCAAGACCATATGGGTGCAATAATAAAATGTCATTTAAGTTACTAAAAATGACATGAGCCATTTGGCATGTGGCACAAGGTAAACTTGTTCAGACTTTGTTATAACAAAGTAAGTAAAAAAAAAAACAAACCAACCTCTGGATTGCAATTCACTGGTTGTCTGGGGAACAGTGTTCATGACCTGACTTTGCATAATCTGGCACTTTAAAAGAGCTCTATTTCCAGCTCATCAGAAAATAAGAGTGCAAGCAGGAGGAAAAACATAGGTGTAAGTCTAAAAATGACAAAGAGTTCACTGAGACATCAAAGAGCTACAATTTCAAAATCAAGAACGAAAATACTTTGACAAATCCTGGTTTATTAGTGAACTGGATAAAGTGATTAAAAATGAAAAATAAATAGCCAAAATGGGGAAAGCGGGAAATAAAAAAGTGTTGGTATAAATAAGAAGTTATGAGAAGCAGAGCAGTTATTGGAAATAAGGTGCATCAAAGGAAATCCATAGCTGGCAAGGCTAAATCCCAGAAAACCCTAGTAATGGTACAGGCCCATTACTAGATGGACATGATTAAAATGTCAATAATGATGCAGAACTGTTCATTGAACATTTGTGATCTGTCTGTAAAGAAGCAGGAAGGTACGCGGGTGGATTACTTAACAGTGATGTGATATTAGTCTATTAGTAACCAGTGAAGCTCTTGTCTTCTGGGGGTAACTAGCCCAATAGCTCTGAAACAGCTGGCTACAGAGAGCCCTTGTCTGCTGACATTCATCTTTAGTAAACCTTGATATACTTGATATACACAGTTTTAGAAAGCTAAAAAAGTGCCAGGTTCGTATCTGTCTTCAGAAAAGATGGTTGTATAATATGTAGGAAATGTAGATGTAAGAACAGTTCCTGGCTAAATACCAAAAAAAGTTGGTATGTGACTCAGATTAAAGAATTAGCAGAACCAGTCAGAGGTCTAATAGAAATCTCATTTCATGCTTCAAGAAGACAACAAAGAATTCAATTTCCTCTGGAAGGTGTAATAAACTTTTTAAAGGATTTTTACTTAGAACCGCATGCTATTTTGATTGAAAATACCCAGGGTAATAAACCATCAGTTAAGAATATATTCAACACTGGCAACCGAGATTGTTTTTGGGTTTTTTTTTTACAACTGGTTATAAATCATTACTGAACAAGGCTACTTGTAATGGGCTCCCTCCAGAATCATGTATGCTATACTACACATATATATAATCAATATTTTCATTAGTCATTTGGAAGTAAATAGAAAATCACTCCTAATACAATTTGCAGGTGACATCCACATCAGTGGGGTGGTACAGTCAGGATGACAAGGGCCATTGTTCAGAACATGATCAACTAGATCTGGATAAAGGGACTGCCTCAGAAGATAGTCAAATGCTAAACCACACATCTCAGGTACCCAGATGTCCACAGAGGAAGCATCGCATCATGCTGTGTGTTCTCTAGAGGCCTAAAAGTCAGCGTTTACCCCCATGCAAAGGGGAGGCACAACTAGGGATATACCAGAGCCTTCTCTACCCCCGGTACAAATGAACACAGCACCCTCACCTCCATATTCTGAAATGTAATGACGAAACAACTATAAAAGTAATTTAAGGGCTGAAGGAGATGCCTTACAATGTGAATAAAAGAGTTTGTAACCAATTTGTTACAAAGAAGATGGGGGTGTGGCTGAATAAACTACATACATACCCCTACAGGGATGAATACTGACACAATGAGATTCCTGACAGCAGAGCCAAGTTATGGCATCACCCAATGGAGGCCACAGGCATGCAGCTGGTGTGGGCAACAGCCAGCCTCGGCTATGGGAACTGAAGGGGCAGCCCCTCCTGCTCCCCAAAGATTAACTGCTGGAAGGGGGGAAATGGCCCTTGAAGGCTGCAGAGGTGCTACCTGCTTGATAAAGCAAATCCAGATGTGTGAGAACAAGGAGGAAATGTGAGCTGAATGTACTACAGATGGCTTCGGAGCTGGGGCAGCTGTTCTTGGGTCTACTGGTCACCATGTTGTGTCACACACACACCTGCCCAGCCAAGCTTGTCCGCCGGGCCAGCCAGGGCTGCCTTTAGCTCGGTATCGAGCTCCTGAGGGGAGTGCTTGGCCCCGCCATGCCCTTTCCTGAAGGAGACAAGGCGCTCGGCTAGAGAGGGCGCGTGAGGCAATATAAACCACCGGCCTCGGGAAGGGGTGACCGCTACGGGCCCCTCAGCGGAGCTCGTATGCGGAGCTGTGGGTACCGGCGTGCGTGTGCCCGTCCCCGCCGGGGCCGGCCGCTCCCTCAGGGGACGCTGCGGGGCCGCGGCCGGGCAGCCTCCGCCGTTCCCGCCCGACGGGTCCACTGCGCTCCGGAGGGGACCTTCACCCGCTCCCCCCCCGCCCCGCGCGCCGGGTAGTGCGCGCCGCTGGCCCCGCCCTGCCGACACGGAGGAAGAGCCACGTCTCCAGCCCGGCAGAGGGCCGGCAGGGAAGGGGCGGGGCCGCTCCGCTCGGCGCTCCAGTCAGCAGCACATGTGGCGCGCCGGTTCCGCCAATCCCAGAGCAGGTCGGTGAATCATGCGCTTTCGATTGGTCGGGGCAGGGGTAGAAGGAGGGGAGAGAGCGACCTGACTCCGATTGGCTCGGCGGCTCTGTTGACAAACATCGATCCCTCTCTTCCTCACCAATCAAGACGAAGCGGCGGGCGGAGCGGCGTGGCATTGGCCCAATGGGCTCACTTTCCGCCGCGAGGGGCGGGCGGTGGCGTCGGGGCGGTTGCGCGCGGAGTGCCGGTACGTGGCGGGCGGGCGGGGCGCTGTGGGGAGGGCTGCGGCGCGAGCGTATTCTGTGGCGGCGGCAGTGGTGGCAGCGTTGGCAGCGTTCATGTCCTAACGGCTGGCGGCGGCGGGCGAGGCGGGGCCCCTCCATGCGGGGGCCGCGGTACCGCAGCGCTGTGGCCGCCTTCACGTTACTGGTACTCTTGGGGGTAGCGGCGGGCGGCCCAGAGCCGCCGCCGGGCGATGCCGTGGCTGTGGAGGCCGCTTTCGGGCTGGGGGCGGCCGCCGCTCCCGCTGCTCTGCCGGCCGGTTCCGCTGACGTGACGGTAGAGGACGATGAGGCCGGTGTGACTACCGCGGCGACCGGCGATCAGGAGCCTGAGGAGAGCGGAGAGGCCCGGACCGGCGCCAGGTGGGTGGAGGTGTCGGTGACTGGGATGAGGGTCAGTGCCTGGGGCTTCTGAGGGGGCTCGGCTGTCGGGCTGGGGGTCAGTGCCTGGGGCTGCTGAGGGGGGTTCAGCCGTCTGGGCGGGGGGCTCGGTGCGTGGCGGTGTTGCGGGGTGTGTGTGTGTGAGCGCTTGGTGGGGCCGGTAGCCGGGCTGGGGGTTGGTGCCTGAGGGAAGAAGGTGTTGGTGTTCGGGGGCGGGGGGGCTGTGTCTAGGCTGGGGATCAGCAGCTGGGATGCTGGAGGCGGGGGGCGGTGCGTGGGAAGGGAGCCGCGCGGTCCCGCGGGTCGTGCGTAGGGAAGGGATGGTGCGGGAGCGGGAGCGGGCTCGGCGGGGAGCGCGGCGGGGGAACGGCGCTCGGCAGGGCCCGAGGGGTTGGAGCGGGAAGGGCCGAGGGGAGAGGCGGGAGAGCTGGGCTGGAGGTCGCTCGTCGGGGGAGCGGGAGGGAACCAGGGTACCGCAGGCTGGTGCGTGGGGCTGAGCTGTAGGGACGCGCCGGGAAGTATCTAAGGCGGGAGGAGAGGAGCAGGGCGAGGGGGCGGAAGGGGTGAGTGCCGTGGTGGGGCCGGGGTAGCGCTGCAGCGATGGGCAGGCGGACCGAGGGGCGAGGGGGGGGCAGTGGCAGCAAGGGAAGGGTGCTTCAGGACCTCACCGTCGCCAAGGGTATGTCAGGACCTCGCTATCGCTAAGGTACTTGTTCTTTTCTACGATTGGTAGTTAATTCCTAGACAAATAAGCTGCCGGATATCATGCTATGTGACATCTGACCAGTCTGCTTACCGTGGTAATAATAGCAAGTCTCGATCCCTTCCTTGACTTATTACTGGGTGGCAGTGCTCTGTGCCTGCGGGAGGGAGACCCAAAAGCACTGCCTCTGTAGTGTAAACTCTTTCCCGCACCCACAACTCACAGTTGATCAGAGCATCGTATCCCTTTCTGTCATCCTTGCTTTTTGTTTTTAAAAAACTGCAGTTTTCCTGTTTACTTAATTGTCTGTTAAACGCAGATGCTGGTGTATGCTTGAAGGGAAGCCAAACATGCAAGACAAATTGCTGAACAAGTTTCAGAATGTAGCAAGGGGAAATAAAATACTTAATAACTGCATGTGGCAAGAAGCTCTGGCAAAAGGAAGATTTTAATGAATGACTCAATTGCAGAAAGGTTACTGAGCTGTTTCCAGTTTGTTTCTGAATTGGCTGAGAAAGATGAGGTGATAAGCCACAGCCAGAGCTTAAAGGAAGATGTGCATATCTAAATGCCTACTATACTTGAGAACCTGTTCTAAAAATGAAGAGTCCAAAGCTTTATTTTTTAGTGTACACAAGCATTCAATTAAAGCAAGAAACTGGCTGATAACTTGGCATCCTGTTTTCTTTGAGGAAAATCTATTTATCTGTTAGTAACAGGATCATTCTTTCATGTATCAGGTCATCAAAGTCCTACTTAGTTTATTACAATGCTACTGTATTCAGTTTTTAATAAGACCTTCACTTATTTAGTCCTGAAAATATTTTAAAATTAATTTTCTGTTTGACTAGTACAGCTAAGTGAAACACACTAAAAATGTTCAATTTATTTATTTAAGCCTGGATTAAATGTAGCTGTTCTCTTAATTGATTAGTGCATAGGAATAGATTCACTGTCATCAAATAAAAATAGAATGGCTGCCTGGCCACAGTAGTTGCCTGCATTTCTTTTTTTTTTCTTTTTTTTTTTTTCTTTTTTTTAATGTGTATTTGTGAGATTTCTACTTGCCTCAGCTAATTGTTCCCCAGCCATAAAATATCTGTGTAATACAACAGGTCAGTATAATCTGCAAAAAAATCTGACAAAACCAAAACCCCAAACATTTTGCTGTAGGCAAGTAAGTGTAATCATCTTGGGTTTGAGGATTTTTTAATTTCCTAGAAGAAAATACAAGGGTTAGTGGATTACCGTGCTCTTTACATACAAATATGCAGCTTTTGAAATTGGAATAGCTGTTTAGAGTTCAGGTTTGATGAACAGCTGTATTTGCAATGTCCCAAATGGCTTTTGAGGGTATTAGGGTTGTGTTTTCATTTTTTGAAACTGGAACAGGAACAGTGGTAAATGTTGCACCAAAATGATCTTCTGCTTTGTTTTTCTAGCACAAACAACTTGAATAAATACAAAGTTTTTGCACAGTGAAATGGTGTAGATGAGCTAAATCACAGTTCCTCCTCTATCCTGTTTACGTCTCCCCTTGCAATCTCAGCTCTTTCCTTATGTTCATAGGTAAACCACATCAGTTCCGTAAAGCAGAACAGAGCTGTGCTCAGGCCACCTGATCTCAAAAAGTGGGCTGTGCTTATGATAGGGTATAAACAATGGTTTTATGGCCCAAGACTGGCTTTTTGTTAATGTATATGGAAGTTTGTAGTAGGTATTTTGCATGGTTTCAAGGGGGAACATCGTAACTGCACTTTGGTAACAAGCTCATGCCTGTGGGCGAGAGGATAAGATAGAAAACTTTTTCACTTAACTGTAGGAGGGTGTTTTTAGATGGTCTGGGTGGGGGAATTATGTACAGATGTGTTTTCATACTGACAAGTGCAGATAAAATCTGACTATAGTATTAGCTTCGTCTCTGCCAGGTGCTGTGATTACAGACCTCTTTGTATGTGCTGTGTGTACTGGACCCTTGCTTTAGTCCTCGTGGTAGTCATCTGTAAGGGTTTTCGTAAGAATGGATTTTCTTCTTCTCCATCACCTGGTTCCTGATATGTTCTGGAGCAGCAGCTAGAGGCAAGGTGAAGTGCCTAAGTGTTGTCTTTATTTTACTTATGTTCATTTTTCGAGTGCCTGGTTGATGGATCCTGGGATTTAAGTAACTGCCTAGTTTGGAGCGAGTCCTTTTTCTTTCTTTTTTTGTGGAGATTATTGCAATTCTGGTTTTGTGTTGGTGTTCTGGGGTTTTTTCCTTCTCTAGTGTCGATGTGATGTGATTCATTCCCCAGTATGGTCCATGATTTACTTTCAACAGATCTCTTGCCGTTTCAGCAATGTGCAGCCTTGATGCTGTTTGTCTCTATGCTTCTCACTTCCTTGGCATTATGGTTGTGACTTTTGACCTTTGACCCTATGTGTATTTTGTGTGGTGGTATGCAGAATTGAGGTCTAATTTGGTGGTCTTAGAAAACCTGATGGAAGCTGGCTTCTGTGGTCAAGGTAATCTGGAAGCTTTACTCCAGTCAGGAGGTGGTGTTGATAAAGCCAGTAATAAGGTACCCTTTTGCAGAGAATAACCATTTATCAGGCTTAACCAAAATAGACGGTAATGCAGGAATTGCTTTTCCTTGCAGCTTGTTGGTTAGGTGTCTCAAAGAGGCACCCAGAATGTCACTATTTCAGTTAATGTAATGGAATTGCAGGTACAGGCCTAACCTCTTCAGCCAGCAAAGTCTTGCAAAGAGATTGCTAAAAGGACAGCTCTTTATTCTTGAATCATGGCCTGGTATTTGTAAGAATATGCTGTAAGAATTGGGCATAATATGCTACAGTAAACTTATGATAGCACTGTGGGGTGATAAAAAGCAAGTTGCCTGCCTGTTTTTAAGCTCTGAAATAGTTTATTGGAGTAGTTGCCTGAATTGTTTTTATCAGAATGTGTTAATCTAGTGCTTGATTAGACTACCTGAAAGATAGGAAGATCTCTTGTCACCACTTTATACACTCAGTATGCAAAGCTTCAAGCAGTGGGATCGCACGGAGGAAGGGGGAAAACTTGAAAAGAGGAAAAATCTGATTGTGAGAAAATATAACACCAGCATGGGTCTAGGGTGCATGTAGACAAATTGCAGATCTTGCACCAGTCAGAGTTCAGGTGACAGGATTTTGACTCAGTGGAGTTGGTCAGAGGTGGGGAGAACAGATATTAAGATTTTAATTTATAGTAAAATAGAGTAAGTAATGAAGGATTTCATTATGAGAGTAAGGATTTTTAGTAGTTTTTTTCTGACATGCAGGATTATTGTTGAAGACCAAGATGAAGATGGGAGCAGAAACTTGATTATTTAGTTCAAAATGAGGCACTCATTAATAAAGCAGAGATAAATGAATACTTTTCTTGCATGTAGTTCTAAAAGTAGCCACATGCAAGATTTAGGTACAGCCAAGCCAGTTCTGTTCCTGCGTCTCATTGAAGTGTTTGCTTAGTAGGTGGAGTTTGTGAAATAAAGTCCATTATAGAGCTGGTGTCCAAAGGGACAAATAAAGAATACCACTGCACCCAAGAAAAGTAACAATTTTAGGGTATGAAGAAGCAGTTGCTTAAATCAGTTTCTCAGTGTGTGCTACTGGTACAAGGGTTCCCTCTGAAGGCATGATTATCTCCACCCCCAGCCCCCCCGCCTTTCCTAATCGGCTAAATTTAAAACCTAGGTGCAGTTATACCATGATTTGGGTGACCAGAGGTCATGATGCGGGTACAGATTCCAAAACTGCTGTCTTGGGTGGCAGTGGTGAGTCTTTAATAATGAGAGAATTCTTGGGGAAGGTTTGCATCTGGTGGGGAAAGATAATATGGAAAGGTAAGATGCGGAGGCATAAAACATTTGTTATGTGAAGAAGTCAAGCAGGAAGAATTAAAGGAAAACAATGGGAGTGGATGGGAAGGAAATGTTGCATAGTATGATGGTAGGATTTTTCTCTACAGTCTTACTGCCAAAATTCTTTCCATTCTAGCTACATTTCTACTTCTTTTATAACCTACTTGTCAGCTGTATCAACATAAAATTTAAATTGATCCACTTGGAATAATATTTTTATGCAGTGCTAGAGGGCTTAAGATAAATTGTTTTAACATAAAGCAAATGGATTCTGTTAAATGTGTGTCCAAGGCCTTTAGTGAGCAAGCACCTGTTTACAGTCTAATGCAATCTGGTTTATTATTAACTCGGTCTTGGTTCTGTAGCGTTGGAATAATTGTATGTACTCAGCTTATAAAAACTCATGTATTCTACTGTTCAAATATTTGCACAATTGGTATTTTTCTAACAGTCTCTTAAACTAAGGTTTTGCAGGAATGTGATGCTTGGCCACCCTCAGAAGTGGGAGCTGCTATGTTATTTTTTGGTACAGGTTAAAGATGCATTTAGTTTTCTATTTATTAAGAATATGGTGCTATGGTATAAGGACCTATAAAATGTGTGAGTTACTTTTACATGTAAAACTGCCGTGTTTTAAGTGACCTTTGTTACAGGTAATGTAATAAGCTGCTATCCTTGAACAAGTTTTTAAGATCATGATTTTAGTTTTTCCCTCCTTAAAGAAAAAAACAATACTCCCCTATAATTTCCTCTCTAAACTTCCAAATACTACACTGGTAACTTTGGACAAGTGAATGTATTTGGTTTCAGTTCTACACAATAATTTATTGTCCCTTATTGTTTAAATTAATGCACACACAGACACGTATATGAATCATTACATCCCCCTGCCCTTTTACCCTCACCCAAAAATAGTGAAATAATCTACCCATCAGGTTTATTTATACAGTTCCTTATTCTTATTGAATCCGATGTCTACAAAGGTCCTTCTGGGTCACTAGATTCAGCCCCACCCCCTCCAGAGTAAGCAGTCTGTAAAGTGATCATGCTACTCCTCCAGCCTTTGAAGATTGGTGAGCCTGCTACAAGCCAAAACTGCCAACATATCCCAGCTTTTTCAGGCCAGAGACAATCTTCAACGAAAAAAAAAAGCCTTTAAAAAATGACTTGTCAGTGTTTTGGCTCTGTGGTGGTTAGGGTTTTTTTGCTTATTTTCGGGGGGGTGTTGTTTGTTTTATTTTAATGCTTGAATTCTAGCTCAACTAGAAATGCTTATTCTATATTGTAAGGCTGTGTAAGAAACAAGATTTGCTAAAACTGATGAGCTTCAGGCCCTGTATCAATCAACAGCTAGCCTGCCGTTACTATATATCCCCAGATAGTCTACTTAAAAGTCTAAGCTGCATAAGGCAGTTTGCTTGCTTTGTTGTCTGCAGATATTGGAGGTTGTTTCTAGTGTCCTGTGTATGCCTTAGGCAAGACTTGTTTTATTCTAAGACTTGTCAAATCTTCATGATTTCGATGTTTCATCCAGGGGTATTGAAAACTTACTGATTTGCTGGATTAATAGTTTCAGGTTTAGGTTGTTTGGAAAGGGCATATTCAAGATCAGCGTGGAAGGGACTGGAAAAAATAGGATATTTATTTGTATAAATATCTCAAAAGATGGTCTCTTTCAGTGTTGTAGTGATTAACATGTGCATGTGGGAGCAAAAAGTCAACTATCTTCCCCTGAAACTGAAAGTGTCTTACAGCATTGAAATACTTTATGACATCTAGCTGGAGGCTTCAACTTTTCTACTTTCTGTTGGTGATCTAGGTAGAGCTCGTATTTTTAGATAAAGTTAAATTGCTGTTTTGCAGAATATAGATATGACTTTGAAGTTGGAGTCGCGCTCTATTAAATGTAGAAAGCAGCTAACAGATAAACTTCATACGGCTGTAGTTTTGACTGTGAATGTTTCCGACTTGCAGATCTCTAGTAATTATTAGCACTTTGGATGGACGAATTGCTGCACTGGATCCAGAAAACAGTGGGAGAAAACAGTGGGATCTGGATGTGGGATCAGGTTCTCTTGTGTCATCCAGTCTTAGTAAACCAGAGGTAAGGCTTAATCTCTTTCCTGACTAAATCCTTAAACCCAGAATTTTCTGTAATAAAATGCATGCAACTTCCTCCATATTTGATAGATGTTAAATAATGCAGCAAACTTAGCATGGATAAAGTTTGGTAGCTATTTCCAACTTTTTTTGGCTTGCATATATCATGTTGCCATTTCAAACTAGAGTGTGTCAGCATTTTAGTCTTGCAATTGACGTATGTGATAACTATCAAACTAGATGATGTAACTGAGTTTGGGAATTGTATGTAATTGCTGATTGAAAACAAGTTACTTGTAAGTGGAAGCAAATGAAAGGATCATCTGCTTTGTATTACTAGAGTGTGTTTTGGCAAGTACTGGCGCTTTTTTTTTTTGTCAAGAAAAGCAAAAGTCCTTGTGACTTAATAAATGAACAAAGGATTGGTGTTTTTTTTTAATATGCCAGATAAGCAGGCTGCCTATGAAATAGACTGTGTTAGCAATAAAATAGAGTGCTGAAGGTCACCCTACAGTACCGAGTGGTAAAAGGTTCCATCGCTTCTTGCTTTAAGGAAATCTAAAGAGTTAAAGGTCTTGTTTGGTGCTATTTCCACCATCAGTTTGAATAAACTTAGGCTAGATATTAGAAGGAAGTTTTTGGTGGTGTGTTTTTTCCTGCACTGAAGAAGTGAGATCCGTGAGTCATTCTCTCCTAGAATTAGGAGGAATAAATATACCAACTAAGAGGTAGTTTGTGGTGATGACAAATGCACAGTCCTTCACTGTCGTGGATGGTTGAATTTGATGACCAGTCCTGTATCATGCTTTTGAGTGATGCACGTTTGAGAGTGAAAGTTGAATTTAGGGGTATTCTGACTATATGAGCTTCTTGCTTGCGGTTCTTTGTTGCTGTCTGTTTACATGACCCCTGTCCTGGTATGAAGAAGGCCAAGGAAAGATTTGGTCTGCTGCTGTGGTAGTAGTGTAAGTATGAGAACTAGTAATAGGTATCTCTTATTGCAAAAATAATGTGAATGTTAAATTGTGTTCCTTTGTTTCTGAGAGAGAATTTTATTTATGGATGCAACTTTTTGAGACTTGCTCAGATGTGGTTTTGTGTTTAAGAAAAAACACTTTGGAAATAATTTTCCCCAAAAAAATACATTCTGGAGCAGAACTGAAAAGAATACAAAAACTGTAAAGAGGCAGGTGTCAGTTATAAACTGTGGTCCTTCACAAATGTTTTCAATACTGTGTACTTAAAATATTGGTCTGTTATCTGTTGCTACAAATAGTTTCTGATGACCACAGTGAAAATAGAACCACCGGTTATAAAACACACATTTGAAATCTGTGCAAATATAAACTTCATTTTTTCACTACAAATTAAGACAGCCCAAGTTTTTAAAGATTTTGAGAATGCAAGCATTTAATACTAAAGAAGTGTTTTTACAAATATAGATTTTATCACTTAACTGGTCTGTCCAGAGTTTTGATTGTTTTCCAATGTGGTGTGACTGTAGAAATGAAAGATTGGTGCTTAGGCAACAAAAACTGTAGTTTGTCCAATTCTGGTTTGTGGCTTCAAGGTAGTAGGTTGCGGTAGGCATAAAAAAACACTTTTGAAGAGCTTTTGTTATGCATATGGGAAGTTTTCAGATAGGCTTTCAAATAGTTTCATTTCTACAACTGTGGCCAAAGACACTGATGGATTTTGGCAGTTAAGATGCAGAGCCTATGAGAGAACTAATTTTGGAAGTAAAACTTCATTCTGGCCCTTTAGAAGCTGTTAAGCGTTGTGAATATAGGCCTTCTTAGAATTACTGTCATGTAAACAAATGCTGTTAAGATGAGACAGAATTTAACAAGAAACAAAAGTGATGAATACTCAAAATAAGCTACACAAACATTTAAATATTTATTTTAAACATTTAAATATTTAAATGTTTAATCTGCTGTCAGTATCAGCTGGAAGACTTCATGCAGTGAGTCTAGACACTAGAGTGAGTAATGGGCCTCATTAGAATTGTTGGGACAATTCTGTTTTGGGTCAAAACATTAAATTCATTAAAGTCTTAAGAGTCTGTTGTCTTCCTACTCTACAGTATTTCCTCTCTGATTTGGGCATGTAGCATGTTAAGTTTTACTCTCCCTTATACTGAGGATTTTTCTTCTTCCAACCTTTTTGAGGTAACAAGGTCTCTGCGCTTGCAACCACAATATTATCTTCATCATAGAACAGTATCTTTATGTAAGCTGTAAACCTAAATCATCTTGCAAGAAATGGCAGATGAGTAACACTTTTTGCATTACACTTGCAGTGCTAAGGATTTGTGTTCTTTCAGAGTGAAGGTGTGTTTTTGTCTTAATTGTTTTGATGAGGTTTTTTTCTAACTATCTTGGGTGAGAGTGCAATGAACTGTAGTTCCAGGTCCTGATGCAAAAGTATAAATTTAATTTCAAAGTGCCTTTTAAGAAAAGACATTAGATCTCCAAACTTTCAACGTTTAATAGAACTGTAGTTACTTCCTTTGCCTAACTAAAATGTCGACTTGGCTGTCTGGAGCTCATGTGTTAATTAGGAAAGGGAGGTAGTAAAATTTCAAATGTTCCAGCAGCTCTGTCAAACACTTCAGATCTTGAAACTACTGCTTAAAACACTGACAAGTGAGATGTTCATAATTTGTCATGTGAACAGATCAATTAGAAAGGCAAGGCTGCTGAACTACTAATTGTGTGTCTGGGTAACTAAAGTGATAAAATTCATTCCTTGACTCCAAGCTTCAACATAAACAATCATGGCCAGGGTGCCATTGCTGAAAAGTTACGACTTTGCATTTCAGTGTTGTGCTTAAGAATTTAAAAACTTTGTTTCCTTATCTGCTGTGTTAAAATGAAAATCCCTTCTCTATAAAAGCTGTATGTTTACAATTGCAAGATTTCTTGTTACCTGCACATAAAGATTGCCTGTTGAAGTTCAGGGTGAAATCATTGAATCTCAGCTTTTCTAAAAGAGAGGTTACTTTTAATGAAAACACTTAAATTTACTCTTTAAAATTTAACTTTGTAATGAATACATTGTCTGTACTTAGGCAGAAGAGAATACTTTTGGGAGAAACAGCCTGTTAAAATAACGATGCTTAATCATAGTGAAAATAGCAAACTGCCATTCAAGCAGTGGAAATGGTTCATAGCACATCATTATGAGACTGTTGTTGTTTACTAATGAGGGTGATGTGTTCTTTTACCTGCATAGCTTCATATTACTTAATGGGCTGCTTTTTCTTTTATGAGCATCTATTATATGAGAGAAATGAAAGTGTGAACTTGCCTGTATATTAGAATGACTAGCCATTGTGGCTACTGACTGATGGGACACTGGGAGGCTGGAAAAAAGATGGAGACAGGAAAAAAGCCTACTGTGGGCTGGATAAATGGCAGAGATACTCCTGTGAAAAAGCTGGTAGCTGATGTTTGATGAGAAGGAGTTTTAATATGTGCTGTCAGGAACACTGCAGGGAGTTCAGCCTGACGGTGCAGCTCCAGTCGTAGTAGTTTCAGTGCTCTGGGTAGAGGGTACGCTGGGATGTACTCAATAAAAGTAACTGCACTGGCTCATGATTTGGCTGTTACAGACTATTCCCTAAGCAAGCATCTTATTTCCTTATTTGAGAGACTGCTGATCATGGGACAAAATGAGTTTTAGCCCACAAGGTTGACACTTATAGCAGTCATAGTAAACATACAATGGTATGCTGGGAAAAATGAAATAATTGGGTTATCTTGTGTCACAAAATTTGTCAACATCCTTATCCCTCTAAAGGCTTTCAGTGTATTTGAATTTCATGGTATATATATTGAATTCTTGCTATTTTCTTATCATGATAATTACGTAAAATAAATTTTTCTACAAACTTAGATATCTGTGTGATCTTTTTTGGACATAAAAGTGGAATGTTTTTGTTGAATAGCCCAGTATTATATTGTTTCCTCCAGATAAATGTGGAGGCACAAAGAAGTTTCATACTGAACTCAACTGAAAATTAATTGGGTTGTAAACAAAGTGAACCCATAGATACCTTTAGCAGATTGTTCCTTTTTTGCCCTTTGGAGAGGACACCCTGATGCTTAAAGCAGTGAGTTGGGAAAGGGTTTTGAAATCTCCAAAGCTGCACTAGTGACAGGATTTAACGTACAGTAGGAATGTATCTTTTTTCCCCTCCACCCCCCCCACCCCCCCCCCTTTGTCACCATCATAAACATTTTCAATTTTTCAGTGCTTTGGCTACCCAAAAGAAATAATAAGTTCTGCTGTGAAGTGTTGAGGCACCTGGGAATCACTTTAAGGTACTGACTGCCTGCACTTTCCTGCACATTGGATAAGGCAACCTCTGTACCTAGTCAAGCCAGAGAAAAGCCAAAAGTTGTCCTGAGTCACTTTGGGAATGTGGGAAGAAATTCAGCAGCTGTCGTCCTTTGGCCTCTTACACTTTGGTGTAGAAGAAATTGGAAAACCCACACTGAAGCAGGTCAGGGCAAGACAAGAGGTCAAAACACCCTATGAGGGGCTTGAGTTGTGGTTTCTGAATTCTTTTATGGGCCCTCCCAGAGGTTAGGGGAGGGTAAATAACAGTCTCTTTGAAAGAGAAATCTTGTGACATCAATTTAGGAAAGTTACCCACCACTTAGGGCATCCCTGCGGCAGCATTTTATTAACTTGAATGAAAAGTTTTTGTTTGATCCATGGCTTTCTACTTCAGTTTTTTTTTCAGTTAAGTCACTGCCTGTAAATATCATCAAACAAAAAGTTGAGATACGTTTATTTTGGACATGGGTGGTGAATGTCAGTCAGACTTGTTTGATAGCAGCTGTTGAATACAGTGCTGAATATTATGAATTTCTATTAAACCTGTATAAATCTGTTCTGACTCTGCTAACAGTCACTGGATGAACAAAAGTATTAGTTTCAAACTACACAAACATTCTGAGAAAATGGCTTTCTCTCTGGATTCTGCTTAAAAACAATGGCTTTGTCCAGCTCACTAGTGTTAATCAACTTTTAGTGTGTTTGTGCATCTTAAAACATCTGACATGGGGCACATCAGCAACAGAAGCAATCTTTCCTGCTCAGTGCTTGGAAGAGCCTTTGTGCAAATGTACAGGCTGCTTGCAGGAGCAAATACTGTGCGGTGGGGTCAGGCTTCCATATACAGAGAATAACAAGGTGGCTCTCTTAAGTGTTTGAGTATCTGCAAAACTTTCTACAGCAAAGTTTTACTCAACAAAGCAAAGAATAAACTTTTTAAAATTCCTGTTAATGCTTTAAAATTACTTTACAGCTGTAATATGTTGTGAACAGATGTAAAGACCCAAATTGCCACTCTGTTCAAGCAGGCAGAGTGTAAATCAATGGACTTGTTATTGACAGTGACTAATCTATTTCCTTGCAGGTAAGGTGCTATAATTTTAGTTGTCTGGAAGAGTATTAGAGTAGAATTCCTTGTGTCCCGTAACTGATACTTTTTTTTTTTTTTTTTTTTTTTTTTTTTTTTTTTTTTTTTTATGTACTACTGAGATGGATGTAGGACCACCAGATGCTTTGATAGCTGGAGGTGTTATTCCTGTAGAGGAAGACAGGGGCATTATCCAGTTCTCAGTCATACAGGTTTTCTATAATAGAAATGGAATTAAACTGTACAAATTGAAATACAAGATATGGGACTTGATAACAACAATTTTGTTGAAGGTTGAAGGTGACCAGTTTAAAACTGAGAATACTGTGTACTAAGAGATCCTGTGACAGGTTATCAGCTGCTATCTTGATTCCTCTGGAGGGAAAGGAAATGCAATCCTGTGCTGCCTGTGGGTAGAGAGATACTAAATGGTCCTGGAAAAGCTCATAATGAATAAGAAGTGAGTGTCCAGTACTGTACTTCAAAAGAAGATAAATTCTAATTGCAATTGAGGCAGAAAAGACTTATTAGGGCTATAAGGGGGAGTGGAGCCTGTCTTTTACAAGAAGAGAATAGATGTGACTGCTTTTTAATTACATAGATAAATTATGATTCTTGATGCCAAAAGTCTTATTTTCATTTGTGTTGCAGGAAACGTGCACAGTCTGCATAGCCATAAAGAAGTAATGGGCTTGGGAATTACTAGAGACACATGTGGATTTCTGAGTACAGACCTTTGCTGCTTTCTTGGTGAAACAAAAAACCATAGTTTATAGTTCTCCTGAAAATAAACTTCTAATGATGTTTAGTGGACAAAAACTCATCAGCAAAAGACTTAATTGTTTTGAAATATTCAGGTAGCGAGAAGTTGTATTTTTCTAGGAAATGCAACCAACCAAACTTACTAATGTGAAGTGGTAGACCTGTGGAGAAAGGGAATTGCTGATGGATGCCTGAGCAGAGTTAGTGGTTAGTATGATGCCACATCATTGATTTTTGCCAAGGTGACAAGTAGAGCTGTTGCTTAGACAAGTGGTCTTGTCTGTTTATCAAAACTACATATCTTTTAAAGACTATCATCTTAGTTCAATTTTTTTTCAATTAAAAAACTAAACAAGACTTCTAGCTTGGTGTCATTCTGGCTGACACTTGATGTAGTTAGTACTGACAAAGCTCTGATAAAGTGCTGATGTGTGTCCTCTCACTTGTACTGTGAGGATGTTTGGGGGGACGACAGTTTCCGTTAGGAGACACGTGGGAAGCTACAGAACAAGATCTTGTGGCTTGTATGGTGTCAGAGTTCTCAACCCTAGTCCTCACAAGTGATGCTCTGCCTTGAACAAAGCCAGGAAAGTTTCTCAGAGTCACTCTGGGCTAAAGTTTGTGACCAACTGTCAACTGTCATGCTCACAGACATGGTTAAAATGCTGCAAATCTTGGAAAGGACGTTTACCATCAGCTCACTGTCTCTGTTGTTTTGTTATATTTTATAGTAGAGTCATAGAATCATTTAGGTTGGAAAAGACCTTTAAGATCATAGAGAGTGGTAAGGTCTCCCCTCAGCCTCCTTTTCTCCAGGCTAAACAACCCCAGTTCATTTGGCTGCTCCTCTCAGGGTTGTGTTCTAGACCCTTCACCTAATGGGTCGAGATAAGTCTCATGGGTTAAGATAAAGACAGAGAGAGAGAGCTTGGTTTTTTACATATTTACATTCCTACATACATATTTAGAGTTTTACATACAATTACATATGGTACACTGCACGTTTTGTATCAGCTGTTAAGCAGTTCTAGTGTTTACAGATATTAAAATGGATTGACTCTAGTAATGTCTAGACAAATACATGTTTCAGCACAGGGAATGGATAACTTAGGTATTTGGACCTCAGCTGCCCGATACACAACAAAGTGACTTACTCTGCCCTAAAGCCTTTTTGAACTTTCCACCTGTATTTTTGTATGTAAAAGAAAGTGCCTGTTTCAGTTCTAAGCATTTTAATTTAGAAAACCATTCCTCTAGCAATACAGCTGCTGACATCTCATTTCTGAATTTCTTCTGGACTTTTTCTTCCATATGCAGGTAACTATTAATCTTTCTGTCAGAGTCACTGCATGCTTTGTGCACTCTACTTTCTTTGCATCCTTGAAAAACGAGACTGTGCATTTGCCGTGTTCTGTTCTCTGGTGCTGGGGCTCCCTTTTTCCTATGGGAGTTGCTCTGTGACTTAAACTTTGAAAACACATTGACTCTGTGTCCTTACCAAAAAAAGCACACTATCCAGGCAGGGCCAGGGGAAGAAACATGCCAAGTCTGGCAGAGATCAGCTTGAATCCTGGACCCTCAGAGTGACCTGGGCTTCTGCTATCGTCCATTTTCCCTATCTCTGAAGAGAAGCATCTTGCTTAGCTCCCAGGTGGTGCCATAGGAGCCCAAGTAGCCTGCAAGAGAGCTGTGGGGGAGACGGAGGTGGTGATGCAGTTAAAACATTGTCTTAAAACATCCCAATACTGGAACAGCTCTGTGCTGGGTTGACCCTGGCTGGGTGCCAGGTGCTCACCAAAGCCACTCTATCACTCTCCTCAGCCAGGCTAGGGAGAGAAAATATAATGCAAGGCTTGTGGGTCAAGATAAGGACACGGAGGGATCACTCACTAGTTACCCTCACGGACTGGACATGAGGAAAGATTAGTTTGATTTATTACCAATCAAATCAGAGTAGGATAACGAGAAATAAAAACATATCTTATAGACCCTTTCCCCCCAGCCCCTTCCCTTCTTCCCAGGCTCAGCTTCACTCCCAGGCTCTCTCCCCACTCCCACCAGCAGTGCAGGGGACAGGGAATGGGGCTGCAGTCAGTCCATCACATGCTGCATCAGCTGCTCCTCCTTCCTCGGGGGAGGGCTCCTCACAGTCCTGCTGTGCTCCAGCGTGGGGTCCCTCCCACGGGAGACAGTCCTCCATGAACTGCTCCAACATCAGTCCTTCCCACGGGCTGCAGTTTTTCACACACTGCTCCAGTGAGGGTCCCTTCCGCAGGGTGCAGTCTTTCAAGAACAGCTGGCTCCAGCGTGAGTCCCCCATGGGGTCACAAGCCCGGCCAGCAAATCTGCCCCGGCCCAACCTCTTCTCTCCAATGGGGCCACAGGCCCTGCCAGGAGCCCAGCATGGGCTGCCAGTAGGTCACAGCCTCTATCAGGCATCCCCCTGCGTCAGTGTGAGGCCCTTGCTGGGCTGCAGGTGGATATCTGCTCCACCATGGACCTCCATGAGCTGGGGGGCACAGGCAGGGCCTGCCCCACAGGCTGGGGGCCACGTCTGCTCAGCGCCTGGCACTGCTCCGGCCTCTTGTGGCCCTGTTGGGGGCTTGTGGGGCTGCTGCTCTCCCCCCGCCTCTCTCCTCTCTCCAACTGCAGTTGCGCAGCTTTCTTTTCCTTCTTCTTAAAAACGTTATCCCAGAGGTGCTACCACTGTCACTGATGGGCTTAGCCTTGGCCAGCGGCAGGTCCTTCTTGGAGCTGGCTGGGGTTGGCTCTATCTGACATGAGGGAAGCTGCTAGCAACTTCTCACAAGAAGCCACTCCTGTAGGCCCCTCACTACCAGAACCTTGCCATGCAAACCCAATATGAGTACCAATTTTGACATGGTGGTTAATGAGCTTCTGCATAGAGCCTGTTTCTGTAGAGACAAGGGCTTGGGGTAATTTTAATTTTCTTCGCTAATCTTCTCCCTTGTGTGCTATTAGTTTTAAGGAGCTCAGTGATGGGCTCAGTAGCAGCAGCACCATTTTTTCTCAGGGAAGACTGCACTTAAGTTCCAGAAGATTGTTGTGGTCTTTTCTTATTAATAAAATGTACAATGTTAAAGGGGGATGGAATAATGTCAAAATAGTCTTTCTTTAAGCACAGTGCATGTGTTGGGTTTTTTTATTATTATCAAAGAGAAGAGTTTTTAAAAGTCTGTTACCATGGCAGCAGAACAGGCTGGCATCTCTGTAGTCAAAACCCCAAGTCTTGTTTGACTATGATTAAAGTAATGGTGGTATTTTAGTTTGCTAGTCATCAGAAGAAGGATCTGTTTGCACAGCAAATAGTACTGGGGACCAGATCTCTTTTGAAGCTGGGGTGGTCTAGTTAGCACGCTGCAGTTGGTCCAGCTCCCTGCCTGGCTCTTCAAGGGAGGGCAGAGGACAGAGTAGGACTAAGTGTTTTAATGGCAAACTTAAGCTGAACAAGATACTCTTCAGCATCACACTATAATTCTGAAGCTCTGAAGCTGCTGTCATATGTTGCTTTTTGCACTGTTTGTGTAAAAGACAGTTTTCTTGGGACTCTGGTAGCTTACACCTGATCAGATTTTAAGATCTGAAGTGTGGAGTCATGACAGAGATACCAGCTGTAGTCATTTATTAAAGTTCTTGGAAGGACGTTGCAGGTGTTGCTTTGAGGAGAGAGAAAAAAAGTTTTCAAATTAGTTCTCTAATACTCATCCAGGTACAGGATTACAGCATCGCTTCATGCACTCATCATACACAAAATACAGGGCCATGAAAATTACATTTATGACTTGGTCCGGTCTTCTCTAACCAGTGAAAAACTAAATGGAAACTACCAGCTCATGGAGTAAGGGTGGTGGTGGAAGGAGAAGAAAGACCATGATGGATAGAAACTTCTGTCATAAGGACCTTAACATGGGCAGGAGCAGGGGACCAGGTCTGGTCACTTGACAGATCCTGTGAACTGTTACTGGGTGAGCTGTGCGGCCTGATGGTAAAAATCATCCTCCGGGTGAGAAACATCTGCACTCACTTGTTGCTATGCAGAGCTGGTGTGCCCTTTTCCTGTGTCACACACCAGCTGAGATGAAACCTATTTCCATGTCTTCACTGATGTGCTGCTCTGGCACAGGCAGCTCTTCAGTAGAGGAAGGCTGCTAAATCCTGCCTCCGTAAACTGCTCCATCAAATACTGATTCATCAGATGTCCACGTGTAGCCTTTCTCACAGATCTGGTCTTGAAGACGGTTTGGGTACATATGCTGGTTAACCAAAACATGAGGTAGTCAGGAACAGATGCACACTTTGTAAATAGTGCAGTGCTGAGATCAGAAGTAATGGTGTTCACAAGAAGGAAAGTTTTTTTAGACAAAACAACCACTTGTGTGCTGGTGTTTCCTGCTTTAGCTTCCTCATTGGCCTTGAACATGTCTCAGAAGGTCGTTTTACTGATCTAAATCATGGACTCCTCTTTGCAGTCAATTTTCTTCTTCCTTGGCTGGTTAAACAACACTGTATGCTCTGAAGAATAGTTGGGGTTTTTACCAGTACTTTAGGCAGTGGAATAGCTTAACACAATAGCCTTTGTTTTTCAAAAGATTGTGCTGGTGCCTGGGTCTTTGTTCTCTCCTTAAGGTAGCAGTGATGATGTGGGCCTTGCAGAAAGTTTGAAGAAAAAATATCTCCTTAGACTTTAGTTGGCCCCTTCATCCCAGTCTGCTCCTATTTAATGAGGGTTTGCCTGTCTGTAATAGTATCCTGTTATCCTTGTAGTACCCTGTGCTTCGGGATTTCTGCAGGTAGCTGAAGGGAAAACAGATGAATTAACGTTCTGAAATGCAAACTGAGGAGGAGAAACAACCTCTTTCATTGGAAGGGAGTCATAAACCAGTGCATCTATGCAGATACCTCCCTGCATGCATACTAAAAAACAGCAGACAATAAATCAGTTTCAGACTAACCTGAACTACGGACATCTCTAGACCTTGCCCAGTGTGTTTGTGCATACATATATATCTATATCTATATCTATATATATATCTCTCACCTGAAAAATCTATAAACATTTATAGTGGGTATATCTGTATTACTGTAGGCCTATGATTTTTATTTTTTTTTAAATGTGGAACATAAAATGATTGCTTTCTTAGCTTTGTGCAAACTCTTGTTTATACCCTTTAGTGTGAAGCTTGACTTATGTGCCTTTTAATATGTTGCCTAGATTGATTTTCAAGGGGCTTAAAAGACACAGTTCTCACTGACAAGTTGCTTTCTTAAGAACGTGCCTGATGTTGGCTTTGATCCTGTTTGTTACAGTAATCCTATTGTAGAGATAATCATAGAGGAGAAAAATTGGTACCCTTTTCATTTAAGATCATCTAGGCTAGTCTTAGTTAATTAGTAACTGGAAAGAAGCTCTCGCAGTTTATTGTAAGACGAAGGTTTGAAAACCACAGGCTGAAGTGTTAGAAAAACATAAAGATGTAACACTTCCTAATCCAAGGAAAATATTTTACCTGCATTTAGTTATTTCCTTGGAGTTATTGGAAAGTCCAGCCCATCTGAAAACGATAATATTGACTGTTTTGGCACCAGACTTGTCTCAGGTATGTCTGCAGGTGAACAGGCTTGATTTTTGCTTCATATGAGACTGAGTGTTAGGCATGGGAAGTGAATGTCACACTGAACGGTTAAACAGCTCAAGGAAGCTTTAGTGCTTCAGCTTGTTTTGATCTTTGTTTACACAATGATATTTTTTCTTTTTTTTTTTTTTTTTCTCCTTTTCTCCACTGCTATAAATCAGCAGCTTTCTTCCTGCACCGATCAACCTGCTGTGGAATCTCGCATGCAGTGCCCTCCTTTCCAGTAAAGAGTCTAGACAGCAAATTCCCTGGTAGCATATGCCATTTCGGATCGTTATGCCTTTTTGCTTTTTTGTGAAGGCTTTTTAGAAACTGCATTACCTCACCCGTCGGCCTGGAGATTGAGCAGCCAGCGCCGCTGATAGGGCTGTGGCACCCAGCGCTGAGCCAATGGAGAACTTCAGCTTCAAACTCTTAATGAGCAAAAGAGCAGCATCTCATTTAGGGCTAGATAGTTAATGTGGGGTGGTTTTTTTTAAGTGTTACTTCTGAAAGACAAGCCACTTAACAATTATGTGCCATATTGCTGACCAGTGAAGCTGAACAAATAGCTATTTACATTGACAGATCAGAGGAATGTGTAAGTGCATCGTGGTAACCTACATTTTCTGTGCCAAGAGATTTGCAGCTGACTGCCTGGGTGACTCACTCCTTGGATTAGGAGATGAGGTAATGCTTTTGAGATACAGGGTGATGTCATTCCTTTACCTGAGCCGCATGCCGATGCTAGTTGCTAGTACTTTCAAGGAAAGTCCCTTTGCTGCTTCTGATGTACCAGAGAATGAGCTGCATAACTTGGGAGCTGTTATTATTAATGTCCTTCTAAAACCTCTGGCTAAACTGCTCTTTTAGAAGATGTCAACACAAGTGGCCACAAATGCCTTTTGTTGTGTGTGTATGTGGGCACCTGCAAGTAGGCACATTTACATACCTGCTCCATTCTTCAAATAAAGCTGCTATAGTAAAAGACCACCTTTGTGGTAATCAGGTGCAGTCCCTTTTCAGCACCATGTCATGTAATCCCATTTATAGACAGATTCATCTTAAAAGAAGGGGATTTCCCCCACCCCATTCTGTTTCTGTTGTGAAATACTACCTTTGTGGTGATGGTTAGTGACCGAAATGTCTAGCTTGCACTTACTCACAGCCAATTTAACCCCATCTGCTTGTATTCTGGCATTGTCCTTCAGTGCAGTAGCTCTTCCTGTTGCCTCTGCTCTCTTTCCTGGTGTGTTCACCGACAGCAGTTGTGTCTTTTCTCAGCCTTTCTTTCCCAATGTCACGCAGGACTTGCTGCTCCCGTAGGTGCCCTCAAGGTTGGGAGCATGGGCAGGTGATCAGCAGAGCTGACCGAAACGGTCTTGTCTCTTCTTCACAGCTTATGGGGACCAAGGTTTTAACAGATGAGCAGGCAGTGCCCCACTGTCAGAGATTTTTTGAAGGCATGCAAGCCATGACCTGATTTGACCTGTATCTTGGAAGTATACAAATGTGTGTTGCTGAGTGAGCTTCATGAAACATGTTAAGCATTTGGGTGTGTGGCTCGAAGAAGTGGCCAATGTTTTTCCTGTCGTTTGCTAGTAGAAAATTTCCTACTAGGGCCCTGGAGCAAGAGCTTCAAGGACAGGGGAAACACTTCAGGTGACAAGTGTCACACTGTCCCCAGAGCTCTCAGAGTTACCTACTGAGAGTCTGCCTTGCTCAACAGTGATTTATGGTCAGTTTGTACCACTGCCTTCTCTCTTCACAAACTGGTGGGATGGTCTGAAGCTGCATTACAACGCCATTGCAGCTGTGGCTTCCAGCAAGCATATCTGAAAGTCTGAACTTGCAAGTGGCTGTCTAGCTGCCACTGCCACACATCTAGTTTGACCATGCGATATGGATTTAGCTGACTGATGGCCAGAAGAATTTCTTCATGATTTGACTTGGAAGTTAGTTGATGGCTGGGTTTGCTGGGCTTGGGCTCTGTGTGCTGAGGCAGTGGTAGAGGGAATGGTTTGGCTTTTGTGTATTTGGAAAGGTGCTTATAGAAAGAACCTTTACTTTTCATTCTTATTTACACATGGAATATCTCATATTGCCAGAGATGAGGCATCCAAACTACTTGCAAGTATTTGGACCATGTGCAGGGAGAAACCTAATAGAGGATTTATTAATGCAAGTAACGGGCTAAAAGTTGTCAACAAAATTATTACGTGTTTCTGAAAGAATATATTATAAAACATTTTATGGTATTACTCTTCTGTGTTGAATGTTTTAACAAGATACTCCAACATGGTTACAGCTGCAACTTTGGCACTGGCATCTTTTGTTTTTAGAAAGGTATTTTCCAAAATCTGCATTCCTTTGTTTCTCAAGATTGCAAGGCTACTCTTGAATAAGAATGTTTATATAAACCTTACTTGTTTGCTTGATTTTTACACTGATAAGTGATTTCTACCAATGACCCTTCCCTGCACAAATTTTTGCTTTTATGTTGATTTATTTCTGTAAGGGGATGGATAGAGCTGTCTGGTTAAACCACAAGAGCCGTGTGTGTATATTTTTCCTCCTCAATGGTAGGCCATAAGGCAACATTTCTTGTGCATCACAGATCTCATGCAATGTCTCTTCCAGAATGTTTGGCCTTTTTTGCCATAAGGTAAATACCTGGAGGGAAAGAGCATACCTCATTTTGCTTTGTAAAGGGCTTTGCCACTTCTATCAGGG
Organism: Falco biarmicus; assembly: GCF_023638135.1. NCBI lineage: Eukaryota > Metazoa > Chordata > Aves > Falconiformes > Falconidae > Falco > Falco biarmicus. Next base: position 83,417,435 of record NC_079288.1, on the reverse strand, counting down.
GGTTATTTTTTATCATTTCTTCAATTACACGTTATCTTCCTGAGAGTTACTATTTTAATTGTCAGTCATCATAAGGCTTTTCAAAGCCAGAAAGCATCGGTGTTGGATCTTTTAGTGATCTTAAATACCATGACCAGCATTGTCAGGTAACTCACCTAAATTTCCTCTTTGAATGAGGTGTGTCAAACAGTGTTAAGAAGAGGTATTAGTCATGACATACATGCATTTACAAGATCAGTCTTTCCCTTCATGTTTAGGTGAATCCTAACTTTGCTTAATGCTGTTTGCTCATCTGTGACCCAGTTAGAGGAATAAAAAGTTTCATGTTAGAGAGAATTTTAATCATGCAGAAGATGTGGTTTCATATCCTCACTTTGGTTCCAGAAATAATAACCAGAAACATTCTGGATCTTTTGTATGGCTTCATAGTACACATCTGTGCCTTGGAGTCTGAACCCGAGTATTTTAAGTGACTAATAAACATGTACCAGAAGTATTCTTTAAATCTTAATGTGTAAAGTATCTGAATTTAGTGTAATTATGTTGTAAGGTACTGCCCAAATGGACAGAGGTTCTGAAAAAACATTAAAATCTCCATGTTAATCTATATCCTCAAAAGCTAAGATTATGTGGATTACAGTTTCTCGCTGCTCTTGATGGGCACAGCCACTGTGGCTCCACAGTGTTAGTTATGGTCTATCATGCTGATAATGAGTTTCTTAATAAGTCCCTTAGTACTCATTGACAATGACTCATACTTCCGAACTAGGATCTCCTTGAAAATCTGAGTGTAATGGATGAAACCCCATACCCTGGTGAAGAATTTTTTATTATTTTTTTTAACTACTCTATGTGTTTAAGAAAAAGCCAGGCAAGTTTTAAAGCAATGATATATTTAAACATAAGAAATTCTGGGAACAAGAAGTTAGATTTAACTAACTGGAAAGGCAAAGGTGAAATGTGGACTCTGATCTCAGTAACTGCTCTTTCTGCTATACCAGAGGATAGATATTTTGGAGTAGTCATTAACTGTAAAAGACTCACATATAGCCTTAGATTTTCTTTTAAAATTAAATTCAGTATTCTGATATACAGGGAATGGTTGATTTTGTGTTTAGCAATAAACCAGCTCTGGAGAAAAACCCAGTGAAGTAGGCCTTTACCTAAAATGCCACTGTCTTAAAACTATGCCAAATAATCTGCAAAATTTGCACTTTAGCCAGTGACTGTCTCTTCAAGAATACTTCCTCCTGGATCATATTTTCTATAGTTTGGGTGAATACTAATCTACCAATTGACTGAGCCTTAAAATGCTTTGTTTAAAAGTGGAAGAAGTGTCACACACTGAACTGTTTTTAAACTAAAAATAGTGAAATACAGGTTTTATTTGAATACCTGAAAGTTTTCTGTCTTGAGTATAACTTTGAAAAATAAGACTCCAGGGTATGAAACTATAAAGTAGGACACTGGAACATAATGCTGTGTACTTGTTTATACAGTGTTTCTGTTTCCATTTGTGATCTGTGTGTTTTGATAAAATTGTGGTTAAATGGTAGCTAACCTTCAATTAAATTATTTTAGGTATTTGGAAATAAGATGATAATCCCTTCCTTGGATGGGGACCTTTTCCAGTGGGATCGGGATCGAGAGAGCATGGAAGCAGTTCCTTTCACAGTTGAATCTCTTCTTGAGTCATCCTACAAATTTGGTGAAGATGTCGTCTTAGTTGGGGGGAAGTCTTTGACGACCTATGGGCTGAGCTCATACTCAGGGAAGGTAAGAGCCTGAAAAATTGCCTTGTGTGTGTTTCAAGCACTGTCTTGCAAACAGATTGCTCGTCGGATTTAAACTGCAGTACAGCTCAGATATATAACTGCATGCACAACAGAGCGGAATCTGAGCTTCTTGGCACCTAATGCGGCAGGCTGGAGTAAGGCTAACAGCTGGTGCAGTTAGATGGTATGGCTGAGCCCCTCACTGCAATCTTCTGCGTGTGAGCTCACATTGTATCCCCTCTGCTGGCATTGACACTTGTCTCACCCTTTGCTAAGCTGATTCAATTTGCTAACCCAACAGCAAACTGTTCAATTTTTATTGGATTAGTTTTGTGCTAGGTTAGCTGTAGCCAGCTCAGCAGGGGGCTGGGGAGTGCCAGAGCCAGCTCTAGGGAAGGGACAGGGGTTTTGCAGCCAGAGGTGAGTGAGGAGGGAATAAGAGGGATGACCTCTCTCTACCAAGCTGGGAGAGGAGTTCAGCTTTATCATATGGCTCTGCTTGAAACAGACTTTGCTGTTCAGCTTACTGCATCTCAAAGAAGGCTTTAGGTTACACAGTCTTTTCACAATTAATTTCAGATTTTTCGCAACTAATGAGGGATATCTGGTTGAAAACAAGAAAAATGTTCAACATATGCGAAAGTTTAAGACTTGTAGTTGTCAGTGAGTTTACTATTTCTTAGAAGTTCTCCTTACGTGTTGAAGTCATATGCTTTGTGTATTGAAGAACAGACATTTGCTAAGTCAGAAGCATTTGAAACAAGTTAAAAAACAGATTCCATTTAAAAATGTTATACTTCCAGTTTGCTTTCCAGAAAATTAGTTGGTTTTTTTCATTTTGACCATATAATTTAATGTAGAATATTTCTGTGGTATGGTGTAGAGTGATCACTAGTAAAAAAAAAGGATAGACCCAAAACAAGAGTTCATGAAATCATTTTGATTTCCTCACTGATAGCAGAGGGCACTGGTGTGCCAACAGACTGCTCCTCCCCCAGCGTTCAGGAAGAGGAAATTTGTGTTTCTGCTTTGATTCTTGGCTTTGCTCACAGTAGCAAGGGTACCTCATACAGGAAATAGTGCCCTCCTCTTCCTTGTTAAGAGTTTGGGCAATCTGTTGTCTTTGGCAGTCTGATGTTGATTCAGACATCCTGAAAGTGTGTTCAACTTGCTTTTCAAAATACTGTTGCCCATGTAATCCAAATTCAGTTTGAGATTGGGACTGTTGCAAAGTTTGTGTGACTGTGAAAGTTAAATGATGTCTTCTTTCCCCTTTAATAGCTGGTAAGGCAAAGGGGAAAGACGGCAATATTTTATATAAATCAATAGTACTTCATTTGAAGCTAATAGTTATGCTAAGACAAATATAGCATGAAAGCAGAATTATGCTGTGGGTCTTGTAGGAATGTTCTGTCAGCATCCATAGAAATAGTGGGAAAAGAGAGACTTAAGATTTCTTTCTGTTAGAAGTATGTGCAGAATGTCAAAAGGTGGTCAAAATAGCCCAAACTGTAGGCTTAGTAGAATCTTTTGAAAATTCTAGTTCTGAGATGCCTTTATCTCTTAAAGCAGACTTTTCAATTTCCCACAAGTCAAGCGTCTAAAATCACTGAGCCTGAAATTGCCTGTGAGCCAAAAATCTGTTGTAAGGATTGTTAACTTTGAATATTGCTGTTGATTACATTTATTTGTCTTGAAGTTCTTCAGAACTTCAAAGCATGTACGAGTCTTTTGCCTTGTCCTTTAGGTGAAGTACATCTGCTCAGCTATGGGCTGTCGCCGGTGGGATGATGATGAAACAGAACAGGAAGAGACTCTCCTACTACACCGAACCCAGAAAACGGTCCGTGCTGTTGGACCACGCAGTGGCAATGAAAAGTAAGTGTAAGAATTGTTCAGAAACAATCCGATAGAGGTAAGTTCTTAATACATAATGTTTTAAGGGTTTGACCTTTCAATTCTCATTAGACTAGGAATTGCACAAGGGAGTTTAGATTAACAATCTGACCAAAGGAATGCACCAGATTTAGCTAGGATCTAACCCCTTTGCTCTTTAGTGCTTTTGAAAAATGTCTTTAACTTCAGTTTTATAGCTGATTAGACAGAAAAGATATGTACACATATTTATTCCCTCAAAATCAAATGAAAGTTACTTTCCTTCTCCTTACAGACCTCGAAAGAATTTGTCACTACTGTACTACACAAGGCAAATGTCAGTAATGTTTGTTCTACCTGTTGATTCTTGTACAAAAGGACAGTTTAAAAGTCTTCTTACAACCTACTGATTCACTTTTAAGTTCTTTACCTACTCGTGGTAACTGTCACTGGGGTTTTTTTTATACTTGATGTCTTCAGCTTTCATTATAAGTTGATATTTTAAAATGTCTTCTGTCTTTTTTTAAGAGTCCCATTCTTAAATCTACTTTGTTCATTTCAAATGGAAGTGGTCTGTTTTACAAGCTGTAGAAACTAGTTCAGTCTGTGACTATCTTTCCTATTGCTGTCACGTTGATTTTTTTTAATACATCAAGATTTCTATAAAAATACAGACACGTATTCTACTACAAAAAAAAGCCACCAAAACCCCACTTCATAAAATACAGGTTTAAAAGGCTGATTGCCATACATAGATACAGTAACTGCCCAACAATTTAGTGAACTAGTCATTCCCTGTTCCCCTGCTCCCTCTCCTGTTTGCAGCAGGATTTGACAGGTTGTGTATCTATAGTGTGTCAGATAACGTAATTAGAATTCCAATAGATTAGCAGATGTCTATGAAGGGAAATGTCGGGTTCCGTGGTTCTTGGAGACTGATATTGGCAGGGAGAGGTACGTCATAACAACATGCTTTTTCCTTCACACACATCTTTCAAAAACATAGTATGACGTCTTGTACACCGTAATCTTCCTGTCTTTGTAGTCAGAAACAGAGGTACTTTCCTGGTGACACATTATGGCTGCTATGGAATTTACAGGATAGACATGGGGTTTTAATCGAGAGAAAGAAAAACATATACTAAATTAACTGAATATATAAAATGTGCCAAACTTTTACCATGCAGTTTGGGCTCCTGGTGGTTGCTAGACTGGTCCTAAGAAACTTTTGAGTACCCAAACATACTGTTCAAGAAATATTTTTTCCCCCTTCTTGCTGCTCAAGACACAAACTTGCCATCCTTTCACATCTGTATCTTCTCTACAGCATCCAGCTGTATCATGGAAAAAATAAAAGAATTATTCTTTCTCTTTTTGAAAATAATTTTCTATTTCTGCCCTAATTTGTTGGTTTACAAAAATTAAATATCTTTTGGCTGTGCAAGGCAACTCTGTGTTCTTTATGCTGTTGTCTTTTTTCAGTGTTAACCAATGGGACACAAGCAGTCCTTGTTTCATGAAGTACCTGCCAAAGAAATTCTGTGTTAGATTGTGTGTGGGAATTCTGTGTTAGGTCGTGTGTGGGGTTAAAATAAATAAAAAAGGCATTGTCCCTCCCTCAGCTTGAAAAACTTTACGTTTCAAATTATATCTGCTTTATTAACGAAGAACAGTATGTCTTGTGTAGAATGCTGCTTCCTAAATGCTTTATATTTGTTACTTATCAGCTACATAAAGTTTTCCTACTAAACAGACCCAGCTGTACTACTTGGTGATTTTAATTGCTCTCTCCATGAACTAAACCTTTAATGCCATTGGCCCTACTTTACCAGCTGTTTTCTTAACTCTCCCGTCATGTTGGACAAGATTTCTCAGCTTGTTTGGTTTGTATTCTGGATTAGCACTCCCCCTCCTGGTACAGTTGTGTTCTCCTGACAGTCTGAGAGTTTACTGTGAAAATACAGGCCAAGTACAGGTTTAAGATTCTTCTGGATGGAGGATTTGGGACTTCCTTCGAATATATTAATTGTTTCTACAAAGTTTTTCTCTTTGTCTTTTAGGTGGAATTTCAGCGTTGGTCACTTTGAGCTGCGCTATGTCCCAGATATTGAAACTAGGGCAGGTTATATTGAAAGCAATTTTAAATCAAGTATGAATAAAGAAGAAACAAAAATAATTTCGGATGTGGATGAGCAGGAGGCTATGATGAAAGATACAGTGATAAAGGTCTCAGTAGCTGACTGGAAGGTGATGGCTTTTAACAGACGAGGAGGACATCTGGAATGGGAATACCAGGTAGGCCAAAAGAAAGAATATTAAATGTTACAAAAGTATAAGTTTTGCAGCATCATAGATGACGTCTTTCATCTTGGGTTTCAAGTGCTGTCTTTGTAAAGAAGCACACATCTGCTTATAATTTTTTAACTGAAGGCCTTACTTTGAACTGCTACATCTGTTACAAAAACTAAATCAAGGAGTTCAAGTGCATTGTTTAGCATTACTCTTATGCAATGTTTAGTTAATGCAACATTAATTTTCCAGTTACCTCTCTCTTCTTCAGTTTTGCACTCCAATTGCTTCTGCATGGCTGGTTAAGGATGGCAAAGTAGTTCCAATCAGTCTGTTTGATGACACAAGTTATACTGCGAACAATGAAGTATTGGAAGATGAAGAAGATCTTGTGGAAGCCGCCAGAGGGGCCACAGAATCCAGCGTCTATTTAGGTGAGACACTGATGGCAGCATTTTTTATAGTAAACATTGCTCTTTTCTCTGTTGAGGTTGTAATAAAGCAGAGCTTTCTGTACTGGTAGATTACAGTTAAGAGGAGCTGTAACATGTCCAATCTTGATATTCTGCATAATGAAGACTGTTAAATTTAGCCTACATTGCTTTATAAAGCCCCACAACCGAGGCTTCACTAACGTATATATCCCAGAAAAGCACCTTGACTTGATTTAAAAACTTTCAAAAGGTAGAGATCAGTTCTTACCTTGTCCTAACCTGCTCTGGTCATCTCTGCTGTTGTCAATCAAAGTCAGAGTTCTGTGTACCCCTCTTAGAAATTCTGACAATTACAGAAGGTAATTGTCATACCTTTGGCTATGGCAGAATTAATATCTATGACTGTTTAGCTTAAACAGTGCTAGTTAGAAGCTTGACTTTATTTTTCTGTCCTTTTGCAAAACCAAAACATTTCAAAACCATAAACCTTTTCATCTTGATTCTGAAATGTTCACTGCTTTGTAGTTTCAGTACATTGGAGATAATTGAAAGTCTTGAAACCTTTAAAGATAGGTTTATAGTAAAAGGTAGTCTTATTGCTCAGTAAGCAATAAGCAGTGCCTCCCTCCAGCCTGCCAGTTTGTCACATTCATTTTTTATTCTACACTGATTACACTAACTTACCATGAAGAAATTTCAGTTAAGATTTTATGTGACTAAGTTTTCATCCAGCTGTCGGAATTAATTTGATGTGGTTTGTGACAATTTGAAGTAGAGTGGCCCCAGGTCCTTCTTCCTGTCAGCTGTCTGTCTGTCTGTGGGAGGTAAACGTGCTTTGGTTTTCTAAGAATTTGTTTGCTTTAGCCTTTTTCTGTAAGACTTTACACCTTGCAGCTTTCCTGTTAGTGGTTACACAGGTAAAGAATAACACTAGGAAGAAGCCAGATTGTTCCAGCCATCCTGGTAATGGCTGTTGAGGAATATTCTGTACCAGTATTAATAACGGTAGGAAGTTTGAAAGAAGTCTTACCTATGCAAAGCCCAAGTGGCTTTATAGCTCTTAAAAATTCCTGGCATTTTATTGTAGCACCAGCCCTCCAACAATGGAAATGGGATGTCCTGATCTCTTGCTTTTCTAGAACAGAGGAAACTTATTACTTGAATTCATCCAGCCTAGCAATCAGAGTCAGTATTTCAGATTCTCAGAATAGAAAGAAATATTTTCCAAAATGTTTTTAACCACATATTTTAACTGGACAATTTTATACTTGGGGTGAAGAGAACTAAATCTTAAGACTAGTATGTTCTCTGGTTTATTACTTAGGTATGTACAGGGGCCAGTTGTATCTTCAGTCGTCAGTCAGAATTTCTGAGAAATTCCCAACCAACCCAAAGGCTCTGGAATCCAGGAATGATAATGCAATTATTCCTCTTCCCAAAATCAAATGGAAACCTTTAATCCGTAAGTAACAATTCAGTTTCATTTACCAGTCTTAGCTCTGAAAAGACAGGACATCTTTCTGATTTCCAGTACGTTTCAAACTAGTCTAATGTTTCCAGCTGCAAACCACTTCAGGAACTGTCTCTGTGCTTTATTAATAATATATTTTTTTTCTAATTAAATGTTTAATGTCTGCTTGATTTTACTATGGATTTGTTAGGGTCTTTTTAATAATGACATGTTGGGTCTTCCAAATCAAATTCTTCAACAAAAAGAGGAGAAAGGTTTTTGCAGTGATGTGAATTGACTCATCCAACACTATTACTTTTGCAAGGGGGAGAGGTGTTAAGTAACTGTTACCTTAAAACATCCTTCTTAATGTTTCCTGTCATGAATTTTGGTTCTTGTGGTCTGGTCCAAGAGACATTTTCTAAGATTATGCAATTGGAGTTCTCATTAAATTAATATAAGAACAGAATTTTTACAATTCCTCTCATAAAATTATGTCCCTTCTATGCTTAGATTCTCCTTCCAGGACTCCAGTGTTGGTGGGGTCTGATGAATTTGATAAGTGTCTCAGCAATGACAAGTATTCTCATGAAGAGTACAGTAACGGAGCGCTTTCAGTTCTGCAGTACCCATATGGTAGGTGGAGTTTCCAAATTTTGAGGTGTTCCAGATAGCCAGGTTTACCCATTCTGTTATCTGTGAAATTCAATAAGTGGCTATTTGTGTGATCTTAAATGTGTGTATTTTTTCTTTGTAACATTCAGTGAACTACCAAATTATTGCCCAAACTAGGATTTCCAAATTATGGTGTATGTACAATTAGTGCCACACAAAGCATTTCAGGGTGCCAGAATTGCTACTGCAGAAGTATTGAGTGTACTGTCATTGCCACTGGTAGTTGGTCTGAGTGGAAGAAGCTTGTGAATTATTTTTTTCAAAATTTGCTAACAGTGCTAGAGAGTCAGCAGGGTGGTATGAAGTTTCCATAGGGAAGATATTCTGGTTTAAAGCTATCAGTGGTCAGGCCTTCTGAAGTGGAAAACTGTGATGGGAGACACAGTCACTGTGGAGTCCACAACCTTGATTAACTGAATTTGCTTATGTGCCATTTAAAATCGTAGGGCATGCAGACAAAAATACCCTGTGTCTGTTGAGGAAGCCTATTAATGAGAAGACAGAATTGTTTTGTTGTTACCTACAAGTAAATCTGTGCCCTCTTTGTGTCTTTTATACACAGATAATGGTTATTACTTACCCTACTACAAGAGAGAGAGAAATAAACGTAGCACCCAGATCACTGTTAGATTTTTTGATGATACAAATTACAAGAACATTCGCAAAAAAGATCCTGTGCTTCTGCTTCACTGGTGGAAAGAAATTGTTGGCACCATTATATTTTGCATTGTGGCCACAACTTTTATCGTACGCAAACTTTTCCATCCCCATCCTTACAGCAGAGTAAGTATTTTTTTCTGAATCCTAAATAGAGAAGATGTTATTCTAGCGTTTTCTTTTGGTTTTAAGTCTGCAATGAGTAGTATTAGTAAGTTACCAATGAGATAACAAAATCTAAAGCCTAAATTTATTGTTTAATCTATCTGTCAGCTGTCATGTGCAATTTGCTTAACTGCTTCAGCAAGCGGATTAGACTGCTTCAACAGTATCTGGTGTCTTTGGAGATATTTACACTGAAATTATTTAATGCCACATCTAGGGGTACAAATTGGTCTCAAGTACTTAAGGAGTTGAATTTTTTTGTTTGGTTGGTTTTTGTTCTTGTTTTGGCAACCCTTGTTAGCTGCGGAAGGAATCTGAAACACAGTGTCAGACTGATAGTAAATATGAGACCGCTTGTGGAGATGTTAAAGACAGCAGCTGGAGTGACGTCAAGAACTCTGGATACGTGTCAAGGTGAGCTCAGTTCAACACCACGTGTACAGGGTTTTTAGGTAGTGTGATAACTAGTACTATCTGGAAGAAAGAGCAGATGTTCAGTTGTTTTTACCTACCCTAGTCCTCTGACTTTGCAGGATAATTGGCAGCTGGCACAAAGAACCCTGTCACCACATTACCAACAGGAGATTGCAGTTAGGATTAGTCTGAGCAATTCCGGAGAGTCTACAGGATACCTGTGATCAGGAATGTTGCTTTCACATTTCCTACTGACATGTAAAATGGAAGATTGATTGTTGAAGGTCTTAATCACTGTTTTTATTCCCTCTGTTCCTGTGTTTACGGATTAAAGCAGAGAAACGCACTTGCAGATGGAAACAGATGATGTTTTATATACACTGCAGAATAAGCAGACTATATTTGGAATTAAACTTTGTTGCTGTTACAAAGAAGTTGGTGAAGGCAGAAGGGTATATAGGGGCATGCCACGATACTCTGGAGAAAATGTGACCATTTCCTGTACATTTGCAAACCACTGAAAGTAAGAACTGTATGTAAAATGAGGAAGAATAAGAAAGGAAGTGAAGTTTTAAGAACAGTGATGTTTCAGAAGGGATACTTAGAAGGACTAGTTACAAAAATAGTTATTTGGGGTGGGGTTAAAGGCAAATCATGATTTAGAAAATACTCAGCGGTCACCACCCAGTTTGAGTGTAGAAATTCAGGCTACATATTCACAGTCCATGATCCAGTAGGCATGCAACCTGATATTCTGAAAAATTCAGTTTGTCATGTGCATCTTCCTGTGCTGTGATACACACTGAATAAATGCATAATCAGCAACTGTCCATTGCGTAAATAGGTAACCATCTGATTGCCTGAGTGGGGAAGCAGGGATAAAAGATAAGAGATGCTTCAAGTCTTTCAGCATGATTTGCTTGTGCAGAAATATTTCACTCTTAGTCATAGATGACTTTTTCTATCTATACTAACACATTTTTCTCTTCTGTCCTCCCTCCATTTTTCTGTCTTTTCCTCACATCCTTCTCCTCCCAGGTATCTGACAGATTTTGAACCAATTCAGTGCCTGGGTCGTGGAGGTTTTGGAGTAGTTTTTGAAGCCAGAAATAAAGTAGACGACTGCAACTATGCTATCAAAAGGATCCGCTTACCTAACAGGTAATGAATGAGCTTGTTGAGATACAGAAGTAGTAACGCATGAATGAATGAATGGTAGGAGCCCATCCTACACTGAACCATCTGTTCCTGAACTGATTTCCCAGATATTTCATTAGGATGAATGATACAGTTTTTAATGGGGGGGCCTGTCTTAGTTTTGGCATCGAGAATTTGGCATATGTGATCACAGCGGAAGGGTGATCTGCTTGGCTAAAATACTTGCGTGGCAGGACCCTTGTGAGGATGCTGCGGCTACATGGGAACTCCTTTGATTTCCTTGATGAATAGAACCTTTGATAACAGGACCGGTTATTTGTAGCACTGTTAATTTGCTTCTCTCCTTCCTCTCCTTACCTTTCCTACTCCACCTTCTCTTTCTTTTCTCTCTCCCTCACCAGCTTTTCTGACTCCATTTGTCCGTTTGTTTCATTTTCTGGTCCCACAACCCCTACCTTTTCTTTCAGTCATAGGTGGTCAAGCCATGCTGCTGAATTACCCTACACAGAGCTTGCAGCAGTTCCTTTTAGTGGGAGATGGGAGACACTGCTTCTGGAAATCTCAAGTTAGAACAGCAAAAGGCAGGCCAGTAGAGGGAGGGGGTAAAGCTATGAAATCTAGAATTACTATTTTTTTTAATGTGTTAAATAAGTGTGACTATTTAAGATTAAAGGTTTTGTTCAGAAATTTAAGGTAGCCTAAATTCTTCTTTTCCAAGCATATTCAAACCCATTAAATAAAACCATCTGACTTAATTTGATCCAATTACAGTCTTATGAAGAGAGATTATTTACTTCAATAAGATAAAAGATAGCAGGCTACCTGCTTTCCTGTCCAAGGAACGGAAATAGTCTTTATGCAGTCTCCTTATGTTATGCCAATTAAAAAAGAAATACTAAGCTATTACTGTCTGTCATCTTTTGTATCAGTGTCTTCTATATCCCTGTAGAATATTGCTGTTTAGTGGTCTTTTTTCTATCCTTCTGAACAGTTGAGAGCAAGATGAACCTTTTTTTTCTCAGTTTTGCTGCCTGTAATTATTGGAAAAGGGATGACTAAACATTTAGCTGTTATGAGCACATACTGCTCCTCTACACCTCTAACCTAAAGGAGTTACTCTGGGGACTTTTAAGACATATCTGTCTTTTGGTGTGAAGAGCAATACTACTGGCCTGATTTATACTGGGCTAGCTTTGATTAAATTCCTTTGCAGAAATTTCTGTACTATGCTGTCGCTTTATGTGACCATGTCTCTGTTCTTCTCCTCATCCCAAATCATAGAGAACTGGCTCGTGAAAAGGTGATGCGGGAAGTCAAGGCATTAGCTAAACTTGAACATCCAGGTATTGTTCGGTATTTCAACGCGTGGCTGGAGGCTCCACCTGAGAGATGGCAGGAAAAGATGGATGAACAGTGGTTAAAAGATGAAAGGTAACTCATGGGGTTTTTAACCGTTGAATTTGAGATTGTACATCAACAGAACTGGAGAACTGGCAGATGATCTAGGAAGAAGGGAAGACTGTGTAGGAAAGAGGTGGTTATTAACTTAACCTGTCAACTTTTCAATTGAACAAGGTACAAATTTGTCATGTTTGTGCATAGCATCTCTCAATTTTGGGGTCCTCTGTTGTGTTAAGGTCCTTCTTTCAGCTTAGGAAACATCTTGTAGTTCTTAATTAACTTCTGTAATTGAATCTTCGGGTGGCTGGAAGGTTGGAGCACTGCTACTTTGATTCAGTTTTAAACTTCGGCATCTCTGTCCTCTTTGTTTCTTTCCACCGCTTTCCTCCTCTTTGTTGTCTTGGTTTAGAGTGATCTGGTTCAGTACTCCAATGCTTCAATGAATTTATTTCAGTAGAAATATATGAGGAATAATCAGAGTGACGATTTATAAAGCTTGGTAGAAGTAGGTTAAAAATGGAAAATTGGATAAAGGAGTTAGAGGATGTTAGAGAAAGGAAAAAGTGTATGTATGTTAGCATTTAAAGAATGAGGCCTAATACAAGACTACTTAGTGGTCTTAATAGTAACATCGTAACATGCCTAACAATTTTTAGCGTATGGTGACCTTTATATTTCAGGCATCAAATTAACATTTCACAGCTGTAATTCTTCCAAGGTACTTTAAATAGTCATTGCAATGCATGTTCTAAAGGACTGAATTTTTCCAAGTAGAAGATGAGCCTCATTGCACATTGGGAATCCAGGCAGTAGAGCTTGCTAAATTTTCCTTTATTAACAGTCTTGTCTCAATAAGAAAACATTATCCTCGCTAAGAAAAATGGACACTAAATCCTGGTTATTTAGTGATTCCCACACTTGGGTAGTCATTTACTGTTACAGTATGACATGGTTCTCAGAGATAGCAGCTGTTAAAACCTGGCCTTCTGAAAATGCATTTCTAGTGGAATGATGTTCTGTAGTACTGATCTCTTGATTTTATTCTTCTAGCACTGATTGGCCACTCAGTTCTCCCAGTCCAATGGATGTCCCCTCATTCAAGATCAGAACAGAGCCATTTTCTACAAAGGAGCACATTGAAGTTATTGCCACTTCGTCAGAGAGGGTAAGGTCTGTGGGAATACCCTGTGGCCAGTCTGATTCATCTGGAAGCCAGTTTTCTCCTCTGGAATTTTCTAACACGGAAAACAGGGACCTACACCAGTCAGAAGATCTGCTGTTAAACCTTCAGGACAGTGTCCTTACAGGCTGTGATGTAGAAGACAGTACTATCAACAATAACGAGCTGAGTCATTCCTTGGAAATTTGTTCTTCAGCTGTTCCTGTTGTGCACCTACGGGAAGGGACCTCCTCTTCTATTGTGTTTGAGGATTCTGGTTGTGGAAATGCTTCTAGTAAGGAAGATAAAGTTGATGTTTCACATGATGAGAGTCTTTCTGAGGATAAGGCAAAAAGTACAAAGGAATCTGATAACAAGAAATCTGCTTCAGGAAGTCCCCTCTCCGTTTCTCCACCAAGGCCAACAAGCTTAAGCCTGGACCTTTCTAAAAATATTGCAGAAAAAGTCAAACCCACCTCTCCAAAGGTGTATCTTTACATCCAGATGCAGCTTTGCAGGAAAGAGAACCTTAAAGACTGGATGAGCAGAAGATGCATGATAGAGGAGAGGGAAAGGACAGAGTGTCTGCAGATATTTCTGCAGATAGCTGAAGCAGTTGACTTTCTGCATAGCAAAGGATTAATGCACAGGGATCTCAAGGTTTGTATTCCGAGGCTACTGTTGGAAATGTGTTGGGGTTTTTTCTTATTTATTTGTGGTCATGATCATCACTGAATGCCTGAACTTTGCAGATTCTGTTTGTAACTGGTTCTGTCACTGGCTGTGTCCTACAGACAAATGTTTTCTGGTTTAATGCTGTGAGGTTATCTTTGGGGCTATCACAACTTGAATTATCTGTGCCTAAAGTATCGTACAAAAGTCTCTGGTGCTGTAAAATTCCTGAAAAACACGGACTGACTCACACAGCATCACAGGGCAGCTATCCCTCCACTGCATTACAAACTTGAACATCAGCAGTTCCAAATTTGACTGCTCCTAATACAGAGAGCCAGGCTGTTTAGCTTAGCATCAGGTTCTGCTTTAAACTGGCAGATGCTGTGTGTGTGGATACAGGTAAAATTTTTTTGTATGTGGGAGTAATATGGCACTGGAGACAAGTCCTGCTAAAATAGTTGACTCTTATCAGTGACCTCAGCATGGGTGTTACAAAAGCTGGGTTAGTGTCTTTACAATAATCTGGAGGTGCAGTGCTCCTGGAAATAAACAATAATCATTCGTTATTGCAATTAAAAATTTTCTTACAGCAAGACTTCTTGTACCTGGCACAGATAATTTGCATTTGTTTTATGGCATTTTTAGTTCAGGTTCTTTATACAGGGTTGTTCATTGCTGAGCTGTGTGGCATGAGCTGTGTAGCAAAGCAAGTTAATTTGGTGGTTCTTCTACAGTTTCAAGTGAAGCAGATAATGTGGCAGTGTTAAGCTTACTGTTGGTTTTCCAACCTAAATGATTCTATGATTCTAATTCTGGTATTTTCCTTCTTCTTTCTATAGCAATAGTGCCTAAGAGCAGCAGTGTTACTGTTACTCCTGGTTAGAGAAAGTAAAAATTAAGTATTAACTGCTCTAGGACTGAAATGTGAACTGACCTGGAGTTGAATTCTGAGTCAATGCCGGTTATCACAATGCAACTTTCTGAAGGATTCATAATCTTTTTAACATCTGGTAACATACAGGTGGTTAAGAGTGGGAAAGGTGTTTTTTACCTCTGGTGTTTAATGTAACAGAAGTCAGGAGTAACTTTTTGTACCTATTCTTTCATTTCGCTTCTGATCCTATGGTGGTGCCTAATTTTGCTGGAAATTTTAGCACTGGAAGAGTCAGTATGTGTTACCAAATACCAGAATGTAATTGAAGACCCCAGCTGAAGTTAGTCTTATTATTATTATAAGCTCTGAGAAATCGATTGATATTGCCATATGGTGGAGAGGTAGTTCCTGTTTCTCTTTGCTTATTTGAGGAGGCATTCGTAGCTACCTCAGTGGGGTAAGTACTGTAATGATTATGACTGTTGTTATAGCTTCTCAAATGGAAATAATTTGATATCAGTAGAAACAAAGGATAAAAATACCATCTCGGATGTTGCAGTAAAAGGGCATTCAAATTCAGTAACACTGAAAGGGTATGTCAAAGTTAGAAAAACTCTCACACCCATCCAAATATTTTCTTTCTCCATCAGCATTGAGCAATTATCTTGAACCAGCTATCTGAAAAATCTTTAGTGCTTGAGAAACTGACCAGAAAAGTAATTAAATCCCTATGCTAGTATGTTGCTGGACATGTTAATTAATAACCTTTCTTAATAATACTGTCAGTTGTAACACTGCAGGCTTCACTGAGATTGCTGTTCAGTAAAGCTTATGTACAGCTTCACTTAAAACTCTGTTAGTCTTAATCAGCAGGTGTGTAGCATTTTGCTGGAACATAGTATAAGTTCAATGCTGGCAACAGTTTGAACAAGAGATTTTATTTTGCTTACTTGGTATAAACAACTTGGAAACACTCTCCCTGAACAATTGCCTCCTTCAGAAAAGTTCCCATGCACGTATAGATGTTATTTTTGGATCCTGGAAGTTTATTCCTCTGTCATGTTAATTTGGTCAAAACAACAGCCAGTATATTTAATTTTTTGGTATAATTTTCAGAAGCTCCTTGGAACAGATCTCACCTAATTTTATGATTCGTGCCAAGAGATTGGTCATGTGGCCCTAGGTTTGTGCCAGTGCTAATAAGCGAATAACCTGCAAAGCTGTTTCATCTTTGCTAGAGGCAGAGCTAGCTGGTAGCAGAGGCCAGTTCTTGCACCTATTGGCACCAACAAAAACTGGTTGATCTATGTGAAAATAAATTTGTATGCATGTATGTTAAAAAACTCAAGAATATCTTTTAAATTAACAGTGCACACTGAGTTGCACTAATTAGGCTCCTGCTAATCAGAGATACCATAATGACAAGATGGCAGGAATTTAGGTATGCAAGTGAATAGGTCACAGTTCAAATTGTTTTGAAGAAAATGAAGTACAGAAACAGAAGTGTGTCTGTCAAGTGAATTTACTGTTATTCCCAGGATAAGCTGTGGTCATGCTTGACAGTTCAAAAGAAATTACGAGTTTCATAGAACTGCAAGAACAGTCTTAGATACATTTTGCAGCATTAATTGAATTAAACAGTAGCCTTCAAGATGTATGAGTAGCTTATTTGTAGCTATGAAAAAAATGGGAATCTTTGTTCTGATTGAAGAATCTGGAGGGAAATTTCTTTGTGCAGGTGGCAAGATAACTAAACTAGAGGGTGTTTATATTCTTCTAATTTAAATCAAAATTGTGTGCATCTGCCTTAGACTTCCTCTTTCCAAATGCAGTCTTGATGGCTTATTTTTGCTGGTACTTTACAACAGCAGAGAGCCTGTTCTTAATTTGTAGAAACTATATGCCAGCCTATTCAGAGACCGTCTGTTTTCAGCCAGAGAAGTATGAGAAATAAAACTTTCTGTTAAGAAGAGATTTGCTGCATGAAGCAAGACAGATCTTGTTGACTTCTTGTGTGTTTGTTGGTGTAGGAGGGGAATGGAGAACAAGGCAATGGGATACAAACCCTAATGGAGACGTCTGTGCCTTGAGCATCAAAATTCTGTTAAAAAAGATTTTTGACAAGGTGGTTGTGCAGTCAGAGGGTGGGTGCCATGTAAATGCTTGAGAGAGAGCCTGGAGACACTGGGTTTACAGGGTAGTAGCTTTTGTGCACTAAATGAGCTGTGACTCCAAAGAGCATGACATTCATTACAGGAAAATATAGTGGGAGATAAGAACTGGCTCAGAAGGCAGTTTGAGAGGCAGGATGTGGGCATTGTGGAACTAACAAGTTATATGTAACTATTTCTGTAGTGCTTTTTTTCTGTCCTGTTTCTCTCTTGCACAGAGTGGGTTTGTTTTTAACTGAGGAAGTCAGATGGACTTTGAAATAGGTCAGCTTTGTAGTCCTTTAATCTTGTGGAAAAATATTGCCCTTCTATCTGTCTGCCTCCTGTTCCAGGGCTTATACCAACAAAGCATGGCCCATGGTCTCCCAGCCTTGGAAGGTCCAGGAGCCATGAGAGGAGCTTGCCCAGCACCACCTGCCTGTTTACCATGCCTTGGCCCTTTCCCTGTACATAATCCTGCTGCTTCTTCCCCCTTGCAGGATCACTTTGTTCATCCCCCAAAACTGTGTGTCTGTCCGTATTTAACTGAGGTAGAGCAGTCATGTTTCAAAGAAATAATCATTCATTTGGTGTGTGCTATTCTATCAGCCAGAATGCAAATCTCTGGAAAAACCATGTGCAATAGGTAACATTAGCAAGGGGGCATCTCAGTTCCAGTCTCTTTTATCAGTAGGTTAAGCCAAGGATGGTGGTACGTGGCAAACAAGCTGAAGGAGAGTTAAGCCAGATCATCACTGTTGCTGCTCTTGTGAATTGCAAAGTTCTTAAGCTTCTCTCAAAAACCAACTTTTAATTCTGTTATGCAAACAACCGTTCCTGCAGTTAAACTGCACAATACCAACTGAAAAGTAGACCTTGTTCCCAGACGTCCAATGTATCTGTAATTTACCATAAAGATGACACACTACATGCCAGTTAATATGGCAAATGAGTTTAGCGCTCAGAGAACAGAATAAAAAATCTAGGAGTTCAGAACTCCAGCATCTGGTGTGAATTTGCCATGTGACAGAGAGTTGGATAATTTACTGTGCTATTCCCAACAGCTGTTGACTTTTGTGTGTGTTACTCAGCAGACCTGTGTAGTGCTAGTAAACCTCTATTGGATGACAAGAAATGAGTAGTCTTAAGTTTCTGGAAGGGAGACTGTTTAATGCAGGAGTAATTCCTTTTTCCTGAATAGCAAAGGTTCTTAACTGGTTCTGCTAACCTGATGTTTAATGAGTGTTTTTTAGCCTTGACAGCATGGCTTAACTGAATTACAAGAAAGTGTTATATCTACTGAACACATACTTGTTTATTACTTAAATATTTTTTTTCTTTTTACCTGTTTGATTTCGTAGCCTTCCAATATATTTTTCACAATGGATGACATAGTAAAGGTTGGGGATTTTGGACTGGTAACTGCTATGGACCAAGATGAGGAGGAGGAATCGGTACTTACCCCAATGCCAGCTTATGCCAGGCACACAGGACAAGTAGGGACCAAACTCTACATGAGCCCAGAACAGGTTTGTGCTCTCTGCTCTAAAGCTGTATCTGGCAGTGCTGGGAAGACACCTGAATTCCTGGGAGTTCAAAGATCAGGCACTTTTTCTAGTAAATTGTTGCAATCAAGTTACTTAAATGTTTTCTCATCAAAGTAGAGTTTTGAGCTAAACTGAATTCCAAAATTAGCATTTTAATATTTATTATAGCAAAAAAAGTGTCTAATTATTCATACTTGGATGCATTCATTTATCTTGCTTTTAATATAGTAGAAGGATAACTGTGTTAAAGTTAATTGAGCAAGGACACACTGTTGTGCATGAGGTTTAAGTGAATTGAAACATTTTGCTTTGCAGTTGGGTCTGCAGAGAGGAGCTGATGATCAGGACATTGCTTGTGCATGCTTATTTGGTGAAGTTTGCCAGTGTGCCTGTCCTGTAGTTTTCAGCTCTGCACAGGGCTAATCACTTCCATATGTTGACTTGAAAGGGTGTTGTTTACGTTGCACATAATTATATAGAGTGAGTAGCTTCACTGATCTAACCCTAATTTTGAATTTTCAGATCTGTGGGAACACCTATTCGCACAAAGTGGATATATTTTCTTTGGGGCTGATTCTCTTTGAGCTGCTTTACCCTTTCAGCACACAGATGGAGAGGGTCAGGGTATGTATGGTACTGAATTATCCTCGGTTTGATCATTTGTTTAAAATAGCTGTTTGCTTGGTGAAACACTTGCAAGAGGTTCTTTTCAGTTTTGAAAAATCCTTGCAATTAGGAGCACAAGTTCTTTATCAGCCTTCTACAGACCCCCTGAATCACTGGAAATAAATTGCAGTCTTCCTAATGTGTGCAGTTGAATTAAGGCCTTAATTTCTTTACAAAGCTCCTCTGTTGTCAAGCCAAGTAAGAGAAACTATTGAACTAGGATATCCAAGAACTCAAGCAACAAATATAGCTTGTGACTTTAAGCCTACCAGCTTGTTTTTCATTCAAGAATTGGAACCATGCTGTGCATTTTTATCATTTCTTCTTTTGTTTGCATCTGCAGTGCTTTTTAACCCAAAGCACTTAGGAAAAGGAACAGCAATTTTCACTGTAGTAAGTCTTAGCTGTAAGTCTCACTCAGCTTCAAGCACAATCCTCCCAGAACTGATGGCCTTCATTGCATCAAATGTGCATTTGGGAGGTTTGGTGGTATGTTACAACTCTTGCTGTTGTTAAAATGCACGCGAGATCGATCTTGCTCAAGAACAAATTCATAGAGAACAAGGGTTACAGCCAGAAAGGTTTTTCCTCTTGTATATGGTGACCAGTGACCTATGTAGGAAAGAAAGAGTCATTATAACTTATATTTATCATTTATATGTGCTTGGTGGGGTTAAATTCTCATTTGAAGATGGTGTATTTTTAGCAGAGATGTAAGAAGCGACTTGAATCACACCATGAATGCAGCCTGACCGAATGCTTCACCTGTGCTGGTGTTGCATTCTCTTGCTTAAAACACTCTGTCTTTTTATGGTACAAAAGAGCGTAGTCTAGAGGAGGAATGACAGTGCATAATTTGAACCCCTTGCACTGAAAGTAATTTCAGTTTCCCTAAATGAAATCAGTTTTACTGAGACAAATACCCAAAAAAGAGCTATCCTGGATTCTCAAGATACCCTGCACGGTGACTATAAACTTTGCCCTTCCAGTTTCTGTCCCGAGTATAGAAGCAAAGCAAGTAATCAGAGTGAATCCTCCATTGTGTCTCAGACTGATGTTTTACTTCATGCGGGTAAAAAAGGTGCCCTAGCTTCCCATGATTTTCACTGTCATTCCACTCTTTTTGATAAAATACAAAAGAAACACCAGCCCTTTATTGTCAAGTTCTGGAGTTCAGCTACTTTTTAGTAGCTGTTTCCAAGTTGTCACGCTGAAGTTTTTGTTGGCATCAGCCAAGCATTAGCACTGCTTCATGAAGCAAAACATACTGTGCTTGACCAGGTAGCCCAGAAAATTCTAGGAATCTGTGGCAAAGGGCTGGAAAAATCCCCAGAGGTGGAGCATTAGACCTGCCTCCGTTTCAGGCTGTTACAAGTTAGCCTGTGGCAGTGCGATTTATTTTCAAATCAGATGTTTGAAGACAGATCACTAAATGCAGACTGAATTGGCAGAGAAGGAGAACAATTTTCTGAAACACTTTTATTGTTATAGACTCAGTTCTCTCGAACAGGAGTTTGACTATTGCCCATCACTCTTAACTGGTCAGTTCAGACTTTTAGTGGAGTAATAGCGAATTGAATTTTGTTTTAACTTGGAGCACAAAATGTAAGAATTCTAAACTTTTGTAAAAGAAATTCCTTCCTAAAAGAAATGAAGTGCTAAATCTTACCCTTCTGTGCTAAAAACATGCTAAGATGGGTCATGGGTTGCTGGCAGTTACAGAAATTGACTGTGTAAGGTAGTCTGCTTGCCAATGTTAGACTAAATGATCTTAACGGTCTTTTCCAACCTAAACGGTTGATTCCATGATTCCAAGTGTGCGGCTGAACGTGGGGAAAACAGTGTCACTAGATGGAGCCAGCATGCTTGTCAGGGAAGAAACACTGAATGAGACCAGCTGCCTTGTAAGGATACAGAAATACTCAACATGAACTGCTTTCAAAACTGCCGATAAATCTGCTTGTTAGTCCAATAAGATTAAATAAAAACTAGTGCTTACGTTAAGACAGAGCTAGTAATTTAATTTGTCTTAATACTGGTGTAGACAATCTTGGGAATTATGAGTGGTGCACAGATTTGTTGACTTTGCTGAGCCCAAGTGAGAAGGTACAAGTTTGTGTATGTGATTGATTTAAAACTGCAGAGATCAGAATTCTGGTAACATGATTCCTAGTGCAGGCTGTGTACCCAGGGAAGCAGCAGTTTACCTATTTAGGTATTTTGTGATTTTTTTTTAACCACTAAAGCAAGACAAGGGTTTTTTTTCCATCAGGCTGATCTGTTTGCATAGCTTACATATTTTTTTGAAGAATAATAGAGTAATACTACTGAAAAATGGTATTTTGGAAAAGTTACATGTTTTTCTTAATATTTTTGCAGACCTTAAGTGATGTTAGAAATTTGAATTTTCCACCATTGTTCACTCAGAAATATGCACAAGAGGTAAGTCTATCTGAAGTTATTAAGTACCAATTTTTCTTTAATAATTGTAGCTTTTTTCTTTGGTTTCCAATTGCTTTTTCAAGTAAAAATGGAGGAAAAAAAACAACTTCAGTGTTATTAAGATGCATTTATCTATCCCTGTACCTTCCTACATTTGAAAGCTATAACATTACAATAATGTGAATCATGATAGCTTTGTCACACATTTTACCGCCAATAAGTATACATTATTACCTGGCTTCTCTTTGTCACTTGGAGTCATCCATTTTACATACATCCTGACATGGTTTCTTGCAACAAATCCATATTCACAGGGAGAAAGTGCAGAGTTCTAGAGAGGTAAAGGGGAGACTGTAGGTAGTACCCTGGCTGTGTGGGATCTTATGTCAGGAACTGGATCTCTCAAGTGAGAAACCAGTATCAGATAGTCCTGTGTTCTTATTAGTCAGACCTTTAAAGGGATACAGTTGCAGATCAAGAGGAGGTGATGCACAAAACCTCTCCGATAAGAACCTGAGATGCTGTCAGATGTTCATGGTAGCTTCAGACCAGCAGCTAAATGAGAACGGCCTTTCTTGCTTTACAACTGTAGGCTGGGGGGAGATGTGGTGTGCTGTGCTCAGCTGGAGCAGGACACTAACTGATTAAATCTGAGACAAATATTCAACCTACCTGTATATTTAAAGGAAATCCTCTGATTCACTGTGAAAAATTGCTGCGTGGCATAAACATGAAGCTAAAAATTAATCATAAATTATTTTCCTTATGTTTTAAATTTTTTTTTGATTGCAAACAATGTAAAGATTTTGTAACTATTGAATCCTGGGTCAGATTTGATTTGACAAATTGACTGTAGTCCTTGACAGTAAAGACAGTCTAACAGATGCACAGTGATAGTTTTTCAAATATTTAATGCACTTCTAGCTACTGTGCCAAAGCACTAATACCCAAATTACTCAGAAAGCAACTGGGGACATTTTTGACTTGTTCATAGAGCCACAATTGAAGTCAGAACATTAAATAAGAAAGAATTTATGAATTGGTTCATTTAACACGTCATGTTTTCTTTTAGTACACCATGGTGAAGGACATGCTTTCTCCAAGTCCCACTGAAAGACCAGAGGCTGCAGCAATCATAGAAAATCCTGTATTTGAAGACTTGGAACTCCCACCAAAACCAGTGCTTAGGCAAAGGTCACGGACAATGAGTTTATCAGGAAACAAGCATTCCAGACAACCAAGCAAATAACTATCCTCAGGATCACTTCTTCCACTCAGCAGGTTTTACAGGGATTGTTCAGCAGAAGGATCCTATGATGCAGAATGTTTATCTTGGAAATAGTTTACTTAGACTTTTTTTGCCATGTTTAATGTATAAGATGTGTTGGATGGATTTTCGTTTACTGTTACAGCCAACGAAAACCAGTAACCACACTTTTCACATTCCACTTTTCTTACCTTAACTCCCCTAGGCGGATGGGTCCAGCTACTGTGCTTACCAATGTTGTGCTCCATTATCGTTTTTTTGGGTTTGTTGGGTTTTGTTGAAGCTTGTAAATGTCAGCTTGCTGGGTAAGTGAGAGATCTGTAACATGTAAATAGAATTAAAATACTGTATTTTTATAGAGCAAATTACAGTCTCTAAGCCAAGCCTGGCGAGTGTCTATCTGGATCACTTGCTCTTTGGTGAAATGGAGATGATTTTGAAATGAACTCTGAGTCCATTTTTGACCCTAGTGGGTAAACTGGGAATCTGCACTATTTTTAAAGCAAAAAAGTACCACCGTTGTACATACTGTCACTCTCCATAGCCAGTCATTAGATGAAACAGTTTCATATTTCTGCACTATCGTAGATCTTAGGGAATGCATTTTATACAGGTAAACTGTAGAGAAGGAAAAGGAGCTTTTTGCCATTAAAAAGGGGTTTTTTATAGGCAGTGGTTGGAAGAGCCATAGTTAAAATTATGTACGAAAATGTTGTGATTCTGAAAATTTAAACCTAATGAAGTCATACTTGTCATATGTAATCTTGTAGATTTGTACTTTTTAAAAAAAATCAACTGGTAGGCATTTGTGTAATCTGCTAATTTAACTGCCTAATGCCATGCTTTTATTTCTCATTGTAAATATGTTAATTTTTATTTATAAAATACAGAATCAATCCATTTGGGTTGGTGGTGTACAGAATGCACTTGCTATAATTGTGGAGTGCATTAATTATTGTGACTTCTTTCAAGTCTAAATGATTTAATAAACTTTTTTATTTATAAAAAAAAATTAGTAGTTGCTTGTGTTCAAAGCCTGCATCCGTGCATGCTGCAGATGACAGCCTTGTGCAGCTGGAACAGGAAGATGGGCACTGAATTTCTGTGGCTTGCTTTGCTTTCCTCTCTCATACTTGCCCCAGTGCAGGTGATGAGGTGAAGATGAGTATGCTGCTTGGAACTGAGGTACTATCTGAAGAAAGAAGGGAGGTGAGCTCTCTAAACCGCACGAGTTATGGAGGCAATCCCTCAGCTGTTAACCAAGAGGGAAGACGGGATAATTCTTATCCTGTTAGAACTGGTTTTGTATAAATGCATTTTCCTGTTTTACAGGCTTAAAATTGTTAAAAGTTGCAATCTCTTAAATCCGTCTCTTAAAAAGTTGTTTGATTCAAATCCTTCTGGGGATCACTGTACCGTGGTGTGACACTACGACTAGCACTTAAAGCTGCAGAGGCTCAGCTGGTTTATGGTAAGGCAAAAGTGGATTACAAAGCTTGTCTTCCTTGTGCTCTTGGATAACTCTGCTAGATACTGGCTTGTCTGGTTGAAGGCAGAATGCTGCAGTGAGTAGTTGGTCAGAAAAGGAACTTAGTGAGTTTAAACAGAGGACAGTTAAGTGAGTCCTCTTCCCTTGGATTTCCCTGTTAACTGCTGCCTGTCCCTCAGCTCCCTTTCCCCCATAGCTCTCGGGGCTGACACACAGTTCCTGCTCCTCTTTTATCAAAATTAACTGGGTGGCAGAAGCAAGAATCCTGCCCCATCCACCTTTGTGCCCACTGGACCTAGGTGCTTCCCCCCAGGTGAGGGCAGGATTGTGTAGTTATTCTCCTTACCACTTCCACGTTGGTGGTGGTGTCTTAGAAGCTGGGTGACCTAACCCACTCCATGAACTTGACAGGAGTAACACTGTGCAACCCCCTGTCAGGGCTGTTTCTTCTACCAGGCTCTTGAGAGAGAACTTCTGACCCTTGTACCAGTGCCTGCTGTAGCTGAGCTGCTCCAGGCAGTAGCTACTTGCTTTTTGCTACGCCTCTAAGGACAGTCCTCTGCTGTCTTGGAAGCAGAAGAGCAGAAGGACTCAGGACTTTCACTAACGCCCCTCCTTTTTTTATTTATTAAGAAAGTGACATTCTTCACCCCTCAAGTGTTTCAGTCCAGTAGTTTTAGCACCAAATGTTAGCCTGGATATCTTTCTGCTGCATTTGCTCTGCTTCCCAGGCTGGAGAAGCCTTGCCCAGTCCCAAGTATGTGATTGAGCACTCGGAAAAAGCTGTTCTAGGAACCATCCTTGTCGTGTTTCAAGTCCATAGAAGATCAGCCTAAGAGCAGGCTCCGATCGCAGTGATTCTCCCATGCAAACTAGCGTGAGACCCTGCCAGAAGAGTGCTGGGGGAAGCGATGGCTGTTGTCTCAGCGGTCACCGGCCCTTGGATGACTCTGCTACAGAAAAGCTGTGGTCCTGGGGCCTCCGCTCCTGCTTTTACTCACTGTTATAATGCTGCAGAGACGTTTGGGAGCAGTAATGCCTTTTCATTCATCCCTCAGTGCGGTACTCCATGGCCCTCCTGCAGGGAGCCACTGGTGCTTGAAGTCCAGGCAAGCATTTAGGAGTGGTAAAAGTGATCGTTCCCTTTTGGTTTTTTTGGTTGGTTTTTTTTTTTTTTTTAATGGCTGTGTGGCCCAGCAGTACTCTGTAGCTACGCTTACAGCATCAAGGTGTAGACATCACGGTGCACAACACACAGGTAAGTGATAACCCTCTTCAGATCCCCTCTTTGGCTGGTGTCGGTCACCTGTAGCCCCTTTTGAACCCCCTGGGCACTCAGTGCTCTCGGTGTTACAGCAAGTCGTTCTTATCTCCTGGGGTCTGCCACATAGGATATTCCCTTCCAGAGTTAATGAGGAAACTCACAGATATTTCACAGAAAGCCACTGAAAGATCTGAACCTCTCAATATTTCAGAAGCAAGTGAGCTGAACCCTGAGCAACAGCCCAGACTGCAGGGTGGTGCCTTTGCAAAGAAGTGACCTCTGCTCTTTGACCACATCCCTCCTAACTCCCCTATGCTGACACACAGGGAGTTATTAAAACCGGTCAAATTCGTAACATGGCTGCAAGATGACAGCTACAGTGGCTTGATGAGAAAGAAATACTGTTCCACATTATGCTGCAGATCACCAGGATGTACACAAAGTTCATATTATCACACTGACTTTTTTTTTTTTCCCCCCAGCGTCAAGGTTGAATTTTTCTTAGGAAATGCTCATTAAAAAAATAATTACCCAGGAAGGAATTAGCTCCATTAGTTATAATGAATTGCCCCTAAAATATTAAAGTTCCTTGTTCGTAGAACGGTGGAAGATGAGGAAATGCATCTTTGTTGTATGCCCCCAGCTGTAATATTCCAGCCCCTCCTTCCCATATTTTCCTACCTGTTATTTTTCCATGAGGATGTTCTCTGGCACTTTCTGTACCGCCACCTCCAGCAAGTGATTCTGAATCCCTATTACTTGGGTTTGCCCTTCAGGGCACCGTTGGGCACTGGCACTGTAATGCTGTATTCTAGGTCTGGAGCAGTCTTGGAGAACGTGGCTATGGAAACCATGTCTTCTCCAATATCCACCTGAGACCTGTGCCTGCAAATGAGCAGCTTTTTCAGGGCCCGTTGGAAGTCCCGGTTCAGGAAAGCATAGAGCATTGGGTTGATGGTGGAGTTGCAATAACCTAACCAAGTGATGATCTTGAAGGTGTCAACTAAGACAGTGCTGGTGGAGTCAGTGCCTCTGGCAGCCAGCCAAACGTTTAGGACAAAGTACGGCAGCCAGCACAGCACAAAAACTGAAATGATGATGCTAATGGTTCGCGTGGCCTTGTTCTCCAGCTGCAGATGGTTCTGCCGCTTGCTGTTAGGGTGGTAGTGGATCTCCAGCGTCTGAGACATGATACGAGTGGCCTTGAGCCGTGAAGCTCGGTAGATGAAGAAATACATGCTGCACATGACCATGAAGGGAACAAAAAATGCCAGAGCAGAAGCCACGATGGCAAAAATCCAGTTGGTGACAAAGATGCATTCTCTGCCTGCATCGAAGTCCACCCCGGGGATCTCATTCCAGCCTTGCATGACAGGAAGAAAGGAAATGAGGGAAGAGTACACCCAGACCGTGCAGGTCATCACGATGCATCTGCAAAAGGAAAGAGACAGGGAGGGGAGAGAGGGTCTGAGTAATTTTAAGTTGACAACATCCAATACGATTCAATCCCCATGGTAACCTGTGTGGGATATCGCTGCTCAGCAGTCCTGCAGGGCCTGGAGAAGGAAAAAGCTGGGGTACAACAAGTCCATGCATGAGTGTCTGTAATGATGGGGTAATTGGGTCTGTGGGGTCAGAATTGGGGTCAGCATAAGGGATGCTCAGAACTGGCTGAAAAAAAGAGGAAAGATTTTCCAGAGGATTTTTGTGAATATTTAAGACAGCAGCATGTGGATTTTTCTGTTTGGTTTCAGCTTTAATATCTGGTCGTGGCCTTATCCTCTGAGGAGCAATAGGGGTGGAGCTGATGGACATGAGACCCTCAGCACCACTGCAGCACTTGCCCCATGGCACGGCTGCTGCACAGCCTCCTTTTGGCGACTGCCTGTGCTCCGCAGATCATACGCAGCAAGAGTTACAGTAGGGAACACATCCCCAAAAGAGCCTGAACTCACCTCATAAGGCACCCCGCAGCTGCAGCGTCCTCTCTGCCCACCCTCGGACAACTTTGCCCACCCTGCAGCCCTCACTGCAACATTTCACATGAAACCTTGACAGGGCTTGGAAACTCAGCCTGTTTTCTCTGGATTTCCCCCATAAATATCGCTACAGAAAACACTGTCAGTTTAAGAGGGGGAAGGCTACTGCTACATGCAGTCTTCTAGGTGTCATTTCCCCTAGTCCTTGGGGAAATTCCCATGAAATGCCTGCAAAGCACAGCAGTTGTAAGCACAAGTCAGCCCACATCACTGGTTTCTACCTCATTTTGCAACCCATCCTTAGCTCAAAAAAGTGCTTTCCCAGGAGCCCCGTCACACCAGCTCAGCTGCATTCTCCTCCTGCACCTCATTCAAAATTTGCTGCAAAGTTTTAAATGGTGCAAAGACCCTTTTGCCACATAGCTCTGCTTTCGCGTAGCCACTGTCTATAGCTCATTTGGTCCTGCGTCAACATAAGCCATGGCCAAGTGAAAATTTGGAGAGCCCCAAAGTGATGAGGAGCAGCTCCACTCACCTGCCACGGGACATCCTTCTGGAATAGTGGTATGGGGTCACCACGGAGCAGTACCTGTCCAGGCTGATAAAGCACAAGGTGACAATGGACGCAGTACAGAACATGACATCAAAGGAGATCCAGACTTTGCAGAACAGCTTCCCGAACAACCACATCCCCGTCACCTCGTAAATGATACTGTAAGAGAAAACGTGGGGGAGCAGTCAAAGCTAGAAGGGCTGATTTCATGCTCAGACTCTGCTGGGATGATGGCATATTTTAACACGGAGGTACTAGAGATGGGCGTGCAGCTTAAGCAGCAGGGATTCATCCTCAAAGTGCAGAATAACTCACAGGTGAGGCACAGCTGAAGAAAACCAAACCTATGCTCTTGCCTGCACTCTAAGTGGGTGCTTTGAGAGAGGTGCTTGGCGCCCAGAGCTCCCCAAATTCACATCTGTACAGCTTTGTTGATCACAGCTTTTTCCAGCGCCCTATTCAGCACAGACTTTTATGATTGACCCTCGATTCCTGGGGTATGGAGGATGCTCTGTCCTCCAAGAAACTCACTTTTCATCTGGTCTTGTGCTTCAAAACAAGAGGATTTCAACTCTTGGGGCAGGGGGGAAGTCCTATTCTGTGCAGCTTGTACATTATGTAGCTCACAAGTGCCTCAGCCAGGTAAACACACCAGCAAAAAGCAGGCATTATGCCAAAATTATTTCTAACAAAGTCAGGAGTGGCCCATAAGAAGTGAGCAGCAAAGGAAGGAACAAAGGGCAGCTGTAGGAAGGCTGATGCATGTTTCTATAGCATTCAATTAGATGCCATTCACTTCCCCTTTCTTTCCCCTGCTTTCTGAAACTCCTGGGGTACTGCTGAAATAACCATTGTGTGTGAATTTGATGTGAAAGGCTGAGTAATTACCTATCCTGCAAAGCTTTAATTATCCTGTAACTGCACAGCTTGCTGGTCAAATAGAGTGAAAGGGGGGCTGCTGCGCTGCAGTGCGCTCAGGTGGGCTCAGCCCTGCAGCAAGGGCAGGAAGAGTCAGCTTGATGCCAGAGGAGTTAGAAACCAGCGCCTTCTCTGCATCTTATTAACAACAATCTATTACAATGACTTGTGAAGGTTTTTCTAAAGCATGACAGCCGCTGTAGGTGGGCACAGCACAGCTGAAGGGCCCCAGCCCTTGGCAGCTTTTTGTTATGTGGGATGCTACCCAGAAATTCAAGTAACCATTAATACAGGGCAGAACCTGTCCCTTTCACCACGGTGGCCTCCGCACAGGCAGCGTGGAGGGTCCCACTGCACACGTGGAAAGGTTTCATGGCTCTTTTTAAGGTGGGGAACTGAGACATATAGAAGTTGAAGCCCATGCCCAGTAACAGACTTGAGTGCCTTGTGGCCACTCCTCAGAAGCCCTTCTTATCCTCAGAGACGCTGCAAAGCCTGTGGTGTGAGGACCATGGCCTTCCAGAAGTAGACCACGCTGCTGTCATGAACATCCCTGACCACAGATCCCAGCTCTCACCAGCACACATCTGGTAGGATGCGCCTGACCTAGCAGCTGTTCTTACAGCACAGGGTAGTGGATACCTGTTCCCTGTTTTCTGATGTAAAAGGTCTCTGCTGCTTAGAAACGATGCTGGTTCAAAAGGAATAATAAAAGCCCAAAGAAACGCTCAGTATGAGCAGAAACAAAGTCACCTCTGTGTTTCACTCATGCTTGCAAAAGAAGAGTAGCTGAAAATATTCAGCCTGAAAACAACTGGGCTGGCTGGAGTACCCAGACAGGGTAAGCACAGCTGAACCACTCGTACCAACAAGCCAAACCAGTAATAACACAAAAGTCTTGCTCTTACAGAATTAAGGCAGCAGGTGACAACCTGGTTTTTCCTTTCTATCACATTTTCCTGAGCCAAACTGGCTCCTAAGATAATTTCTCTTTGGCTTGTGCTAACATGCCAGCTGAGAGGCAAACTGCAATTCAAAAGAACACCATAGATACAAAGCCAAGGTGGTGGGAAAGACGTGAAACAGCTGCTCCATCAGTGGGACCAAGCAATGCTCGATGGAGCTGGCAAGGTCCGTGTCTCACCACATCGCCCACCAAGAGCCAGCAAGGCTTCACACCAGACAACACCAGGACATTCAGGAGGGACATAAAGCATGCTCTGCTCTTTGCTTCCCTTAAAAAAAAATATTTAAAAAATTAAATAAGACATCACTCTCCTAGGTGGGCTATTTTCTCTCTGGCTGCATAGAGAAGTCATTTGTGTTTATGGAAATGCTTCCCCTCCTGTAATGCTCTCTACCATCCCTTGATAGGACAAGGGGGAATGGTTTTAAACTAAAAGATAGTAGATTCAGACTAGATATAAGGAAGAATTTTTTTATAATAAGGGTGGTGAAACACTGGGTCAGGTTGCCCAGAAAGGTGGGAGATGCCCCATCCCTGGAAGCATTCAAGGGCAGGCTGGACAGAGCTCTGAGCAACCTGATCTAATTGAAGATGTCCCTGCTCATTGCAGGGGGGGTGGACTAGATGGCCTTTAAAGGTCCCTTCCAGCCCAAACCATTCTATGATATGTCCCCTCCCCTCATATTCTTCACAGCTGGGGTCCCCTCCCCATGCCTCTTGTGCCCTTCTGCTTTCTTGTTGGGCATGAGAAACCACATGAAGATTTCCCAACAAAACATATTTTCATCTGCTGCTTCTCATTCCTTCCATGCTCTCCTAGGAACCTGGAAGTAGGAATTGTCCAATTTCCTTCCCCTTCACGTTCCTAACTGAGCAAAACGGATTGCCAGACTCCCTTTTTCCCCTTGCCAAGGAAGAGGTCTTACTCCAGTCATGGGGGATATGACCAGTCTTACAGGGGAAATTACAGCTGCTGAGACACCCACCTGCCTTTGCTCTTGGCTGCTGCTCCCTCCCATTGCCCAGATGGCAAACACCACCTCAGTAGGTGGGAGGCAGAAGTAACGAGGACACTGGGTAACTAGAAACACCCAAAATCAATTTAGAAGAAAAGGAACCAAGGACTGATGTTGGCAAGCACGTGCAGAGCATGGAGACACCAGAGGAGACATCAAGTAGACAAAAGGTAAAATCAGAGAGGAAGCAGCAATAGAGATCATCAGCTGGAACTCAGTTCAAAGCAGGAATTGTTCAGCTTTTGTCTTCTTTGGGTAAGTGGGGTGCTGCTGTTCCCAGGTGAGACTGGGGTGATGGAGAAGGTGATCACCTGGAGGGGTGGCTGGAGTGGGTGGGAGAGCAGGTGGTGCTGTGCACTCCCAGAGAGGAGCCCTTCAGACACCTGGGTTGGACTGGGATAAAACCCTCTCCTTTCTAGGCTTAACAAGAACGTGGAAAAGCAAAAAAAACCAAACCAAACCAAACAAAAAAACCCACACACACAAAAAAGCAAATCCGCCCCCCCCCCCAACAACAACAACCCAGGAAATGCCAGGCAGCAAGAAGGTTGTTGCTTTAGGTAATCTTTGGTGGTTGACGCACTGTTTTTCTAGGAGGCTGAGATGGTTTGCTGCATTTTATTTCAGTGACCTCGTCCATGCAGTAGGAAATACCAGAGCTTCTCCTCTTGGGAAAAATTAGCGGGTGCTACTGTTGACAGAAGCATAGGGATGTTTCTGCATCCCCTCTGGGCAGGACAGGGGTCAAGTCACTACATTCCCACTGACTTCAGTAGGACAGCAGCAGGTTAGACCATCAGGCAACAAAGTTGCAATCCGAGCCCCCAGGGCAGATATTTGTAGCACCAGGTGCAGGGGAGGGACAGGTGAAGAGGGATGGATGATTTCAGAGTCTGAACTTAAAAATTCACCCAGTTTAGAATTTAAATTGACACTAATATTTTTTAAAGGTTATCATTAACTTTTTTTTTTTTTCCACCTGATACTATAAACTTGTATCTCAGTTTGTAATTGCTTGTTGGGAAAACATCTTTCGGTACCCAATTCAAAAGTGTGGGCAGCCCTCTGACAACTGAAGCACAGAACGTAAAAAGAGCTCAGCTGCTTCATACTGCTTCAGGAACACCAAATAGAGTGCAGGCCCCCCCACTTTACACAAACCTACAGCTGTTTTCCAGCGCAAGACAGCCAGAACCTACAGGTAAACTGGTTTCTGGGTTTGTTCTACTATGTTTTAGCCAGGTAGTGAAGCTCCCATAAATATAAACCTCATGCAGGGAGAACTGCCTTCTAAAGTGCCTCTTCCTCCATTAAATATAGAGGGAGCCTGAATTACCCTACTTATGCTAAAATAAAATATTTACATTTACACAGAGAGAGGGGAGATGGCCTTTGTCCCTGCGTCAGTGCTGCCAGTTATGGATGTGCAATGCAGTCAGGTAACAGGGGCAAAGCAATCCCCCCAGGTGCTGGGAATACCATTTGTTATCCCGCTGCAGACTGCAGTAGTCTGCTTATGCAGGCACAAGATTTATTTTGCAAGGTCACCAGCCGTCCCCACAAACTCCACTGGTATGTTGTCTGAACCAGAAGAAGCAATCAAATTTCTGTGTTTCACCAAGCGTGTGAAGGATAACATCTCTGCAACAGCCTTTCGGGTTCAGTATGATGATGAACTCATCCATTTTCATACGCTAATAAGGAACCTTTTTCCTTCTCCCTCCCACTAGCAGAAAATAAAAGCTAAGGTTAAAGAAGTAAAATCAAAAGCACAGAATTTAACTCCACCGATTTCAATCATCGTTCTAGACTAAGGAAAATGAAAGGAAAATGTACTCCATGATTCACTCCACCTTAGAAACACCAGCAGGATCAACACCATCATTGCACCCAATGCTGACACAGTAGGGGCCATCCTCATCTCACATTCCCCAAACACTCAGAGCATGTCAAATCAACCAGCAACCATGCTGGCCCATGTGCAACGCAGAGCTAGTCCTGGAAGAGGGGACTCGTGGCACTGGAGCCACCTGAAAAGCTGGGTACGGAGCTCAGGCCAGGGTCCCTACGCAGCCCACAGGAAAAAGTACCCTTGGGAAGTCTCTCTCCATCAAAAAGGGGACCCATTGTAAAGAGCAGGGAAACTGAGGCACAGAAGTACGTATAACCACCGACCCACAGTTAAGCTCCTTGGAAAGCCCAGCCCTATGCACGGTGTGTGACCTCCCAGCCAGCCCTGCTCAAGGAGCAGCCACTGAGCCAGGAGAAATGCCACCGCATGCACACACTGCCGTCTGCTCTCACCTTACCAGAACTTCTTACCTAAAGGGCATGACCAGACAAGCGACAAGGAAGTCCGCCATGGCTAAGGACATTATAAACATATAGGTGACAGTGCGCAGCCTCTTTTCCACCACTGGACAGATGAAGACTACTGTATTTCCCAGGAGTGTGATCAAGTCAATGAGGGTCAGTATCAGCCCGATGACCACCTCCTGGAGGCCGATCCCTGCTGAGCTGCCCCTGCCTTTCACAAAGGAGGAGGCAGCAGAGGAGAAATTAGAGAGCCAAGTTTCATTTTGGTCCAGCAGCATCTTTCCACCATTAAAATCTGAAAGACAGGAAAAGGGGAAAAATAAATAAATAAAGCCCTTAATGCACATGAATTCTAGGTCTATGGAAGTACAAAAATAATGTTTATGCTTCATTTACTTCAAGAAAAATCCACACACCCTGTCGAGTCTGTGCCATCACTGTCCCATGGTTAACAGTCCATTAGAAGTGTCTGAAATCCTGAGGGTACAGTTCAATGCACAGCGCTGGCTGAAGACCTTCATGGCAATTAAAAGGCCTCCTGTGAACAAAAATCCATCACCAGGTGAAGCATGATAAAACAAACAAACAAACAAAAACCAAAAGAAAAAAAAAAGTACTGAGAATGGAGAGAGGACAAGCAAACAACTCAAGTCCGAAACAAAGCAGCTCTACTAAATCCCACTGAATAGCATACCATGGCCACAAAATATGGGGCTTGGAACCAGATGATCTTTAAGGTCCCTTCATCCCAAACCATTCTATAATTCCATGATTTCATATTCTCATTATCACCTTTGCCACCCACCGACCAGGAGAGGCTGCTTGCCCAGGCTGGCTGCTTTTGTAACCCCCCTGTTCAGTACACGCTCTGTCCTGGGTTCTCCTGGTACTGTTTTTAGGCTCTGAAGAACTTTTTCCTTCCGTTCTGGGTAACTGTCCTACAGGCTGACTGGCCGTGCAGAGCTGCCAGCAACCATGCGGGGTGCTTAATGCAAGTGAGCCAGTAACTGAGATCCCTCAGCTGCAGCAGTGACCACAGACTCGTGTCTCTTTCTGTGCCCAGCTGGGAGCGGAGGCTCCCAGATCCCTACCAGGGGACTTTTCAGTTGAGGAAATTTGTGTGCTTGTGTTCACAGCTCAGTTCCCAAACTTAGACGGGGTGGTGTCACAGGTACCTGGGAAAGGTGGGAATGATGCACTGTAAAAATTCCAGCAGTTCAAAATTCACTGGTGTGGCTAATGGGAACAGAAAGACAAAACTTGTGGGGAAAAGAAAATTATAGAAATACTTCCAGACATCAGATTGTGATGTTTGAATACTACCACTTCTCCTGTGACTGGGCTGTGCTTCCACAGTACCCTCAGGTCAATCCCACATCTGCAAGGGCATTGTTACCGAGCATGACATGAGAACAGGCCAGGATAAATGTCTGTGTAGTCCTCACAGTGACCAACCAAACTTTGCCTTAGGAGGATTGTAACAAGGCAGCAATTAGCAAAATACCCCCAACATCTGTCTTTCCTTCCAGCAGCCTATGATCCAGAATTACCTCTGAAGATGGTTTCAGGGACTTCTAAATCATGAAGTTGTCCTGCTTCCCCTTTGGCCCATGTAAACTTTTAGCATCCATGACCTCCTATAGCAATGATTTCCACAGCTCAACCATGCACCGTGCAAAGAAACCCCTCTTTTTCCCAGCTTTGAGCCTGTCACCAGCTAGTTTCATTTGATGCCCTCTGGTCCTTGTGTTGGAAAAGACACCACACAAGCAATCCCCATCCACTCTCTCAATGTCACTGGTGGGCTCTTTAACCTCTGTCACATCCCCCAGCCCCCTCATCGTGTCTTGGGCAGGCTGAGCAGCCTTTGCAGCTTGCTTGTTCCTCATACAGAGGCAACTGAGGACAGCTGGCCATCCCTCCTCTTCTTCTGAGCCTCCAAGATGGACCAAAACTGCAAACACTTTCCAAGAAGTAAATGCACTGTGGATTTACCTAAGGGCATAATGATGTTCTCTGTGGTGTCCTGCTTCCCTTTCGTAACAACCCCCACCGTGGTTTGCTGCTTTGATTGGCACTTAGCACTGAGCTGACCTTCCCACAGAACTGCCTGTCCCACCCTAGGATCTCATTCAGAGCCCGCTGCTTCAGGTAGAAAGATCGGATGAAATGAGGAAATTAGATTCTCTCCATCTCCCTCAAACTCCATCACTTCACAGTTGAACTTCTTCCATTTTCATGCTCACTGAGCCTCATAAAAGCTTTTCTGCAATGCTTTAAGCCAGGCCTTTTCCTTTATGCTCTGATTAAACCTTGTTTCACCTGCAAATACCACCGCTTCACAATCCACAATTTTTCCAGTCAGAGGTTTATCAAAGCCCATGTATCCCAGCCCCTACCCCCGTAAAGAGCATCACTGACCTCTCTTCCACACGGTAACTCACCATGCACTTCCCACCCTGTATTTCACCTTTTAGACAAGTATTTATTCACACAATTAACTTCCTCCTTAACTCAGGACTATTAAGCTTCCTTAAAAGCCCCCACCATGAGGGACCATTCCAAAAAACTTTCAGAAATCCAAGCAGACTACACCTACTAGGTGCTTCTCATCCACGTACTTGCTGACTTCTTCCAAGCACTCCCATAAGATTGTGAGGCTGGGCTGCCTATTGTAAAAGCAGTACTGACCTTTTCCTTGGATGTAATCATGTTTTACCTCCACCTACTCATCCTTCAAAATTCTCAGCTCCCTCCACTGGCTCCTATTTACTTGCTGGATTTAGTGGTTTCCTTTCTTTCAAGTTAAAAAATAAAAATTTTTAAAAAATCAAGAAATAACTAAAGCTGTCCAGAAAAAATTAAGAAACCAACCCTATCCTCTGCCCCTCCTCACTGGGCTGGGACCGGCTGACTGAGACCCGAAGCTCTCTTGCTCCTCCTGCATTGAGAACAAGCAGGTTTGTTGGACACCGAGCTCCGTGGCTAGTCCCTGAGCAGGCACTGCTGGAACTCTACAGGGTGTCTTAAGTACATCAGTCAGTGAAAATGTTCTTTGGACATTTTACATCCTGACAACAACCCATAAAAATAAAATAAAAAGATCCTGTTTCCAGCTCTCACGTTACTGACAGGGAAGAAGATAATCTGTGCCACTCCTTCTCACAAGCCCAGTAAGGGTGTCATCAAACCAGATGGGCTCCTGTGGAATCGGTTGGTTTCAGTGCAGCCACACTTTCTGGAAGCGGAATTGTTCAGCCCGTTCTCCTCCCTACATGGTCCACACAGATGGCACGGTGACTCCTGGCTGGTAAAACCACGCGGTGACAATGCGTGGCTGCACAGCCAGCCAGGTTGCAGAAGTTGCCACTGCCAGGTCCATTACATGGTCCACATCCGTCTTCCAGCTCATCTGGTCATCTACCCTTCCCATACCTGCTGGGAGATGTTAGTGTCCTCACACCTCCGGGTCTGGAAGGTCTGGAAATAGTCCTCTGATTTCTACCTCAAGTTGACCCCTGATTTCTACCTCAAGTTGACCCCTAACCAGTTTAAACACACAGACACCACCCAGTCAGCCTTATGTTCTCCCACAAGAGCATGCAGCACTAAGATAGGCTCCCAAGGCATGAACAGCAAAAATCAGATTGAACGAAAAATCAGTGGTTTAATGAAAAATCAATGTCAAATGTTAAGGTTTTAAAATATCACATCTTAAGGTTTAAAAAAAAAAATCGAAATTTTGTCTGTGGCTTGAATAATCATAGATGAGAATGTTGGAT
This sequence comes from Falco biarmicus, assembly GCF_023638135.1. NCBI lineage: Eukaryota > Metazoa > Chordata > Aves > Falconiformes > Falconidae > Falco > Falco biarmicus. The sequence goes on along the minus strand of NC_079288.1, from coordinate 83,380,078 downwards.
TCATTATTTAGGTTTTTATCGATGTCACAGTGAAACAAGAAGGTTTAGAAGTCACATGTTCCTTCTCCTGCAAGCAACGACTCTGCTCACACTGTTAAGTATGTATCACTGTTAGTACAGCTCTAATTAAAGCAGATCATTACTGGCACAGCATTTCTCTGGTACTGATCTGGGAACACACGCTGCACTCGAACTAAGCAGAATTGGGACACAGCTGTTAGAGTGCACCTTTGCAAGCTCTCTGCTCAAGCACCACTTTAGCCACCAGCCTGGTTAAAAGGTCTTCTCCAGCAAGAAGCTCACAGCAGGTTGCTTAATGCAGGATACCTGTAGGAGTGTAACACTGTGAGGCACAAATACAGGCGATAGATGTGCCCACACTCATAAAACATTAGAGAAACACTCTCTTGTTCGTATTATTTTTCGGTCAACACAAAGACAGGCTGAGGGGCTGGAGATGAGACCCTTTGTTTGACATCCATGATTTCTCGAGCAACAAAAGGGAGGAACGATGGATACTTGAAACTTTAGATTTGAACCCTGAACTCTAATTCACACAGGCATCAGGGTCCTGCTACTCCTGGCTTCTTTTCAAGGATCCCCAGGCAGAGAGTTCCCTGGAAGCTCCTCCACATCTCTGTCACAGACAAGCACCCAGGCTTGATGTCTCTCATCCTTTCTGCCTCTGACTGGGCAGCCAGCAGGTTAACTCTTGCTAAGAAGTGCTGCTCCTCAACCATCTGGAGAATTATTAATACGGGAAAGCTGGGGTGATACAGTCTTAACACCTCTATAGAAATCTCTGGGACAAACCAAAACGTGCCATCCTTCCCAAGGATGCACTTCCACAACTTACACATTGGAGCTTTTAAATTCTCCTATGAGCTGCCACAGCTCGTGGTTCCGCTGCTGATACAGCAGTATCTAACATCAGTCTTTCAGGCTTCCCTGTAAGGAGCCCTCTTAAATCAATGGGATAAATGCCCAGTTGTAATGTGATGTGGGATCGTCCCAGGTTTCCTGGGGATCTCAGACGCCTTAGGGTTTGCATTGTTCTTATTTGGACACGACCATTTTGTTTCCCTTTGAAACTGATGGGCTAGATTCTGCTGTCAGTCCACTTGAGCGAAGCAGCTCCATCCTTTCAGCAGTTTTCCTTTAACATAAAGTTTGACCTAATTTTTTTCAGCAGACAAATCCCAGGTAAAAGCTTAATTTCATCACTTCTAGATGACATCTTTTGATGGCAGGGGAGGAAAAAACCCCTCTGCCATCTAAAGGCTGACTGTAATTTAAAATCTTAGAGGAATTATGAAAACTGGAAATGTATTTGCTGCCAGACTTTGCTCCTCTGCTAAATCAGCATATGGCAGCATGCAACTGTACCTGCTCAGAGACCTCAAACCACATTTCCCTCTTCTCCTCTGCCACAAGCTGAGACTTCAGCAGCTCAGTGATTTGCATTGTTCTGCAAGGCTGGTGTGTGGTGATAAAGGAGGAGGAACGTCCCTGGGGATGCTTCCACTGTAAAACATGCATTCAAGGAGGCCACACAGCAAGTGAGCCTTTGCACTGACTTTCCTTCTGTCTCTCTTCCTTTATCCAACTTTCCCATTTGAAGGGCAGTGTTTCTCAGGGCACAAATTGTTTCCTTCCACCCGCAAACCAGCGCAGAACAACTCCTCCAGCCTCTCCAACAGCTAACCAGCTCCATGTCCGGAAAGCCAACAAAACACAAGATCCTTACCTTCAAAAGTGATGTTGCATGCAGCCAGATGGCTGGAAGCAGCACCGCTGAGCCCGGTGTGTGTGGCTTTTCCTAGCAGCAGGGTACAAGGGAGTCACGCCAGCTCACGGGGCTGCCAGATCCCACCCCACAGAGCTGCTCCCAGCCCGGCTGCGTGTGGGGCTGATGATTTCTGCCCCAACACAGGATGTCGAACCCACACCTATGAGACAGCATGGTGGTTTGCCTTTGAGATCTCCGCACACACCCCCCATCAGAAGTTCATGCTCTTCCACAGCAAAAGTAAGTCTACTGTAACCACTTTGAGTAGAGACTGAAGCACGCTCCCTGCAATAAAATTCAAGGCAGTTAAATGTGGGGGTGCCCACTGGCGTTTGTAAGGGGAGCAACTGAGCCAGGGTACCAAACCTCAGTCCCCGGGGAGCAAAACCTCCCAGCCCCTGGGGTGCAAACCCTCAGCCCCAGGCTGCTAAATCCCACCCCTGGGGGAGGGGTAAAAACCCCAGCCCCCGAGAGGGCAAAACCCCAACGATGCTGGAAAGCACATCTCCCCCTGCACCAGCCTGGGGCCGAGAGACTCGGTCCGGGGAGGGGCTGGGGGGTCCCGCCCGGGAAGGGGGTCTGTCCTGGAGGTGGGAAGGAGGTGGGGGGAGCCCTGCCAGAGGGGGAGGCAGTGTTTGGGGGGTGGGGGTGGGGGTGGTGTCCCTTCGGGCTGGGGGAACAAGACCTGCCTGGGGGGAGCCTGCTGAAGAGGGGTCGTCCCCCGCAGCAGCAAGCAGTAGCAGTCCTGCCCTCGGGAAGCCCTGCCCGGGGAGGGGGTCGCAGGACCTGCCGGGGAGGGGGAGGGGGACGGCCGGCGGTGGCACTTACCGGCAGCCGGAGCCGGCAGCTGGGGGAGCTGCTCCTGCGCTCCGCTCCTGAGCTCCGCTGCTGCACTGTTCTCCGCTCCTGCGCTGCTCTCTACCACGCTCCTGCGCTCCTCCGCCTCCCTCCTGCGCTGCGCTCCCCTCCTGCGCTCTGCCCCGCCTCCCCCCTGCGCTGCGCTCCGCTCCTGCGCTCCTCCGCCCCGCACCTGCGCTGCGCTCCGCCCCGCTCCCAGCCGGGCGCGTTTCACCCCTGCGGGCGCCGCGGCCCCTGGTGGAAACGGTGCTTTTTCCTGCGCGCAAAGCGGTTCTGCCGCACGCGCAGCGGCTGCGCAGGCACGGCCGCCGCGCAACTGGATAAAAAAATTAAAAAAAAAAAAAAAAGGCGTAAACGGGACGCTCTATGGCTAATAGCAAAGAGGAGCTGTGTTCATAAAAAGAACCAAGCTGCTAAAAACGCCCAGACGCTAAGGAACCTGCCAGCCTTGGTGGTGGTGAGATGTCACCTGCCCCGCCTGGCTCGGGAGGCTGAGTCGGGCTCGGTGTGACAGGATGGTGGCTGTCGGGTCTTGGAGCAGAGCTGGCCAGGTTGGAAACGGGGCACTGGGTGGTTTAGGCATGTCCCTGGGGAAAATGGCTAAATTGGCTGCTTGGAAAGGAGAGTTCCTCCTCCCAGCCGCAGGTCTGGGCTTGAAGGAGTGACTGGCACCTCTCGGACTCCCCAGGGAGCTGGCTCAGCTCAATTGTCTGGCAAGAAATTAACTTGGTACCAAAAGGCATAAAAATCTGGTTCTTTGAGTGTTTGGGTGAGTGTCACACATGAAGCTGGGAGTGTGTAAACCTTGGCCATAACTCCTGTTCTAAACCAGCCCCCCAGACCACACTCAAATGCATCAACTCTTCACACCTGCTTACTGTCACCAAAAAGTCCACCTCCTTTCCCACTTGTTTTCCAAAGAGAGTTGCTAAGGGTTTGGACTGTGGCTTCACCCATTACCAAAATTGCCCTTGGTGAATTTTCTCATTGAGTCTGGAGAGAACACCTCTGGGGCAGGGTTGGTGGGAAAAAAAAAATAAATAAAAGAAACCCAGATTTATTCTCCTCTCCCTGGAATAGCTCAGGTCTTGGTTGGCAGTTGACCTTCCAGGTTTCAAACTTGTGTTTGACATTAACAATCAAACTGTGGTGGATGAACATGTTTGGAACATTTTGTGCCATAGTTATTGCTTCAGAAATAGCAGATTACCCTTTAAAAATAATAACACCTACTTTAAATTGTGCTTTTCCACTCCAGGAATGAGAAGAAAGAAAGGAAAGAAAGGGAGGAAGGAGGGAAGGAATTTATATCATACCTCTGTATTTTCCTTTAATAAGGATAACATACTTTCTATAAAGGTGGAGAAATAAGTAATGGGTGGATCAGAGTATTTTGTGAATCTAGATTTCATTATTTTAGTCAAATTTCTGTGTGTTTCTGAAAAAGTCAGTTTTCTGACTCGACATTATTGTTTTTTAAGTTATCTTCTAATTTACATTTAATTTTTTAAAAGGCTTTTATAAAACTTGAAATTTGAGTAAAGTATTTTATTTCTCACCAAAAAGAACATTTTTAAAACCTGAAGTAAAGCTTTCATGTACTGTTCGCCAATCCTCTTTACAAGCTGAGCTCTTGAAGCCACTTTCTGACCTCCTTCGTCACACCATTAGTGCCACTGAGCCAGACAGGAGCACCTGACCAAGGCAGACAAGCAAAGAGAAAGAAGTCACAATAAAACTAATTTCTGGAATTAGTATTTTATTAAAGAGCTTGTACGAAATTCTGTTGTTTCTCCAGTGCTGACAACCAAACATCAACAAATAGAATTAAATTATATATATGTATATAATATATAAATTAGATATTCTATTCCATTCTATTCTATTCTATTCTGTTCTATTCTATTATATGTATAATACTATAATTTATGTTATATCATATCATATCAAGTTACATACTATTTTTATAATTTTTTTCATACATAATATATATAAAAATTACAGAAAAAAAGAAAAGCCTTATCATTTTAAATAATGGCTAATTTTTTTATTTTATTTTATTTTATTTTTAGGAAACCTTCCTACAGCACGCTTTTTCATAGAATCACAGAATCACAGGAGAGTTTGGGCTGGAAGGGACCTTTAAAAAGGCCACCTAGTCCAACCCCCTGCAATGAGCAGGGACATCTTTAGCCAGATCAGGTTGCTCAGAGCCCCATCCAGCCTGACCTTGAATGTTTCCAAGGATGGGGCATCTACCACCTCTCTGGGCAACCGGTGCCAGTGTTTCACCACTGTTACTGTCCTTGTCCTATCACAACAGGCCCTACTAAAAGAGTCCCTCTCCCTCTTTCTTATAAGCCCCCTTCAGGCACTGGAAGGTGGCTATATGGTCTCCCCAGAGCCTTCTCATCTTCAGGTTGAACAACCGCAACTCTCTCAGCCTGTCTTCATAGAAGAGCTGCCCCAGCCCTCTGAGCATCTTCACAGCCCTGCTCTGGACTTGCTCCAACAGGTCCATGTCCTTCATATGTTGGAGGCCCCAGAGCTGGACACAGTGCTGCAGGGAGGGTCTCACCAGAGTGGAGTAGAGGGGGGAAATCACCTCCCTTGACCTGCTGGCCACCCTTCTTGCGATGCAGCCCAGGATACAGTTTGCTTCTGGGCTATAAGCACACATTGCTGGGTCATGTCCAGCTTTTCATCCATCACCCCCTCCAAGTTCTCCTTGGCAGGGCTGCCCTCAATCCTCTCATTCCCCACCCGGTATCCATAGCAGGGGTTGCCCTGACCTGGGTGCAGGACCTTGCACTTGGCCTTTTTGAACCCTTCTTTTTCTCCTCCTCTATTTCCCTTGAATTTATTGTGCAAAAATGGTTCTCACACACACACACCAAAAGATGTCACTTGTGTCCCTACACCAGAGCTGGTGGCCCATGGCCCTCCGGGGGTGGTGGGCACTGTCCGTGGTGCCGGGCACCGCGCCGCCTCGCTCCCATCGCCTGTCCCCTGCCTCATGTAACCTGGGCAGGATTCCCACCCCAATAATGGAGATGTACAGAGTAGAGAATAATAGTAAAGGCCTGCAGATCTTCAAGATCCCCAAAAACTGACAAAGAAGATCGATAATGAAGAACACAAGAAGAATAATAAGAAGAAAGAGTTTTGGGCAAAGTGCTGTGAATGCTGTGTCAACCACTTGTATCAACATAATCTGTGATCAACGTTACCTGTCAGCATGTCACAAGCCATCAAAAAAAACCCATGGCACAATTTAATATCTATTGGAGTTTCTAGGATATTGTCAATCAGGAATTTCTAGGATGTTGTCTCATGGGTTGCTGGGAGTTTGTTTTCACATTATATGCAAAGCTATCTGTAAAGGGAAAGGGAAAAATAGAATTTAATAGATTTTCGGTTGCAACAGGAAGAGTAACAGGAAATGTACATTCTGGAGTCTTTCACATATCACAAGCAGCTTGATCGCAGAAAATCTGAACACTGGTACGGCTGTGTTCATGCAGGCACTGAGGTACAACCAAAGGTAGAATGCAACAAATCTTCTTAAACTGCCATACAAAAGGGTATAGGGTGTGGAATACTCATACTCCCGGTATGCTTTGAGGCTTCATTTACACTTGGTACCCACTTGGAAACCATTGTTAAAATCCCTGGGAATGAGGGAAGGATCTCAGATGAATGTGTTACATTTCCAAGTGAAAGGACACCAGAAAACATTTTCCTTGGTGGTCTTTAGACACCAAGGCTTCAACAGTGGGAATACTGCCATAGCATACTATAACCCTATCACACAAGGAGATTTGCCCGATGCACAGAGGATAATAAATAAAAAAGGCTTGTAAATCACATAGTGTTGGGTAAATAGGCCTATAGGAGTGGCAGGTTTGGTTTTGGCTTTTCTCTTCCTTTGTCTTTTGAGGGGAAGCCTGTCCCTTGTTCAGCACCTTTCTTAGAGCAGCTGCATGAAAAATAGAAGGAAGAAATGAGCATTTGCTTTTCCTATCAGTTTTGATTTTGCCAGGTGTGAAACTGTACAAACAGTTGTCTCTACTGTTAAATAACTCTGCTGATTGACAAGGTTTCTGAACAGAAGCCACCAAAGACGTGTGCTAACCACTGCTTTTCTAGCAGCACCATGGATCAGAGACAGATGCCTCTGAGATGTGCTTTCTGTCAGGTTGCATTGGCATGCTACGCTTGATTTCTGTATAAATGGTGTTAGTCATCAGCTCAAGCAATGAAGTTCCTTTGACACATGAACCTGCTGTGCTCCCTGATTGTGCTTTTTTTAATATCTTATGTGCTCTAGTGTCTGAGACATTTCTTGTACTTGATGAATTCTATCTGACAATTTCCCTTTCAATTTTCCCACATCAGACTACATCTATTTATATTTTATTTTTTGGGTGGGATTTGTAATCTTTCTACCTTAACATATTCACTCCTAAGATGAACACCGAGGCATTACTCCTATGGTGGGCTGCAGGCACTCAGCTCAACTATTCTATGCTGCTTCCACTTGCCTCTCTGACCCCCAAACTGATCTCACTTTTCCACAGTGTAGGGGGATATACATTCCTAACTTTTCTTTTTTCCATTGTATTTAATTTGTATTCTGGAAGTAAATAGTACAGATACTCCCACTACCTCCCATATTCAGCTTCCAGTAATGTTTCTCTCTGTACACTTCTAACCCTGCAAATACCTCCACATCTCTGCACATGCCTTAGCTGAACTGCAGCCTGTGCCATTCCATTGAAAAATTAGGGTTCTCCTGGTTTCAAGGAAACTAGAAAACCCCAAAGCATCCCCTGCAAAATCCATGGGAATTACTGGAGCCTGGGATAGGGTTTATCAGAAATCTATTATTATCACAGCACCCATTAATTCAAGGCAGGAAGATGGATATATAGTTATGGAATTATAGAAAGAATAAAAGGAAAACAATCCTCAAAATTTAAGCTGTCTCAAGACAGCAAGTGTTCGTAAGCATCAGGAGGTTTTTATGACAATATTCCATGGTGTTGGTTTTATGGGCAATTTTTGGTCATTGGTCAATCCCACTTGGGGAGGAAGAAGAGCAATTTTAATTTAAAAACTGCAAACCCCGAACTCTAAAATGCAGTAGAAGTCTCCCATCCAAGTGTTGATCCAACCTAGTCTGTCTTGCTGTTTGGAATGCAGATACAGTCTCTGACCAAGAGCAGGGCTGGACACCTGCAGTAGGGATCAGGGCAAAGAAGAGGGCTGTTCTGCAGGGGAACTCCTGAGAGTCATGCTCTGAGAGGACTGCGTACCCTTCATAGCTGTATGTTCACGCTAATGAGTTTAAAAATCCTTTTCCTGTTATTCTACATGAGTTTCTCATTGGTACAAACAAGCAAACTGTGGTTACCCCCACACACACGTCTGCTCATGACCCCTCAAGTGCAGGGCCGTAGGTAAGGAACTAAGTTAATGCATATATGGAGTTATGTGTCCAAATTCTGCTCTATTATGGATTCTCCCTTGAACTAGAGAAGAGTCTGAGGCAGGTAAGCTGCAAAAGTGTGTTCAGAAGCAGAAATGGCAAAGCACTGCCCCGTGGCTTGTAACAGTGACAATTCCTGAATACTCATTCGTGTTTGCATTGTTCATTGTGGCTCCATTTCAGCCACATTCTGGCGTGGTTCCCCACAGCAGCGAGCAGCTCCAGCTGAATCTTCATCACGCCTTGAGGAGACCTTGGGCATTTTACCCCACAGAGGGATGACAGATCTGATGCTGCCAGATCATAGCCCTTTCACACTGACTGATAATCCAACAGCCATAGTTATGCCTGAGATATCCTATAATTCATGTAGAGGTGTCGAAGGCTGGCGGGAAAAGATCCCTGGGTTTACATGAAAGCAATCATGATTTTTACAGTAGGACGAGCATATGTTACATATCAGGAGACTTTCCGAGAACTTTGGTTAGCTTGCATTGAAGTGTGTATGCATCTGCTATATATTCTAATGAAGCTGCTTGTTCACATCTCTGAAGTGGCTTGTTTATCTCTTTGTAGCTGCTGGGCAGATGCCTTATATTTGTGTGGGAGATTTCTGCAAAAATTTGATGGTACATCTAAGCAAAATATTTTTGCCTGTAAAAGGGCATGTCCTAGTTATCAGATGGTCAGGTTTTCACCATGGGCACGCTCCTTTCCCTTGTTTACACCACTGCACTTTCACTGAGGAGCGCTGTGTTTTGAAAACAAAAGCCTATTGTCACGGAGGAGCCTTGGTATTTTTACCCTTATGTTAATGAGGAATAAACCAAAACCCAGTAAGATTGACATTCCCCAAAGTGCTCGCTAATTACGGGCACCTCCATACCTAAGCATCCAGATTAGGATACCTCTGCTGGGTTTGCAGCAGGGTGGTGTAACTAAGTCTTGTGTATGCTTTGAGTTCACAAAGACCAGAAAATTCAAGCCCACGAGGTATGAAGATGCTCAAACTGAGTCATCAGAAATGAGTGGACATTTTGGTAAGCCTCTATTGCCTGCCAAAAACTGCACAATGACTCAACGTCATGGTCTAAAACAAAATCCATGAGTTCTGGGAGTCAACTATTAGACCATGTCTGATGTGAGGGAGGGAGAAAAATACAAATCTAGTCAGAAATCTCACTGAGTTGACAGTAGAGCTCTGTTGCAGAGACCACTAAGGGGAGTTGCAAAGGTTCTCATCCAAAGACCTTGGAAGAAAAGACCACCTGTGGGCACCGTGGTACATGAAACAGTGTCCTGAGAGGGAGAAGAGCACTAAATGCCCACAGACAAAGCCTCCAGAGGACAAAAGGCAGTATGTCCTGTGTCAGGATATACACCCTGTATCAGGACACAGTATTTGTTTGAACAGCTGCCATACTTGCACTTGCTTCCAACAATTCCATCTCCTGGCTCTATCATGTATTTCTAGCAACAGCACTGAAATTATTTTATAACTCTGGGGAAAAAAAAGTCATCTAAGAAACTTACCATCAAAACCACTTATCAGGCTGAAAAAAGTTGCCAAAGAAGATTTTCTTTTCTCTTTTTACTGTTTTCCTGACAAGTTGGACAGGGGCTGTTTTCTCTTGTGCTGTGAAATCTAATTATATACATACATAAAAAAAATAGACGGCACTAACCATTTGTCTCGCATGACTCACCACTGTCTTTCCAAATGTCATAAATGCTGGCAAGCCAACTACAACCACGAAACGGATTAGTGTCTCACAAGGCTGCTTGCCTTGATTACAGTCTGGCAAGGATTAGGCTGACTAATTGGGAGAAAATGGGAGGAAGATTTCACTGAGCATCTGGGATTATTGTGTGCTAGAAACACTGCAGAAGATAAACCACTGAAAGACAACCTAGTGCCTTCAATGGCAACCCCCATCACAGGGCGCCATGGTTTGTAGAGCCCAGAAGATATGAAGAAACAGAGCATTGTCCAAGGAGAAGACACCCGCACTGGGCAACACCTAAGAACAACGTCGTGAACACAACCATGCCCTGGGACTGGCTTTCTTCTCGTGCACCCTGCTACTGCAGCAGCCACTGAAACCAAAGTCCAAGCCTAATCCTATTGAGTCTCTGCTGTCATAACTTGAACTTCTTGCCCCAGATAGACTTTGGGAAGTGTGCTGAATGTGACCACAAGCTACATCTGCATCACAAACAAAAGCAGAGTGCTTCTCTGGGGTTGCCCCTGAATCAGGCTGTCTGGTTCTAACCCAAGAAGTCACATTTAGCCTCGCATCAAAAATAAAAGGCTGTGAAACCGTAATGTGGGCCTCCCGATTTAAAACAAAAAGTGGACCCCTCTCTGGATTACATCTTCACAGCCACCTCCTGCGTAGGGGTGAGGTTGATGCCTGAAAGCCCTGCTCCGGACCAAGTGGTGGGGCCGAGGGTTTCCAGTACACCATGGTGAGACCCCCGGCCATCCTCACTGCAGTGTGCCTCTCACACAGCTGCAGGCGCTGCTGCATGGCAAATACATTTTACTTCCTCACAGACCTCACTGGAAGACTGGGGTCCTGCAGGGTCATACAGCACAGCTTCTCCTCTGCCCTGGGACTGCACTGGGGGCGCAACCACAGATACAGAGAAGCAGACTGGGCTGAGTAGAAGATGGGGCCAAAAGCGTAGGTGTCAGTCTCAGAGCACCAGACACAATGAATCTGCTATAGATAAGCTTGTAAAAATAAATAAGTAAATAAATAAATAGATAAACCCTCAAAGTTACTTCTGAAACCCTGGAGAACTTTGAAGAAATCCATCCCTTCACAGCCTGGTGGACAGTGTATTTCTGAAACACAATGTTTCTTAAATACTCTTCCTCAGCTGCCACGGCACTTATGTGCTGGCACGGACCCTGGTGCCAGGACCTCTCTGTTCAACAGGAGCCATTCTCATTTTGATTTTACAACCCCATTTGAACACGCATGCCCTGGTTGTTGAGTTTCCCATCCGGGGAGCCCAGCGCTCGGTCCCATTCACACGCACGGCATTCCCCGCGTGGTTTGAACCAAGGCTGCTGCCGAGCTGTGCAGCATCCGCGCTTCCACTCTGCTGGCTCCTTCTGACGTACCTGGAGCAAAGGCTTTATCTTGCTGGGTGATGTCTGGATGGTGGTGCCTGATCTTCAGAGAAGATTCACGTAGAAAATTACAAATCAGAAAGAAATACTCTGGCAGACAGAAACTGTGTAAATTTTTTTTTAAAAAAAAAAGCTCTAGACTGTTTAAATCTCAGACCATCCCATGCTGTGCTGAGGCATTGTGCTCTGCTCTACAAACAGCTGCGTGATGTTTTTGTCTTTGGGCAAATACAACTGTCGTTTATTTTTAGCTTTAATTTAATATCTCCTTTCAAATCTTATCACTGCCCACCCAGATCGAGTGGAATGGACGTAAATACAAAATAACACAGACCATAGCTTACACTGAAGAGTGCAGCCAACAGCAAACTAATAATCTTTTTTCCCAGACATTTCATCTCGAATCCAGGAGAGACTTGTTTACTGATGTGATTCATAGCTGAAGAATAAAATGTTGTCTGGCAAGGTTGGTATTTCATATTTTCACGCAAGAATCTCAAAATATTTACAGACCTCAAAGCCTGTCTACACACAATTTTTTGCAGCAAATACCCTTTTTTTTTAAAGAACATAATTCCCCCCAAGTACATTGCAATAAAATCACAAATATGGTTAGAAAATGCTTTAGAGCTGTATAACTTAACTCCTTTGCCAATACAGAAAAAACCCTTTACTAACTTCAGTAACTTGGTGATGCTAAATCCATAGAGCATTCACATACAGAAACCATACCATCACCTGTCTTTTTAAGCTTAACTAATGCTGCAATATGCCTTGCAGCTCCATGGGTGGAAAGTTGAATGGAGCAGTTAAAGCGCTGCTGTTCCACCGGAAAGTGTGGGATAATTGCCCACGGTTGTGCTGAGAATACGCACCTGATCTGAATATATATGGAAGTGTTTGTAGAAACAGGATATGTTTAAACTAGCAGGATGAGAAACATGCTGCTTCAAGGTGATGGGAAATCAAACTCTGGCAAGGGTATTTTGCTCCAAAGTTAAGTAAGCCCTGGGGAGATTAAAGGAGCATGTGTTGGAAATTAGATGTTATACTCTAAGGATTTTTTTTTTTCTTTTTTTTTAGGATGTGCTTATCTTACTTGGCCATAAAATCTGGATGGCAAGAGAAGGGCTTAAATATAAATGCGAGGTCAGTGAAGGAAGATAAAAAATGAAACAGTTTGGGAGCCAGCGAGCATCATTGCACATGTTGGTGGGTTGTTACGGGCTTGCATGCAAAGCACCAGCAGCTCCTGGCACCTCTGTCCAGCTGTGCCATCTGCCACTGCACAATTGCATCTGCTGGGTCTCAGAAGGAGCAGGAGAGAGGGAAACTTCATTTAAGAGGTTATGATATAAAAGCGGCTGATTCCATCTTGTCTGCTAAGAAGATGAACTCCTATGAGCTGGAATACATAGCTCGTTAGTAGCAGGACAAAACTCCATCTCATCAAACCCTTGTCCTTTCCAGAAACAAATATAAAGAAAGTGGGGAAGGGAATGAAAAACTTGCATCATTGATAAGGACAACAGAAACTGGGGGGGTGGGGGTGGGGGGGGTGGGCGGGGCGGGGGGATATGTGTGTGAGTGTGTACATTGCCTTGCCAATGAACTGTACCTGCCCAGCAGACCTCTGTATCAGCTCTTTGCTTTCTCATATTTGTTTTTCCCCTTTCCCCCTGAACATCCAGCTTGCTAATTCTCTCCCAGGCATTCACAGAAAGCAGTGCACCAGGTGCTGTCTCTGTGTGGATCTATAACACAAATTGCTTTATCTAGCCAATAATTTATGAACAAAGTCCAAAAAAATATTTCTGTTGCCAACTGTGTCAGGCTGAACCCTAAGGACCCCCAAAGACCTCCTTTAAAATACTAATAATCTATCTGCTTTCCACTGCCTGATCTGGAATATTAAAACACAGATTTGCCTACTTTTTGGTTATTCTGTTTTTCATAGCTGGCTTCGGCTCTGGCAATCTGATCTCCATAGAATTTGGAAATCTTTAATTCTGCTGGATGCCTTTGTCATCTCAGTGAGGCAACAGGTACTTTTCTCCCATTTCCATGTTACATGCTTTTGGTGTCTGAGTTTCTGTCACTGACATATCTAAGATGGAATATTCAAAGCTGTGATATATATTTATGTATATGTGTGTGCACACACTAAGAAAACTCTGTACTTAACAAAAGCAGGGTGGCTACATCCTATTTTTCACTCAAAGGACTGCTTTCATGGGAAACTGGGATTCAACATTACAGAGCAGAAGTTAATATTTCTATAATAAAAGGATAAATATTCCTCCTTTTCTGCTTTTTTTCCATGAATTCTATCCCCATCCTTTGGAGAGCACGGTGCTGGAGGAACATTCTGTAGAGTTTAGGGTCTGTATTAGCTCTGTGGCTGTGCTACACTCAGATCATGCTGTCTGCACCCAGCGGAAAGCCTCTGGTCTTCTTGGATGCAAGGGCAAGTTGCTGGCTCATGTTCAACTGGGTGTTCACCAGGACCTCCAGACCCTTTTCTGCCAAGCTGCTTTCCAGCCGGATAACCCCCAGCATATAGAGTTGCTCCTCCCCAGGTGCAGGACTTTGCACTTGTTGAATGGAATTATTACTATTATTAGCCAAATGTCAGCTGTTCCCTCCTCTCTGTGCATCCTAGCTGTGCTGTATGTGATTCTGATAGGTTTTAAGCACAGGTTTGCCTTACTTATGAATTCCCAGGTAGCATCAGTCTAGAGATAAGTAGCTAGGTGTTTACCCAAAGCTATCATGTGCTCCTCTAGGTGCACTCAGGAGGATTTTAGGTCTCTAAGCAAGTTCTCCTTATAGAAATTCCCTGGGACAGTTGTCTTTGACATCTCAGGTACCTGGCCCTCTTTACGTTTTGGCTGCTTGTTTTAATACTGGGTCTATTGTACTTAAACACTTTAATTCTGCCAAAGCTGCACTTTAACTCTTTGTCAATGGATCTGCTCCAAAGTCTAGTGAAGCTGCTAGATCAGGCTCTAAATAAAGCCTCTTTTATTGCTCAGAGAAGGTATTTGCCTGAAGGCTTTGCACATATTTGCAGCAGAGGCACTAAGGGAATGATGCCCATGCTGGGTTGCACAGGGTCAGAGCCCCATGACCCTGCCCCCACATCTCTTGCTGCTTTGCCAGAGTACTGCCTGTGTGCACACACTAACGCTTATTTTAGTCAAATTCAGCTGCTAGAGACAAACCTGTCGGCTACATTTAAGCTGACCTGGGTAATTTTGACTGAGATGCCTAGGAAGCTCCACAGATAGCTCAGTTGGAGAGGGGGGAAGAGCAGGCTCTGGCAGATGAGGGGTGCTCAGCAGCTGGTGAGAGGTATCCCTCTTCTCTCTCCAAAGGTGGTTACAGAGATGTCCCCTTTTAATCCAGCTGGACAGTGCAAAAGGCAGGGACAATATTTCTTCATACAAGCCTGTGTTGGTTTATTTGACCCTGACTTACGCTAGATAAATATGATTTATGCTAGATAAATATAGATCAGATTCAAAGAATTGGTATTCAGACTATTTATTTAGTTTTAGTAAATCATTTTTAATCAAGTTAGATAAGAAAAATCTGAATATAGAAAAGGAACCAGATATAAACAAGAACACAGGTTAGATGTTCTGACATCTTTTCTTTTCTTTGCAGAACTACCTTTTTCTGATTATGATGATGAAGTTGTCATTTATTCCATAGATCTAAGGTGACACCATCCATAGCCACAAAGCTGGTATTTCCCAAATCAGGCACCTCTAGAAAAGCAGATTAAAGACAGAGTGACCTTCAGGTTTTCCAGGACATTAGTGGGAGGCACTGTCAGGTTTGAGTCCAACAGCTGACGCTACCTGAAGCAAAGCTTTACTCTTTGCATCGCACCGCTCAGGCTGTGCAACTCTCTGCTTTTGGAGCCAGGAGAGCCAACCCAAAGAAAGCCTCGCTGTGCACCGAGGTCCTGCCCTCCTCTCGCTGGGCAGAACACCAGCATGCTTGAACTTCAGCAAGACCCCTACAAGGAGAGCTTAGTTTGGAAGAGGACCTGTGGGCTTGCTTTATCTCAGCTTCCTCAAGCTGATTCAAAAGTCTCCTTAGTTGAAAAAGCAGCTTGCATGATGATGTTTGCCTGAGTTCCTGGTGCTCCCGAAGCTGTGAGCTGCCCAGTTCAGTCTCTGTAGTGCAGGTTTTGCTCTTGTACATTTGCAGAGATTTAGCTACAAGTCAACTCCCCAAACACAAGCCTTGAACGCGCAGTTCCCAAAGCTTCATCCTGGGGAACAGGTCCCTTTGATGGGTCATCAGATCTCAGGCCATCAGATGTTTTTCTAATTTATTGCAGAATATTAAAAGGTATATGAAGATGATTTTTCTGATAATTGGATTTTTTATTTTTTTTAGAGTTCACGTTGCACAGAGCAGTAATGGAGAGTATCATATCCTGTTCCTTTTTTAATGAAAACACAAGATGTCCTCAAGGGCTGCTTTAATTAGAGCAATTCAAGCACTTTCCAGTGAGGTGACTGCTTGGGAAATGCTTCATTAAAAAGAAGCAAATACTTCATTAAAAAGAAGCAAAAATATTATAGAAATAGAGACCCTCCCCACCCACCCAAAAAAAAAAAAAACCAACAAAAAAAAACATAAAAAGAATTATTGGGGAACAGAAAGCAAAACAGAGTTTCTGGTAAAAGAAAAAAACCTGCAACAGTCTAGGGTGTCCCCACTCTGCCCAGTTTGGACCCAGCTGTCCTACCCGCTGCCCCTTTGGATGTTTGACAGGTCTTGGTCTCACATAGTGTCATGTTAAAGCCTTTAATTTTGGTAAAACAAAATGCTATTTTTCTGGCTAGTGCTTGGTATGATGGCCTTAAGGGAACTTTAAATGTTCATTTTCTTTACCAGAGTTCAGAAATACTTAGCTCGAGTCAATTAAGTTTCTAATTAAACATGCATTAGAAAGAGAATTTGCATATGAAATTTCTCCATATTTTTATTAAGAGACACAGAAGTCAGTAAAGTGTGGCAACCCCTATGTTACGACAAATTAAAGCCCAAGAACATTTTTAACCTTTGCTTGTGAATTGCATGACTCACAAAATTGAAGATCTCAGAGCAGAACCCTGCAACTTGATTTCTTTTTCCCAATGTGTTGATTTATGTATTGACCATATTCCCCAGGTTCCTCTGATAGAAAGGCTGTCATTTAAAAAATAAGCAGCATTTCAGTTGTGGGCGCCGTGCTTCTGTGGATTGCAAAGCCAATATATGCAATTCTGCAGCTAGGCTGTTAAAGCAAGAGCGTGTTCAGTAATTGATCTGTGCCAGCATCCTCTGCCACTTGAATGATAATACTTGTTTTAACCAGATTGGTCTCAAAAACTAGAATAAGCCTGGCAAAAAATGCCTGAATAGAACCATAAAAGAAAGGCATGATAAAAGAAAGCGTTACTGTCTCCTCTGTACAACATCTTGAGAGGATCTTCAGACATTTGGTGTCCAGATGAGGTGGCTGATGATGTTGATTTTAAAAAAAAGACTTCAGTCTACTTATTGGTTTATGCTTACTCAAAACAAAAAAAATCCCATTGCAGTGGGATAGCAGGTTACAGAAAACATTTCTGTTAGGAGGATGAGTCTGAAACCCAGTATTTCATGCTTGATAGTGGGGAAAAGGGAAACTTATTTCTGACTCTTCATAAACTTTATTGCATTTAGTAAGAAAATGAAAAATCCCACTAAAAAGCAAAAATATTTTTAGTTTGGTTGAAAAATAAGCCACATACAGTGAAAACCAACCACTTCTAAAGTGGAGACAGGGTTATTTTATAAGGATAAATTAATCTCAGGTGAAATTGCTTTTCTGTAAGACTGAATCTATGTGAAAGCAATAAAAAGAAAACCCAGTGCTCATATCTTTTCAAAGAAGAAAAATACCCTTTCTAAACTCCTTAGGTGGAGGTACCTAGGAGTGCTTCTTCACTGGCTTCTGGTGTAACATAAAATAACAAAAATATGTTACCACAGCAATGTGAGAATTCATTGCAGAGGCAGAAGTGGCTCATCAGAGGTAAGGAATTAGCAAGAGACAATGCTCACCCAAAACATGCTGCCAGGTTACCCAGGCAAGCCCGTGAGCTTCCATCAGTGCAGACTAGAAAATGTATTGATTGGCTTTAAGTGTAAGATTAAACAAGCAGCAATTCTCTGTGTATAATTTATAGGTTACTAGCAACAATGTCCCATTTGGCTATTCCTTCTGTGTGGCAGCACTCTCCAGACTATCAAGCTGCAACAATGTCTTTTACCATCTCGTGTCAGCATACTCTTCATGCCAGTCCCTCTGCTGCCTTCCTCTTATCCAGGGCATGCATTCTGTCTCTCTCCTCTTCTTCCTCGGCTGCTCTCTCTTCATTGGCTCCCTTAACAGAACCAGCCACACCTGCACCTTGTCTACATCGGCCAACCCGCTGCCACTGAAACCAGCCCCCAGCTGTATATTATCAATGCTAATTAACCCAGCTTCATTCCACTACACTTCTGCAGTGGCATCCTTCTCCCACAACTCACCCTCATCTCTATCAAGGATAAATGTGGTATAAAAAAGCTGTGGCTGGAATCAATCTATATTTTTAATTTCAAACTCTGACACATGAAAACCAGCCTGTTTTGACTGTGTGGTGCTTGGATTTTAACTTTACCTTCCCAGTTCTGTGTTTAAGCAAAAAAAAAGCCTGCTTTGTAAAGATTTAATTTCCTGTTCAGCATTCTTTATCTCTTTAGATGGGGCCTATTGGTTGGCAAAACCACTGGGAAATGGGAAACCCAAAGACTTATTTTTTCTAAACTGAGAAACAAATGTTTTAATTTTTTTATCCAATAGTAGGTAGAAACTAGTTTTGGTGAACAGAGGAACAGAGTAAGCTTTTTCAGATGCTCTTCCACAGCTATCTGAGTGTCATCTCCTCCCAGCCACAGCTCTTACCACCAGATCCCCACATAAGGAGGCATTCCTGGCTAAGCCTCATGGAAAAGGCCATGAACAGCAGGAGATGTTTTTTTCTTTCCTCCTCAAAGTGGGGGAAGTTGCCTGATTTCCCAGAGAAGGGTTGGGCTCAACATCACTCCATGGTTATGTCCAGCAGCTTCCCATTCCCAGCTGTTTCTGGATCACATTTCCCACATGCCCAGGTCTCCCTTTGCATCACAGTGGGTTTAAAGGCACCAAACTCAGACAGAAGAGTGCCTGAAAGAGGATAACAGCACTGTGAGATGAATGCTCTGAGTGTTCCTGGGCACCCTTGCTGAAAAGCACCTTGTTACCATACTCAGCAATTTTCCAGTGTTCTGCAAGCACCTGGACCCACGGACCCGCAGGTCCCTGCCAGCCATGATGAGTGATGGGAACTCGGTGTGAACAGGAACCGCACCAAAGCAGAAGGGTTTGGAGAGCATCCCCCATCCCAGCCTGGCTCCCCAGACTCTCCCTTCTCAGCAGGTGTATAAGGTGAAGTCCTGCTTGAAAGGTTTGAGCATCAGTTCCAAATGATAACCCAAACATGAATTGGATTAGACCACCACTGAAAAACTATTAGGATCCTCTTTCTTTGTTAGATGATGAGCTCCCTAAAGACCCTTCCTACTAAAAGCACAGGGACACACGGGCTTCCAGTGCTGCCTAGGTACAGCTTTCAAAGCCATACATTTGGGCTTGTGTACTTAAGTCCCTTTATGGCACAGCCATCGACCTCTAAGTCACTGGGACTCTTTGGGAAGTGACTCGCATTTCAAAAACACATTTTCAATGTTGAAAAAAAAAAAAGTCGGAAGTTTAGTTTTCCTTTTTGCCTACAGGAATCCTTTAGCAAGTGCATCAGACAGTGTCTGCCAAGCCTGGTCAGCTGGGATGTCAGGTGGGGATGAACAAATATGGGGGAGGAATTTTCTGGAGTCTGCAGGGCTCCTGTAGGCACTCAGAGATCTGTTCATGAAAACAACACAGAGCTCCACAGTAGGACTGACCTACAGCTTTCTGAGCCCTCCCACAGAGGAATACCCACTCCTCTGTGTCCTCTGTGGCATGTTCAGTCTGCTTGTGGCATAGACTATGGTGCCCTATACAGCGCATCCTATGGGCAGCCTTGCAAGCAATGGCCAAAGTGCTCACTGCAGCTTGGAAATACCTAGAGGAAAACAAGCCATGAGTCTGAACAGGGATGCATCAAGGATTTAAACCTACTTACAGCACTCTTTCCTGTTCTGTTCTTGAGACTCCTGATATAAGCCAAAGGCCCCAGTGAGATCTATGGCTGTACTGGTTTTCAGACTCTGCTCCATGAGACTCTGACTGGTGATCTGCTGCTGTCTTTCCAAATTCCAGTTTACAGTTCCAAAAAACTGTATCACTGCTACAGTACGATCATTTGAACGCAAAACCCCACAGCGATGACACACACCTGTGTTAGTAGTCATCAGTGGTCCGCACTTGGGAGCAAGTTCTTCTGCAGTAAAAAAAAAAAAAAAAAAGTCTGAGGCTAAAGGTCAGAAAAAGGCTGAAGATAATCTAGTCTGAGCTGTGCTGAAGTTTCCAGCTCAGTGTCAGACCACACCAATTCTCTTGTTATTCATTGCTCACAAAACAAACCAAAACGCCAGGAGCTTAATATTTTATTCACAACATGAAAAGCTGAGGTTTCATCTTGCCCTTGGCACAATAGACTGACTGAAGCAAGTGCCTACCCCACCTTATTATTGCAAAATGCCCACTAACCCATAATAGGCTTCAGCAGTGTACGGGTGCTGTATTTCTGGCCACAGAATGGGAAGGAAAAACGCAGATTTTTCATTAGTTGCCAGTGGAGATTTATAGTCAGTTGGTTACTATCTCTGAGCTTTCTTCACAGGAAAAGCGATTTTAGTTGTCACTGTGTGTTGCGCTGTATGGCCAAGCCTGGCAATGCAATTAGTGCTAACCTGGAGGTGAAGGGCACGCAGGGACTACCACAATGCTTCTGGCACTAATGGATATTACCACTTACCATTTGTGATCTGGCAGTTAAACATGCTTCCCTCTCAGCTGCGTCAGATATGTAACCATCCGTTTTCAGCTCTCTGCAATCGTTGCTGCCAGAAAAACTACACGATGACAGCACCTGACACAAGCTAGAAGAGTTGAATGTTGATTGTTGTTGCACATCTCAATAAATATCTTTACAGTGTCACAAGATGAGCAAAGGTTGGCCCTCAGTAAGTGGTGCTGTATGGAGGACGGTGTGCAGCCGGGGAATATCCAAGTAGGGCATTAAAACTTGAACTCGCAAAGCTGATGATTGCTGCAGCTTGCCTGGGTGCTTAACATGACAATAAAAGACTTGTGTGAATGAATGGTTCATGATAGATAAATGGCAGATGGCAACTGGGTGCGGGAGGTACAGTATGATGCACAAGGGACTGATTAAGAGGAGCTGTAACTTGGACACTTCGGATGCCAGACATCTGGAGCAAGGGGTGAGCGTGCTACATTTCCTGCAAATACAGTACTGTGCATATAATTAGGTCGAGACACACACATATTTATAGATACATTCACAGAGATGTATACAGACACAGGGCTAAAGAAGAAATGGTCAAGACCAAACTCTGGCCACAAGACTGAGCAGCCATAGCTGACTTTCATCCACACTATTTGAGGCTAGTCCTCTATAGCAGGGTTGTCTTGGAGAGCTGTGGAGTAAGCCAATACAGCTGTGTGGACCACAGTGGTCCAGTGCTTCAGCTGATTTCCCTGGCCCACTCATTTAGCAGCATAGATGTGCCTTCAGGATTCCTTTTAAACCCGTTCTCCATGGTTTGTTTAAATGTGGAAATAAACAAAAAACCAAGTTTTCAATGTCATCCCCCAGATAAGACTATTAATTATTCATATTGGTCAAGGTTTTGAGTGATCAAGGGA
Organism: Falco biarmicus; assembly: GCF_023638135.1. Lineage (NCBI taxonomy): Eukaryota > Metazoa > Chordata > Aves > Falconiformes > Falconidae > Falco > Falco biarmicus. Next base: position 83,358,834 of record NC_079288.1, on the reverse strand, counting down.
CAGAGGACAGGATTCTTGCCATCTCCAAGGGGAAGAAAAACTGGTACTTGAATAGGAAAACATCATTTACAGGATGTGCAGCAACCGTGGAAAATGTGAATCCAGAAGCAGCTTTATAAGGGAATGACTCAGATATTGGTCATCCCCAGAAGAGTGGTCAAAACAGTCGGGAATACAGTGATGGGAAAGCACCTGCATTGCAGAGCTGAGGTGACTCAGACGGAGCATTTCATCTCCAGCCTCTGAGATTTCTGTCCTGTCGCACAAGCCCCATCCCCAGGAGCATCCCCGTCCATCCACTCCCCAACCCAGCCAGTCCTTCCCTCCCCAGCAGGTGCAGGCATGGGAGTCTGGGGCTCACACTGAGGTACTTTCCTTCTCCTTCCCAGAGGTGAAATTTGGGGGGAAGGGAGGGTCCCGCTCAATGCAGTGTTCCTTCAGAGTGAAAAACCGCTTGGGCCACAAAGCCATTTAAAAAGCCAGGTGGGTTTCACCCAGCACCATGTGCTGGCATGGTTAGGATGAGGGTGACTGTAAGGGCAGCTGACTCTGCCCTGGAAAAGGTGGGTGATCAAATTAGGTCAAAAACCCTCTGAAGGGGGTGTTTGTAGCTTTAGGGGCTCTTTTTGAGCTAGAACCACTATTTTTAAGTGCCCCATCACATATAGTACCCAGCACCAGTCTGTGCAGCATGATCATGTAAACTAACCTAACTCAGCACCAGTGCCTTGCAAAGCTAGCATGAGGCAGAGTTAGCCTAAAACCTGCAGGCTGGGACTAGTAACAGCAATATTGGTTTTACTGGTTTTATGGCAGGGAGCTGTAACCGCTGCAGGCACCAGGGCAAGGAAGGGCGATGGGGAGGGTGAGCTCATTCAGCCATGGGACTGCAAGCAAAGAGCCATGGCAGGGGCTCCTCTTACTAATTTTTATTCAACTGCTATAAAGGCTAAGCCTCTTGAAATAAACAGATACTTTTCCAGGGAATTCAATAGCCTTTGGATGCAGCTTTCAGGGTACACGAGCCCAAGTTCTCAGCAAGAATGCACAAGGGTGATCATGCCAGAATGAGAAAGGTAATCTGATTTTGGGAGATTCTCCGTCACCTGTGGCGCAATGCGGCTGATCTGGCCCTCCAGGTAAATGAGTTTTTTTGCTAGAATGTGTCACAGCTGAATTGAAGAGGGTGTAGGTAATTATACACAGTAGCAAATCACAGCCTGTATCTGCTCTTCTACATGAGACTCAAGACAGCTTGATTGACATAAACCACTGAAGTGCTTGTTTTCACTTTTCATATTTATTTATGTCTTTTATATGCACATTCCAGGGGTAAATACAGTGACATTTTGTACTGTGAACTGAGATTGAAAGCGCCAGCAGCTGGCATAGCCAGGCTGGAAGAGTCTCACAGATTGATTAGAGCAGGAGCTTTCTGATGTGACTGTTTGCCCTGCTGACCTATTTAATTAACTGTCTCATTATCAGCAAACCAGCCAGGAGCCATGTATCATTTGTGGGAATATCTTCTCCAGATATGCAGCCTATGGAGAAATAAAATCTGTTGCTTTGGCATCTCATTTTACTGCTGATATATACAGCTGTATGTCTCCAGCTGGCCACGGAAGGATGAGAATTAAATTTGCAAATCTTATAGCACATTTCCATTTGACAATGTTAAAAGAAAAAAAAGGAGATGTTTCATATAGGCTTAGTTCCACGTAAGATTGTCTCCTCCTTAGGAGGACAGACCTGGCTGGATGGAACCACCATTCACTGGGAGTGTGACAGTGCTTAGGTATTACAAAAACCATGTGGTCCCCAAGTACCTGAGATGTGTCCTCTGCACCAGTATGACCTGCAAGGTAAAGGGAAGGCTCAGGCCACGCACAGGACAACTTTCCCAAGGTCCAGTGACTGAGAAGCTAAAGAGGAAAGTAAAACATTGGGGTCAGCTCAACCTTTGGTTGAAACATTCCATTTTGATCTCACTAAAGGAGAACTGAAAAATATGGGCAAAATCAAAGCATTAGTATTACACAATATGTTCTTTCCAATTAAAAAAAAAAAACAGTGGAAAATTCCAACAGCTTTACCAATGTGGCTTATATCTGCTGGAGGCAAATCCAGCAAGAAATGTGCCAGCTGACCATGCAGTGTGCAGGAGTGCCAAGCCCAAGAGCAGGCATGCCTGTTTTCTTCCAAAAGAGGGAGAACTGAGGCAAGCATATGGTACCTGCCCCTGAGCTGAGCGCAGGCCAAGCATGTAGAGGACTTGTCATCATCATGTAGTCGTTTACAACTGCAAATTCATTTTTATCTTGTGGCAGCATCGGGGAGATCTGTATACCATAAATGGAATCATTACATCTCAGTAATACATTCTCTTTCATTTCCTACTGGATGATTCATGTAGTTTTTAACCAAGCCAAAGAACCTCTCTTCATTTAAGCACGATCAAATAAAGGCAGTGAAGACCACTTCAGTGCTTATGAGTTTCTATGAAGGTAGCGTCCCACACTTCAGCCCAGCAGACGTGGTCCCAAACACTAACAGAACCTGAGCTGCCACACAGAAACAACACGGAAACAGGCATGAGGCCAGGCAAGCCTGGTTGGAAAGCAAAATACTTGATTTTAGGAAAACCGGGAGGAGTGGTCGGCAGTTGCTTTTGTTCTCAACTGCCAAGCTATCGGTTACTTCACAATAAGCCTTTCTCGCTTCTCTCTCTTTCTCTCTATCTCTTTTCAAATCTGCCCTTAGCCCAGGAAAGTTTCATTAAAACTATACTACTCCCAAAACTTTGTTTAATCATCATCCCTTGACAAAAATCATAGTTTGGTGAAATATGTTAATTGACAGATTCTTTCCTTCTGCTTATGATTTCTGCTCAGGTTGGTGGCTGAGCCATGGGCAGGACTTACCAGAGGAGATCTGGCTGCAGCAGATGGTGGTTTTGATCTTTAAGTCTTGCTCCTTCAGCCCCCTCTGAAGAAGGGCATTTCTCACCCTCTCCATCACCGCTATATTATAAAACATTACATGAAAAACCTGTTCCAACAAAACTCGTAAACACACAATCGCTTTAAGCACATGGTTAGTTGTCTTGTGATGAAGAGATCAGAGATGCTGCACTGATGGAGTCCTCTTCAGGGAATCACTGCTCCACGGTGATCCATGGGAACTCTGCTTTTCAGCCCACCGAAGTGGTGTGACTACAGATGTGTTCAGAGCTGTTCTGCTCTAACATAAGCACCTAACAGGGTAGTGGGACTATTTATAAGGATTAATGTTAAGCACATGCTGAATTATTTATTGCATCATTGCGGGCTGGGTGGTGGCCATGGGAAGAATTTTTTTCAAAACAGAAGGAAAAGTCAATTGCTCTGTGATGGGGCTAAGGATCAGCCCTTGAATGTCCTTGCAGCCTTCCAAGAAATGCTGGTGTTCAGCAAGCAATGCTGTTTGCAGAGCAGTGCAGGTGTCCAAGCGGTGTTCCTGCAGGTGCTTTTCTTTTACAAATTTCACACTATGCTAATGAGATCCCAAGCACCAATGTTTTGACCCTGTTGGGCTAAATTCAGCTTCTAATTACATTTGTACAAATACCTCTGAAAATTTATGCCCGTTCTGTCATAAACCACTAGTTCTTCTTAACCGTGCTCTTCCATGGAAGTTATTGCAGTGGGAATTCTGCCTGTTCCCATGCAAGCTTCAGACAGCATCCAACACATTTGAGGGTTCGATCACTCTTCGGTGAAGTGGGTGTTCTGTAGTGGGGACCAGCATGGCCACAGACATGTTTTAGCCTGTCTTTCAGCACTGTGTAATTCATTAAACTATTCAGCAAGGAGGTTTTACACCTCTAATGTCCAATGAGATAATTTGCAGAGAGATCTAGAAAACCTCAAAGTAGATAAATAGTCATCATTGGATTGACTTCTGATCATTTTAGAATGAATTCTCCCATAAAGTATGCACCAAGTAAGTTCAGCATTCAGTCTGTTCTTCCATGCTGGGAAATATAAAAGACAAGATTAAAGATGGAAAACATTCATTGCAAATTCACGGTGATGATGAGGGATGAAATCCAGAGCATCCTTTTCCCTGAACAGACGTCTCCATTATACATCCTAAGGATGACATTTATTTAGCCATTTAGCAGGATGAGGCAGTGTGCTATCCTGATGTCACACTCATACACCCGGTGGCTGAATGACTAAACCTGCACAGCCAGGGGTGTTCAGACCACACGTTGCACCTCCAAAATGAGAATTTCCCCTTCCACCCGGGAGATGGCACTAAGGCACTCACACAAAAAGCATCGCTCCAGCCTTACGGAAAACCTGTTTTCCCTGAAGTTGTGTGTGGGGGAGAAAACCTGCACAATTTGCATTCACTGGGTTGTGCACCTTGTGATGGGACCAACTGAGTGTCCTAAAAGGAAACATGTTTCTGACTGATCTGTGGATACTATCACTCGGATTTGAAGTGGATTGTCCTTCTCATGGATCCACTGAGTTTCCCACCAGAGAGAACTGGTGGATCAGAGCAGCCTTCATCCAGGGATTCCCTCTGTTTCGGACATAGGGCAGCACTGAATGCTTTAAAGAAATATGCCTAGGGTCAACCACAGCAATAGAGAGGCGACAAGGTCCTGGAAAACAACTCCTAACCTCCACTAGCCACAGTCAGCCACAGTTTGACTCATGCCCAGCTTATTTCTCTGCACTGGGTTGTTTATTTTTCCCTTGGACTTTGTTGCTAGTGTAAAACCTGATGCTGTCCATACAAATGTTGCATCCCTTTTTGAATTCTGTTGAGCTCACAGCGGGTGTTACCATGTGCCATGAGCCAGGTGGTCCAGAAAAAGGACGGAAAAGGGATGGTGTTGAGGTAATGCCAGTATTATCTAGAGCTTCTCACCTCTTTTTCACCCCAGCAGTCTTCCATGTCAAGCCTATGTCACTCACATGAAGAAGCTCCATCCACCGAAAAACAGCAGCATCACTGGAGGCACCAGGGAAATAGGGAGGCTGACTCTGCGGCTGCTCCCTTCTGTCATCTGGAAGTATTAGCAGGCAGCTCAGATGTCCCCCATTAATTTTCACAGCAGGGAGTTGGGGGGCGAAAAAAAGCATTAACAGCAAGCACTGCATGTCAGATAACAGGCCAATATTGGGAAGGGGCAATGAGGGCTAGAGAAAATTTTGGGAAGAGAAATGGCAGGAGATGGGGATGCAACAGGCTGGATCCTGGGCATGTGGGCTGCAACATGTGAGTGCAGGTTTTAAGAGCCCTATCTCCAAGTCTGGTCTCCAAAGCTGGAAAGTGCCTGAACAAGCATACTGCCAGAATACCCAGGAAGGACATTTATCTTCAAAATCAGCAGCTTCCTTCCTTCTCCCTGGCACATGGTTAAGGACCAGGTTAGCAAACCCAGCATCTGTCTGCCTGATTGAATATCCTCATTAGTGTGCCTGACGGGGTGTATCACAACCAGATATTCTGAATCAGGCATTTGTTTCCACCATGGCTGCCCATTTTGATTAGCATTTAGCAATGTGTCTTTCCTAGTGAAGATGCCTTGAAATTACCTTGTATATGTGCCCCAAGCATTCATCTAGACACAGCCCTTGTCAGTGTAACAAACGGTTGTAGCACAGCAATGTCAAAATCAGCTTGAGGAGCCTGTCTCCAGCATGGGGAGGCAGGATAATGATGTCTTTTCAAAAGAGAAGATATTGATGAGGCTATGGGGTTAATTTTAGATGGTGCGAAAGTACACGTCCCATTAAGAACTTCTCTATTCTCATGGTCTCGTTCCCCAAAGAAACCAAACTTTGTCTCCTCAGGAGCCTCTCATACAAGCAAGTATTTTTTCCCTATTTTTGTTAAAGGCATTTTCCTTATTTCTACCCTCCAAATTCTGCAGCCACTAGTCCACTACACTTGGCTACAGTGGAAATAGCCTATACCAACCAAACACTGCACAGGCTGTGATCAGCAGTGTCCCATGCCAGAACTGGGAGAGGGGGCAGCTTTGCAGAATAACTGGACCCTTGTACCTGTTTGGAGCTTGGCCTTGCCAGATGTCGTTTTGCTAAATCCCCCAGCACTTCTCTTCTTGCAGGGAAATGCAGCCATGCACATGACTTTCCTAAGGTCCTGCAGCAAGATAAATGTTAAATTCGCCATGGGAAAGTGGTGGTGGGTTGAAACACCTGCAGAGTATAGAAGCAGGAGAGGTGATTCCCTTTGATCTCAAACTCCTTAGGGCAGGGACAATCGTGCTGCTCTGTCTACACAGTCCCTGTCACCATCGGGTCTAGGTGTGCTTGATATTACTGTAGAATAAGTTATTTGTTGTCATTATTATTATCTTTTGATATTTTGGCTGTATCTCTAACTAATTTCTTGCTTATCCCTGAATGTTGCAAGGATGTCTCATTAAAAGTCATACCTTTCAGGCACTAGGAGAGAGTTCTCTACACCATCTACTCCGGGCTAATTTCGGCATCGATTCAGAAGACCCAAGTCAGACCACTAAAGCCACTGGGCTGAGCAGAAAGGCTGTGATGGGCACTGCCCGGCCCGGGGACATCAGCCCTTCCCAGGTCTCAGACTGGTGGCTCTGCATTGCCATCTTCAGGCTGGGAGCAGCCTTGCTCCTTCCAGAAATCCTAGAAATCTCCCGAACAAACACAGCAAACTCAATTCCAGCTTACCCAGCACTAGTTGAAATTGGCGGCCAAACCCTGGAAAAAGGTGTTAAATACAAAGGAGGGGAGGAAGCTCTGCAAGGCTGGTACTCGGCTGCCCTGGATAACAGGGGTATTTCCCTCCCTGCAAGTGTTTAGAGACTAAAGGCTTTAGAGAGTAAATTGACACAAGCAATGCTGTTTTAACACACACTACTTTTTGCTGTGAGACAAAGTTTGTGGGCAAGTTTTCTTTAAAGTATATAAATTGAAACTGCCTGAGTGATTTTAGCTTTGTAGCCTTCACTGTCCGCAAAAAAGCCTTTTTCTGACAATGATAAAAGCTCAGGTTATTGGGAGGTTTTAATGATAATACGTGTTTAAAAAGGTCTCTGCCAAACATTTCACATTTGATAGACACAGTGGTGGGTTTGGAAGAGAGGAGGTTTCCAGGCTTTCAAGGTCTCTGATGGACAATATCACATAGACAGCTTGGAGGGCTGAGGAGCTGTAATCACAGAACAGCATAGGTAACACATCCTAAAATAAATCAGAAAATCATGGAATAATGTAGGTGTCCTGGCCCAGCAGGGCCAGCTTAGATGGGGTTGCCTCAGACCTTGTCTCCTCACCTCATGAACACCTCCCTAAGATTCCCCCACCTCTGTGGTCTCCAGACAGTGTTTGAGCACCCTCATGGTGAAAAATATCCTCCTAGTAAGATCTGGTTGGAAATCACTTTCTAGGAAGCCAGAAAGTCAGAGAAGGGATCTTTGAAGGTCATCTAGTCCAACCTCCTGCAACGAGCAGGGACAAATGCTGCTACTCAGAAGAATATTCCAGCAGCAAAACTCTGCCCATTTTGTCTCGGGTCTCATGATAGTATGCACCAGGTCTCACGACTGTTTATAGTTTTTTCCACTGCCTCAGTCCCTGAAATCCCACCTTTACTCCCAGCTCTCAGTGCAAAATAGGTAATCATCCTGGTACTTACCATGGCCACCTGTAGCACCACTCACTGGGCTGTGTCCATCACAATCGCTTTCCCAGAGGACAGCCCTGCAGCAGAGATTTGAGATGACCAGTTCAGCCTCTGCAAGAAGATGCTGTGGCTGTCTTTGTGCTCAGATACCCAGCAGTTCCTGCAGAGAACATGGAGAAGGGGATTAGCAGAAGACTCCTCTTCTAATGTGCATCAGGACAGGGGACCTGCCTCCCCTTCTGCAGCAGTTGACCACCCAGCTGGGAAACTGTGTAGAGCAAATGAAAGCACATGCCGATGGCACTAGAGAGAAGGGGAACAGCCTGTCTCCCATCAGGAGTGGCACAGATGCTGCAACACACATAGCTGCCATTGGGACAAATCTCCCACCTAGATCAACCATTACACAGGCTCAGGCTCCAGCCCACACATCACTCTAGGATCGTAGATCAAAATCGAGACTTCAACACAGAGCTGAAATATATGTGTGTGTTAGGGGGAGGTGGGGGGGTGAGGCAGCAGGGTGGAATTGCCTTTCCGGTGAGAAACGAGAGCTCAGGAGCAGTTTATGCCTGCTTGTTCATAGTGTGCGGATGAGTCACGTTGCAAACAGCTCCTGCCCCGTCTGATTTAAGAGCCCTTTCCCAGGGGAAGCCCAGGCTTGGGAATGTAGAGATGTGCCTCCTGCCCCCAGCCACACAGGGAACTCAGTATCTTCTTTGCCTGGGGATGAGGCTGTCCCAGAAGACTCCCTGCTCCCATCAACCCCATGCAAAACTTCAAGAAAAGGCTGAGCAGGCTTTGAGAAAGGATTTGGCCCTGAGGGAATTCACTTGAGCTTGTTGCATAACATGGACACAGAGAAATATGCTTGAGAAACACTTTCCAATCCCAGCCAGCCCCAAAACCTCCCTGCTTTACTTTTACCCTGTTCCCACTTCCACCAGCTCCCCTCTCCCACCAGCCCACCTCTCCCTTACTGGCTTAAGTGGTCATCTTCAGCAAAAACATGAGAAAGGCTCTTATTTGCTGTGCAGTATCCAGCATGGACACCTGGCCAGTGCTGGAAATCTGTGTTGTAGGTACTTCTCCAGTCAGGGTCAAAGTAGTCTAGTGAAAGAGAGTCTAAATAAAAGACTTTTTTTGGTCTCTATATCTTGTATCTCACAGTCTGAGTGCTCCCTCTCCTGAGCTCCACTGGCTGTTAATACTTTCAGTGCTCTTGTCTGAGCTACCACAATCGAAGGGTTCGCCAAGGGAACATGCAAGAAGCACTCCTCTGGTGTAGATAAGGTCTTTTAGACAAGATTCTTCAGCCTTTTATGTATGAAGGAAGTCACGCAAGGCAGATCTGGAAATGGTATCTTGTGCTCTTCCCTTCTGGACACTGACTTGTCAGCTGGTGTATATTTTCCCCTACTGTACAGATTTTCTCTGTCATCATGCCAGAGCAATGTGTCTCCACTTTATTTAATCAGAGACTAAACCAGGGAAGAGATCCAGGGTCTACTTAACTCCCAGGTGAGGACCATCACATTTGCTGTGAAATTGTCCCCAGAAATCCCTGTAGGAGCTGGTCTGAAGGGGTGCCATATCCTATCCTATTCTCCAGAGATGCCCCATCTATATGTTAATAGCCTGAATGTGTGTCCCTCTGACTGAGCAGATCTGCTCGCGGAGAAACGTGCTGCCACCTCACAACAAAGCAGGGAGGATGCACAAAGAAGAGCTGCCAATTGAAAACATTTTGGATTTTCTGTGTATTTAAAAAATGACACATTCATGTAATGAGTCATTAGTGAAGTATTTTCGTTGCTTTCATTGATGCTGAGCTTACAGGTATTTCACACGTGCATGACCATGTCAAAGCTGTTCATGCAACCCGAGCAGCCACAGCAGCAGTTCCCGTGCTGTGACATTATTTCCAGGAAGGCCACATCAAGCAGGGCTGTGCTGCATGGGGTGGCCCATACGGAAACTGGGATGAAAGAAATATTATTTACAACACTCCAACCTTTTCTGGAAGATAATTGTTTTTCTCTGTCCTGCTTCTCCCCACTGATGGGCAGATGGTTACAGGGCCTTTGTGGATCCTTCCTGTGTCATTCACCTTCTCTTCACCGTCCCCGGTCTCTGTCTGAATTAAATTAAAAAAATGAAAGCCAGGCTGAGGGCCGTAAGTCACCTGCATGAGGCAGCTGCCACAATCTCCATTAGTAGGTCAGTACCTTCTGCCAAAACAGATAAGCCCAGGATCATGCTCCTGTTCTGCTGAGCATCACGCTGCCTTGCCCAGCACATCTCCTGGATGAATTGCTGGTAGGTGGCCCAGCCCAGGGCCAGCTTCTGCCTGTGCAGCAACATCCCTGAGAGACAGGAGAAGAGGGTGCATTAGTGGGAAGCACCATCAATTACTCACCCAAACTATCCCTGGGTGGGAACAAGCAAACAGTGACAAGATGGAGCCTCAGCTTGCATAAATCAGGGGAGACTGGTGCACTTCAGCAGATCTTTGCTGAGGTGCATCAATTTTGCATTGATTTGGTTCATGAAGCCAGTAGGGGAAGGATTTATGATGCCAAGCAACTGGAAGGAGCCATGCTGTCTCCACATTGCCCTGGAGTGCTAAACAGGAGCTGAGACCCTCTGCAGGAGGTTCATGTATGAAGGGGAAAGACTTTGAGGTAAATACTGCACTGCTGGGCTACACAGGGGCAGAGCAGGAAGGGAAAAGCCCACAGTAGTTTTGTCATTAACACAAGACAGATTCAGGTGGGCTTGACAAGGAGATGCTTGAAGCTTTCAGATGTTGAGTCTAGACAGACTGTCCAAATAGACACATGTTCATGTGAGCTCCTCCTCCAAACTCTCCTTCTAGCGAGTAGAGAAAGAAAACCTGCCAGGGCTTACTTCACCTCATCTTCAAGGTGGCATTTAAGCTACAGGAGATGGCTCCCTGTCTTTCTCCTCACTGACTATGAAATGACCCATACACAGACAGACCATGCTGGGAGAGGTGAGCTCAGGGAACAGAGAAGAAATCCCGGCTCATGCCGTCCTGTTTGATTCTCGAGCATTGCTGAGCAATGCTGCCCTCTTCCCGCTCACGCAGGAACTCAGAGGGAGATCTCCACTGCTTTGGAAAGGTTGAGCATGGCTGGGTGATATTTGGTGACTACTTTGTTTTCCTGACTTCCATCAGCATTTTAATCCATGCGAGCAAGCTGTTAAATGGCGTGGCTAAGGGCTGGCTACCAGCTCCTTTGCTGCACTTGCTGCCAGACAGGTATCTCTAGCAGAAGGGCCCTACAAGCTGCTGGTTTGAACCACCCAAGTCCCAACATGCTCAGTCAGAGTGCTTTTGCCTCCCTTGCTCCTGTTCACAACCTGCAACATAGGGTTAACTGCATCTCCCTCTATCCCAAAGGAGCTGTGAGGATAAAACCCTTAGAGATGTTGCAGTGCTGATGCCTTACTAGCAGGGGCTCTTCACGAGCATGGCTCTGCAGATGTTTCGAAGACTGCAGCTCACTACATCTGCACTTTGAGCTAGCCTAGGAGCTGCATATTCATGGTGACAGGGTGCTGTGCCTATGCTGCTAATCATTGCCAGGCTGAGCCTGGCACCGATGCTTCATCAGGATGCTGCCATCTGCACGTGTCCAGCCAGCATGGAGCATAGGCAGGGGGGCTCAGCTGGCAAAGGCCCAGGCAGACAGCCCCTAGGGTAGCTGGATATGGCCGGTCAGCTCTTTGCAAGCAGGCGGCGCCGGCATCGGGGGTTCCCTGCTGTTGCAGCAGTCTGAGCAGCAGCTGGAAGACGCTGGTGATAAGACAGCCCCTTCTCCAGCTCAGCGAGAGCCTGCAGCCCCTCCGATTTCTCTGCCTGGGTTGCTGCCAGTTCGGTGGCAGGGTAGTAGTTTGGTAGGTAGCTTTCTGCAAGAGGAAGGAGCGAAGTGTGTTCTCTGCTGCAAGGCTTTGGGGCGAGGGGTGCTGCCTTCTGGCTTCCTCCCTTCTGCATCATCAGCACAACTGCTGGCTTTGATGCTCCACGCTGGGATGACTTCCCTCCTCTCCCTGACAATGCTGTCGCTGTAGGTCATCGCCTGCTCCTCCCGGGGTACAGCAAATTCCTCGGCTTTTAGCTGGGAGTCTGCAACCTGCAGCTTCTGCAGAAAGAAGTCTCATCGAATGGAGGGGCTGGGAGTGGGAAGGACAGTTGCCAAAGCATCATCAAGCTACCTGCCCACGGCAAAGCCTGGGTGTTGGTGGGGTCAGCACCCCTGGGGGTACAACGGCCACAAAGCAGCTCCATACCTGTCATTAAAGACACAGAGACCATCAGGGCTTCCTCTTTCTGCCCATCTTCTGGCTTGGGACTCTGCTGTGCCCCACGTGGACAGTAGGAGGGAGGGAGGGAGCCCCGGCACAAGCAGCAGTTTGACGGTGGAAGAGAGAATGGATCCAGGGTTCATGTTGGGGAAAGGCTAATGGGGCTGTTGGCATGGCTGGTCTGGGGGGTGTCTGCTGGCTCCAGCCCCTTCAGATGCACACTACAGCTCTTGTCACAAGCCAGTTGCTCCTTTCTAGGGACTCTGAAAGAGACTCTCCTGTTGTGAGCACTGCCAGGCTGCTGGGGCCAGCAAGAACCATCCTCACAGAGTTTTTTCATTGTTGTTTTGAATCAACACGGGTTTCTGTTTGTCCCTCAACCTCCAAGGTCCTCAGGGCTTTCCCCAGGGTGGCTTCTCCTTCACCATGCTGACAGGAAGGCAGGTGGAGGTTGCAGAGCTACAGGAACTACCTGTATCTGGGGACTTTCCCCACCAAGGATGGCCAGAGCTCCTCATGAGGCATCTCCAGAGGGACAGGAGCCTCCAGGAGCCCATGGTGGGGATGGCTCACCAGCCAGTGCTTTCTGCCTTAACCCAAGGAGCTCCCCACCTTCCCCTTGGAAGTAGCCTACCATCCAAAACTCCACAGATAAGAACATTACAGCAGTTTTATCCTCTTAAAAAATCCCATATCCTAGCAGGGCTAAGAGGGAAACCTGTGCCTCCTGGGTACCTCATCATCATGCTACCCAGTGGGACAGCAACTCAAGGAAAGCAGCCATACCTTAGGTGCTCCCTCCCTTCTTATCTCCCAAATTACATCAGGACCTCCACAGGAAGTGTGCAGACTTCCAAAAATAAAAGAAAATAAAATTACAAATAAATAAATACAGAAATGGAAACACAGAAAAGAAAAAGAAACTGAGATGCACAGGGATTAAACCCTGCCCTCCCAGTTAGGATCTCAGCTCCTGGAAGTGGAGCAGCTACCTGAGGCTGGGGCTGCCCAGAAAGCACTTGCCAGCCCTGGAGAACAGTGGGAGCCCCAAGCAGGACTGTTAATGAAGGCTCCTGGCAGCAGGGGCGCTCCCTGGGGCAGGAGGAGGGGAGAGGAGAGGGCTCCTCAAGCTGCTGCCCAGGCAAGCATGGCAACGGTGGCCACAGACAGCCCCTCTGCCCCAGTGGGCACCTTCACACAATGATTTCTCTGTTGTTGTCCCCCCTGTTTTCCTCCCCAGCCTGAACATTTTTTTCCCCCGCTCTCGTGAATGTATGAGCCCAAAGCACTTTAGCAACTGAACATGCCCCCCGCCACTTCTCTGCAGTGGCCCAGTGCAAACTGCAGCTGTCCCCACTGGGCTGCCACAAGCAATTAAGCCAGGGGAGGCGGAGCGAGGCAAATCAGATTAAATAGCTCAGGGGGTCACTCACACTGCAAGGAGATTAGAAAAAAACCAACCTCAGCTTCTCGGCAGAAATCTTCTCAGGCCCGTGTCAGGGCAAGGTGCCATCTCCATCCCAAATGCAATCCCCCTCCTCAAGGCAGTACTGGGATGGGTCTAATCCTGATGCACTCCATCAGCCCCACGGGAAGCAACAGGAGTCCAAGGCTTAGGCACCGGTTCAGCAAGCAGTCATTAGTGCCCTGACTTAATGAATGTAATTAGCATCGCCCGCCCCAAACAGCTTTACCAGAGGGCACAAAGGGGATTTCCCACAGAAGGGATGGGGACACAAGCCAAGGGCATTTTGGCATGATGTGACCTGCTGGTGGGTCATGGCGGTGGGGACCAGAGCAGACCCTGTCGGTGGAAACAGCACCCGTGCCGGCTGCCCCCCTGGCACCGACCTGGTCCCTGGCTGTCCTGTAGCCCCGAGAGGGAGGCTGGCACCATGGGCTAAAGAGCCAAGCAAGGAAAAGCCCATGGTACCTGCACATTCTCCTCATTGAATGGCTTGTACTCCTTGCACCACTGGTATTCTCTCTTCTACAAACTCCCGTATGTGCCCAGTGACACAGGTGGCTGAAATGAGAGAAGGCAAACATAAGGAGCTGCTAAGACTTGATGGGAGCTTTCAGAAGTGGTAATACAAGCCCAAAATACTCCCTTGTAGTTCAGGAGAGGATAAGCTGCTCTTCTGGGCACAGCCTCTGTCCCCTGGGCCACCTGGGGCCAGTCCAACAGGGACAACCCCTTGCTCAGTTGAGCTCTGAGCAGGGTGGCCAGGAAAGCCCTATGCTCTTTTGGCTCTGGGGCTCTTTTTGTCCCAGGCTGTCCCTTGCAACACCCTCCTCCTGCCTTTCTCAAGCCTCCTCTGACTGCTCAGACACCTCTCAGCAGAGCACTGACATAAAGCTGCCAAAATACTTTGATCAGCTTCTGAGGTCCTGTGTCACCCAGGTTAAATAAGCATGTGCTTTGGTCTTCTATTTCCCATGTGCTTATCACTCATTTAAAGTTAAGTGCCAGCTAATGTCAATACTCATTCTGCAAAGCAACTGGAGAAATTATGAAGGAAAACTCTGCCAAAGGATATTAAGCCAGTGACACCTGCCCTAATGCTGCAAATCACCACAGTGCAAACTTCTGGAGATGAGAAGAGGATTTTAGGGAGAAAGCGCTGTATGTGTCTTCTCCCTTAGCATCCACCACAGGCACTGCTGGAGCCAGGAAAATCAGGTGAGATGAGCCTTCAGACTGGCCTGAGAGCTGCTTTTGTGCTAAAGCATTAAATATGCTAACTCGTCAATGCAGGGCAGAGGGCTGGGGGAGATGAGCTCTTGTGCCGTAATTGAAGGTGTTACTTGGATCTCCATGGCTGCACAAACACATCCACCACACAGGGGTGGCTGGGCTGGCCAAGGCACAACAGGTCTGCGCTCCCACATCCGTGTAATAAAAGGGAACCACTAACTGCACCAGCACACAGCACCTTAGGGAGGGCTCCTCGTGACTTGCCAACAACATCACCCATTATGGGCAAGAATACATTTTACATTCTCACCCTTTTTTTCTAACATTTCACCCTTTTTTCCCCTCTGGGCTTTCCAGACTAGTGCCTGCCTTTGGCCAGGACCCAGAACCTCATTGTCACCAGCTCCTATTATCTTCCCAGTCTGGTGGACCCTGCAAAACCATTACTCAAACACCGGTGAGGATGAGAATCCTGTGCGTACTTCACCTTCAAGTGCACTGTTTTCCTCATTGTATCCACCATAGTGAACCAGGAACCTGGACCAGAAAAGTCGGTCAGTTAACAAACAGCACACCAGATCCTCTCCTCCACAGTGCCCTAAGGGATAAAGGGATCTGGAGACCTGGAGATGGGTACTTGTCAGGAGGAAGAGGATTTGCTGGTGCTGTCAGACTCCTGTGCCCCCCAGATTGGCAGTTAGAGCACGATTGACTTCATCCAGCTTCAGCAATGCAAAATATACCCATCCAGCCCAGCAACCAGCACATATGGAGCCAGACACCTCAGGAGATACAGTCTGGTGGGACCCAGCAGGGAAGAAATGGTGGCACTCCACTACCAGCAGCCCCAGAGCCATCCAGGGGTTAAAAACGGGTGTCCCCTCCTGGGAGAGGGTACGTGTGCGATGGGACCGACTAGCACCTCTGTGGCCACAGTGTTTCCAGAGACAATGGAAAAATCTATCCCTTTGTGAGACACCTGTACTCCAGAAATTTGGAGGCCTTGGGGAGGAGGGTGGCCCCTGAAGGTGTGGGGTGAGTGCTTCTTGGAGGAGAATCCATCCTACAGTCATAGCTGGGGAGATGCTACCCACCCCTTCAGCTGCAGCCAGTGATGCTGGGGACACATAGCCAGGAGAGGGACAAAGCCTGCCCTTCATGAGCTTTTGAAGCATCCCCAGCTCCTGCTAAAGATAAAGATGGGAGCAAAAGATGGGGAAACTGGGGAGGAAAGGACTTATTTTGTGGGTGCATTGAGCAGAAGAAAACAGCATCCTTACCTCATTGCATGGAAGGGTGGGAGACACTGCAGAAGTAAGGCAGGCAGGGATCTCCACTTGGTCTTGGAGGTCGGCTGAGTACAGCTGAACTGTCCCATCCAGATGCTGCAGTTCTCTTCCTCTGATGATGTGAAATGTAACACAGCAGGGGATGCTCAGATTTAGTCTCCTGTCCCACAAATGGGCAGGAACACCAGACCAGACCCACAAAGCAGTATTTACTCTTTAAAAAATGTCAAGCATTAACCAGGTTTGCAGGCACCTCATCCAAGACTAATCTCACCTAATTTATATGTCCACAAAGAGGACGTCTCCCTCTGAGCTGATCTTTAGCGGCTTCCTGGCTCATTTAGCCCAATTCATGTGACCAATGTAGATAGATACACACTCAGGGATGAAATCAACTGCTTTCTCAGAAAGCCTGGGTTTGGCAAGCTGAATCTCACCCAAGAGTCCAATTTCTGTAGCTACACATGAGCCTGGCTATCGGTTCAGGAACGAGATTCTCTGGCACTACAGTAATGCAAATAGTAGTAAATGCTGGTGACAATGCATGAGTCAGAAAGATGACATCTCAGCTCCAGGATCCTTCACAGAACACAGCCGGTCACGGACCTGTGTTCACAGGCACCATTGGAATTCCAGAGTTATTTCTCTTTGCACATTGTTAGGCACCAGTGTATAACTGGAGGCCAGGGATGCTAACACTCTGGGCAAAGGTCATGTGCTGCTAATAGCTCAGCGCTGGAGTCAGGCAAAAAGAGAAACTCTTTGTCCCCACAGTATTTTATGCAAATCAATATTAGAGTAAATGATGCAACAAGGAAAGAAATTATTTCCAGAAATATGAAACTCTCATGTTCTTCTGTGCTTATATTAAAGGGATTACACTCCATTTCCTTCTTAATACAGCTAATGCTCTATGGGAAGCCCTCAGGCCAGGGATTAAAGCACTTATTCAATTAATTAGAAACAAACTTCTGCCTTAAAGTCAAACACACAAATATCAGTAAGCTCTTGAGAGTGTCTTCCTTCCAGGGCAGGGAAAATGGATCCTATTTCTGATGCAAATGAAACCAAGTCTGCATTCTAGAATTATCAGGAATAATACAAATTAAGAAGACTGACTTTTAAAATATCATAATTCTATAAAGCAGCATGGTAAAGGAGGGACAGTCCTGTTATCTTGAACTCAGCATTGGAACCCCCATCAGTTATAGGGGGAGCAGAATCAGGACCTAAGACTAATATAAAAGAGATACGATTTTAGGGTGTAACATTGGTAGCCAGTTTCAAGCTGCAGGCACAGAAGTGTCTGGATACATTTGAAGTTAGGGGTGAAATTCTGGCCTTGCTAAACTCAAAACCCAAAATGCTTATTCAGTAGGATCCAAATTTCACCTAAGGTGTATGATTCATTACTGAGATAGGAGACAATTTCCAAAACCTGGCTCCAAATCCTAACCTTCCTTGATGATGGCTGATCCTTCCATCTTCTTGCAGGCACAGCTCACATGAAATTAAAAGGCACTTTGCCAGGATAATTCATGCAGAAGCAGCCCACTATTGCTGTTCAGCTTCCCATTTCTCCTTCCCAAATACCAAATGATGGGGCTGATAATTGCCAACATCATCCCAATTAGAAGTGGGTAGGAACCAAACTCCCAGGTCTCATCTTCCTCTACCTCTGGGACAGCTTATCTGCCTCCTCGTTGCTAATTCAGATATGAAGAAAAAGTAAACCAGCCAAATGCCTTTGGTTTTTTTTAAGTGTTTTTATACAATCAGACTTTTTTTAAACTTCCTTCTCAGACACTGCTCAGCTGCAGGGCCATTATCTCTCCTGCGATACCAGTTCGCTGCAATGGGCTCAGACTTCCCTTGAACCCCTCGATATGCAGAAACTCAGCAGAAGGATGTTCCTGTGTGTCAGATCCTGGCACCCCCCGCCACAGCACTCAGCACGGGCTGCACACGAGAAGCACCAGTAGGGAGACATCCAACTGGAGTAAATGGAAATAGCACGTTGGCTTCACATAAGCAGGCATTGTCCCTTCCCTACACCACTAATCACTGCATGATCATCCAAACTCTGCTGGGCTACACAAAGCAGCGCTGGACACTTCAGTGTTACTTGTGAATCTCAGCTATGGGGGTACTTTGTCAGCATTTTTTTTGACCAGGCCACTTTCCCTATGCCTTTTCCTCCTCACCTTCCGCCACCTAAATACTGCCTATATGTTTTTTCTAAAGCTTCCTGCCCTAGGAGCAGTTCACTGAAGAGCGTACTCTGTACTCTCGCTGTACTCGGCACAGATGCCATCTGTGCAGCTGTCTGCACATCTCTAAGACATAAGTTAATGAAGACAAACACTGTGCTGTAAACACCTGCAGGAGAAAATTGCTCTTAAATAATTGGTTTATTTTCACAATCCTCCAGGGAGGTGACTGCTGAGATTCCCAAGGCCAGGAGCCTAAATCATGTACCTGAATGGAAGCGCCCCTGTTTCTCAAGACAATGATCACCCCAAACATCCAGGGAGGTTTTCAGAGGGCAGTGGTGCTTTTGACCTCTCCACATCATGCTATGTGCATGAATACAAGGAAATTACAACAAACCAGCCAGGACCAGACTTGGCAGAAGTCTGTGTTTTAGTAGCAACTTGGGAGAGTAGCAGAAAATTCTGTGTTTTAGTAGCAACTTGGGAGAATTTCCAATGGGCCCAAATGTGTGATAGCTGAGTTCACATCATTTAAAATCAGATGGGAAGGGTTTAAATTAAAGCCAAGGCCCTCAATTATAATGTAAAACAGTGACATTTGTGTACCTGATCTGTGCAGCTCCTTCCTGACACCCTGCTGGACATTTCCCTGTGCTTAGAGGTACTTATGTACCTCTGGAAAGTCGATCTCATAGCCTCAGTAAGACTGCGGTGGTATATAGGACGTGACACAGATATGAATTTCACCTCAATTTGGCCCTAACTTCCTATATTTGCTGTCTTTTTCCACTCATGAAATGGCAACGGTGCTATCTAAGCCTGTATTGGTCTTGTGCAAAGCACTGCACTGGGTACCAGCAGGGCTCAGGTGAACCATCTCAGCTATTAATTAATGCTATGCAAGAAAACGTGATCAAGGAGGACACACCTCCCTGTCAACCCAGCTCTTGACAGGTGCTCTTTGGGCCAGAAATAAGATTCATTGCCCCTGTGAGAATGTTGAAAGAGGGAAGTGATCAGTAAGCAGGACCCCCATCGCGTGAAAAAGGCAGGGCGTAATCTGTGAATCTCCATTTAGGTTATCAACACGAGGAGACAAAGCGCAAAGAGGAGACTCTTCTTCAAGGGACAAGTGTTGACAGCCCATTCTGTCAGCATGAGGTCAGTCATCCATTTGGGGCTAAAAACATGAACTTTTGTCACTGCAGCAGTCCAGCATGGGAAGGTTTACCATGGAGTTATTTCTTTCATGCTTCTCTCCAGTTTTCTTGGTAAATTGGTGGGGGCATTTATGGCATCTTGTGGTCAGAAATAAGTACCATCCTTCAGCCTAAATCTGAGGCATCTGTAGCTCTCTTCCAGGCACCTAAATCACTTACAGGACTGAGTCCTCAAAGTCAAACTCTTTGTTGCATAGCCACTCCTCCCCACAGAAGACAAGGGCAGCTGGTGAACTCAATGGTGTTCCAAATCTTGGGGCAGTTCTGCTGTAGCTTGCTAAATCAATCAGCCTTTTGCTCATAGTTCACGCCAAAAAAGCATCCATCAGCAGAGGACAGCTGAAATCTCATCACTGTCTATACAATGTGTCCTGTGATACAAATCAATGCATATTTATGCACCTGTGTAAGGCAAATACATACAGGTATTCTTGGAGAACTTAAATCTGCTCATTAATGCAGTTGTTTAAATAGCCCTTTAACCACATCACTTTTTTCCTCGTTAGGTTAAGTCGCTAGAGGTGAAAAAGTCCTTCCAAAATGGTTTTCACTCACTCATTCAGTCCAAAGTAAACATGCCTCTGGGACCATTATGTGTATCAGATATCCAAGGCTTTGTTAAGAGCTTGCCTGCTAGGTAAATTGTACTTCTCTTTCTCCTTGGAAGGAGTTCGTTAAAATTAGCGATAGGCTTACATGAGTACAGCAGAATAGCACCTTGCATTATGGACAAATAGGAATAACAGATGAAATTCTTGCAGCCCATGCAAGTAACCCAGGTCTCAGGGAGGCTCTTGAACTAACATTAACTCTGGTTATAATATGGCATTGGTTTGACTTAAGCCTGTCACTTGCAACCACATTCATCACAGACCTCATGGTAGCCAAGAGCCTGCCATTTTCACCAGCAGCCAGTAGAGCCACCAAATAGAGCTGAGAGCCCAGAATAACAAGCACAAGCCTTTGCTAGCAATAAATATAGGAGAAACGTGCATCTATAGCACATCATGGAAAATCCTCAAGCCATATGCCCACGTCTGGAGGAGCTCATGGGTTTCAGCCAGCTGGAATTTCCTTGAGTCTCACCTCACAATACAATCACATCTACTTCTTAAAGCCAACTTTGGCAGGATAAAAACCACTCCAAATCAGCTCATCTAGACCTCATCCACAACTGACTACAGTGAAGAGGAGTCTTCCCATTGACCGCACCGAGGTTTGGACTGGGTATGCAACTGGAAAATTTTCCCATTGCAGCCATTAGCTGTTCAGCTGACACAAACTTGTGGGGGAGAATAAAGCAACCACCTGCTTCTAGTGACAGGAAAAGTAAAGTGAGATCAAACGCTAGCAGGAGGAGAGAATTTAAACAATGTGAAAGGTGGTTGCATGTCATTTCAAAAGTCACCTTTTGTCTTTGATCTGTGCTTAGGAAGCGGGCACCTCCTGGATCAGATGGTCATTAGAGAAGTGTGCCACCAAAGTCATCCCACCTTGAAGACTCAAGTGTTTGCTTTCCCCGGGGATCCCCCTCCTGCTTCCGCTGCCACGTAAATCATCTGCCCTGAAATTTCCTTTAGAAAAGCAAATTAATACAGGTTAGGGAGCAGGGATCAGGACTCATGTCCTCTTCTTACGCCAGCGTTGTTCACCACTATGAAACTGCAACTGCTCTTTTATAAGTGTATTATACACACACAGGTAGGTCCTCTAAAGATCAGGGGAGAGTTATTATAAAAGCTGTTATGCAAACAAAAAAGCCCTGGCCCTGAAGAGCTTACAGTCTAAACACAGGAGACAGACAAAGGACTACGAATTGAAGGATTTTAAAGACGAAGCACCCTGGACAAATCAAGCTACAAATCATACTGAAAATCTGTGGCAAAACTGTGCACAAATCCCACTTCACTGAATCCTTGCTTCTGCTCTTAACAGTCCCTTGGAGCCCTGCCTGGTTTTCACTAACAAAGCATTTGTTTTAGCAGCACACTTTGGGGAAATGAAAAACTGTGCAGTTGTAATGTGGCAAGCACATGCAGCTACCTTCTAAAAGCAGAGGTTTACAGCATGCATGCATGGAGATATTTGCCAGCCCTGGGCATACAATAAAATAAATGCTCTGCATTTAGCTTGTTGATGCCTTCAGTGAGTGCTAACAAGAGGCCAAATCACAGGGAAGTGAGAGCCTGGTCTCAGGTTACCCCATAAATTGGTTAAGGCTGCAGAGAGGATTACAGTCCCAGAGCCATCCTAAGTACTGAGATGTCATTACGGCAAAATCAAAGGTAACCATGGGGCTTGGCAGGTAACTGTCAACAGCTACGGGAAAGAGCCATCCCAGGAAGGAGCTCCGCATCAGGATGAAATTCAGGCACCTTTATTTTCATTTCAGGTGAGGGGTCAAGCAGAAAAGCTATCCCCAGCGGCCTTTATTTACAGTTTTCAAGGGAGGGCTGATGAGGCATTTAGAGGAAGAAGGATGAACCCGCTCGTCCCTCACTCGTGGAGACCAGTCTGACAACAGACAGAAGATGTAGTAATGGCACAGAGAGCTGGGAAGACGCCTTTTATGAATGAAGCAGCAGTGGTCCTAATGAAGTCATTAACAAAACTCCCGGTGACTTGAAAAGGGCCAGGATTTAACCTGTATTTGCAGGGAGACCAAGGGAAAGATCTTCCCATCAGGACACTTGCTTTCTGCAGCACAGGAGCTCATTCCCAGCAGTGATAACAACAGCAATGCCCCATAACCAGATTTCAAGGCATTTCTTCAACCTGAATTTTCTTTTACATTTCTTCTCTCCATCCTACCTAGGTGGCCAACCTGAATTTCTAGAAGACCACACAATATGTTAACTTTTTTCTCCTAGACATGTCAGTAATTTGCTATAAAAACCTTGCTAGATTCTCGTATTTCTCTGGATCTCCTGTTGATGATGAAAATGAAAGCCACAAATGGTTTTGTGTTGTCAAGTCAAAGTAGCTACATCCATGCTGGAAAAAAATACCAGGGACTGTTCTTAGCCTTGAGCTCACATCACACAGCCCAGCCAGCACTCCCCTTAGCAGACTGGTCCCATGGAAACTCCCAGCTGAGACGTTTATAGCCTCTGAGCCATGCCTGGGCATGGGAGAGTACTGTTAACCCCAAAACATGCCTGGTCCACGCTAATAATTTAACAGCATGGATTACTGCCGGTCAGTGGCTGGGCCCACAACCTGGTCCTGTTTAATACAGAAATGGAAATACAGCCAGCATGTACCTACGGCACATCCAGTATTTTTCTATGTTGCTATCAAGTAAATGTCAGATGACTTTTAAGGGAGTTTTAAGACCTCACAGCTTCATGCTGACTAGCATGGGGAGGCAGAGGCTGATAGCATCCCGCAAGAACACTGCAAGGCACAGTTCTGGCTCCTCCATGGACCACCAGCTGCAGCAATGCCAGGAGCCAGATGCCTCCTGCCAAGCCCAGAAATACCCACCCAGGGCAAGAAACAGAAAAGAGAAGGCAAAATTTCTCCTTTTCCGCTCAGACATGGGAAACCTTCCTTCACCCTCCCTCCTCTTTAAAGACCTAAACCCTACCAGCAGCCAGTTTTGCAAGGGTTAACCAGCGTGAAATGAATGTGGAGAGACAGTCCGGGACCATAATCACTTATTATTTTCAGGTAATATGCTTTATCTCTGACTAATCTCCTCATCTAAGAAACACTCACTGCAGACAAGAGTCACCGAGGTTATCTCTGATGATGGGGCTCTACGGACTACTGGCTGCGAGGAACCGGGGAGAGGCCAAGGAGATGACTTCAATTATGGCCTGAACTATGCTCTGCTAGCTGAAAGGCCATTGTTTAATCTACTAGAAATCATCTATTTTAGCAGATAAAGGGATTACTTGGGTTTTCTTTTCCCCAGGAACAGTGTGTTATTCCAACTACTAATGGAACATTTGGTATTTAATTAAAGAAAAAGCACAGAGAGAAGCAACACAGGCATCAACATCACTTCTGGGAAAATTCAAATTGATTGTCACCCTTTGATGCTGCTCAATCACCTCCATCTCACTCACCCTTCCTACAACCCAGACTAAATCATCTGGTTCTCTCTATCCTGCACATTTTATTTTATTTCATGTTTTAGGGATCCTATCCAAAACTTTGGGACTATGCAATGTGAATTCACCACTCTGCTAGAAACCTCCTGACTTGTAAAGTGCCACATTATCCTTCAAGAGGAGAGTGTAGAAACTTGAGTTGGATTTTGCCTCTTCTTCTGCACTCTTCGTGCTGGTTGCTGTTTGGCAGGGCTGTCTGCCTGGCCCATTACAGTGATCTGGTGTCATAGGTCCAGTGTTTGGAAACTCAAAGTGGCTTCATTCCTCGAGGATGAACTTGAAACTGCTGCATGCAACAATCTTCTTTTTGCCCCTTTTCCCTCTCAGTTCTCTTGCCTTTACCATCTCCATTTTCAGAGAGGTTTGCCCTTTATTTTTTTGTCCTGTGGACCAATGACCGTAAAGGACAGTTAGAAGTCATTCTCAAGTGCTCCATTGTGTTCAGCAAATGCAGACTCATTGTCTTATGACATCCACCCCTTCAATCCATGGACTGCAGACCCAAAGGGTCTATGAAGGAAGGTTAAGAAGTAGCAGCTTGGAGAGGCAGGTGTAAATTCAGTACTTAGGGGTCTACACTTCTGTTGAGAAAATTGTAAAACAAACAAAAAAAATCAAGATGAAACCCAGTAATCTCATTTCTCCTACCATCAGGATCTTAATCCTTTCCCCTTTACCAGAACAAAGAACATGGTACCTTGAAAGTGATTATCCAGCTAGCCAGCAGTCAGTTTCCTCTCACAGATGACTGTCCCTTTTGTACATCCTACTGCTGACTGTCCCATTTCTAGCATGGCCTCACAATCTGTAACTTTTCATTGAAAAGACCAGCTGTCTTCTTCTCTTCTGCCTTCCTGACAATCCATTTATTTGCACATAGAGCAAGGACAGGGACCTACTGAGTAGCCTGGTTTTTGCTTCCATTATTTGTCCGCGTCTTTTCATGACTCTCACATGACCTATGCCCACATGTGCCAGCTACATCCTCCTTCAGATCTCTGTAGAGGGATCTGTTGCTGTTCTGTGTGGTGAAACTTCTCAGATAAATGGGGGTGTCCATCTTGTCCACCCGGCTGCTACCTGCCTGGACAGTTCTCATCTTTCCTCCCTTTCCTCCTGGTCTTTTTCTGGCTCATGTCAATGTTTGATCTGCATCATTCTCCATCGGACACAGCAACCTGACTTGGCACATCTGATGAACTGGCACCACCACTGAAGATGTGATCATCCTCAGGCTTTTGATCTCCCTGTCTGACTTTGCCCAAAGTCTTTGGTGACTGTAACTCCATCATTCACTTTCTACAGGTAGCTCCAGAAGCTGCTGCAAATTATCCAGTCACCCCATCTGCTACCAGTCATTGTGTTGAACCAGTTGTTCAGCTTGCTCTTGACCAGGACTGCTGACCTCACCTCTTCATGATGTTTTTCAGCAGCTTCTTACACATATCATATAGCCCTAGGACACTCCACACACCTATTGCAACACACCGGGTCAAATGACTTTTTGAAATTGTGCAACTGAAGTTCTTCTTGATATATCTGAACTTGTCAGTGACCAGTCTCTTGCACTGCTTTTGCTATACTGTCCCTCTTGCTTTGTGGAAACTGAATCTACCTTCTGAATCCTCCAGCAAGGAACACACTGCGGAATTTGCTTAGGTATCAGGAAACACAGAATTTGGAAGGTCACCATTGGGGGAATTCACTTACTAGGATCCACTTGTCTTTGTTTAGGGGATCTTTTCTTTCCTGATAACATGCAACTGCCTGTTCAGGGTCAATAACCCTTCCTACAGCCCCATCGATCCATTCTCAGCCCCTCAGATTTTTTCAGACCACTGAATCTTCTCTGCAGCCTCTGCATGCAAGATTCCTCTCGTCATACTGCTCCTGAAGCATTATAATCTCCCAAACCCTGAGAATCTCTTCATCTCTTGATTGGTGGTCTGTAAAAACTCTGGCAATATTTCACCCATCTCTTCAGCTTGTCTTTCTCTGAAAGCAGGGAGCTCTCTTCAACGTTAATGTTGTGGAGGATACACTAGTTCTTTCTGGACTTTCACAAGAATGTTTTAATGCTGCCTTGCTTTTTAAACCGATTTTCCTTGAGTGCCTTTGCTATCTGACTTTTTCCCAGCTCTGGATACGCCTGCTCAGGGTATGTCTTTTCACCTTTGCATTCTGCTTAGCGCTGGCCAGGTAGAGAATGTCTTCCAACACCCAGGCTCAGTGGTTGCCTGCTTTCTTTGTCACCAAGCTATGTAAAATAAATAGCTGAGACAAATGATGAGGTTATAACAGCACAAGACCACTGCTCCAGGGGATACCCAGTGCTTGCTCTTCCCCTACTTGCTAATTTTGGTCTTCCTAAATGCCAGTCAGAGCTTTTCAGCTCTGTTGCCTGTTTAGTTTGCACTTGCACCTCTTTCTGCATAAGTAGAGTTTGTAGAGCCCTATGAAAGCTTGCAGGCACTTGCCATATTTGCTCCTGATTACTATTGTCTTTGCCAATCTTTAGAGTGTGTCAGTCACGAACATCAGCCACTGGGTACATGAATGGTTCACTCCTGAGGTAGAGCTTAGGCATGTCTTGACTGGTAGCAGAATCACTTCAAATTCTTCAAAGAAATCAAGGAAATTCTTCCTTGGTATCTGTCATAGGAGCCCATACATCTAGAAGTGCTACAGAACCCATTCCACAGCCCTAAATGGAAGGGCCGATTTCTGAAAAGTGACAAATCTCAAGATGACCACGTTTTTCTTCTTACTACTGTGAATCCTGCTGATGCCTCTCCTGTGTTTTGTATCACTGCCTGAAAACAAGGTTTCCCCATATGGCATCACTACCTTGTCTGTCCACCTGATTTTCAAAACGCATACAGTATCATGCTGGTAGATCTCTAACTTGCTCATTAGCAGTGAGATTTTACCCAAAGTGATATCAGATTCCTGTTTCTCCTGGCCAAGCTTCCATTAGCACCAATCCTTCCTTTTGTTGGACCACTTCCCCTCATTATATGCTGGCCAAGTTACAGATATCACATAGCATCTACATGTCCGAGAAGACTGAACAGACCTCAAAACGTTTCTTGCCAGTAGCCTTCATGGCAGACATGGCCCTGTGGGGCTCAGCACATATTGCTCTGCATCTTTTGAGCACTTCTTGTGAGTGGGTTTTTGGCTTAGGTGATAACAAGGTCCTCAGACCTTCTCATAAGAGTCATACTTCCAACAGAGAGCAATTCTTACTGAGGCATCATAGCAGTATCTGGACTACCAAAATCAGCTGCCTGGGTGGGCAATAAAACCTGAGCAGAAATATCACTGAACTTGTCTGTACTGGGTAAAATTAAGCACAGTGCAAACACAGCAAACCAACTGAGGAAAACTTTGAGTATGGAGTGTGCAGTGTTCAAGGTAGGACTGCTGGTGGGAAACGGGAACATGGGAGACCACTGTGGACAGCCCACATGCATGCAGAAGGATCCAGGTGA
Organism: Falco biarmicus; assembly: GCF_023638135.1. Taxonomy (NCBI): domain Eukaryota; kingdom Metazoa; phylum Chordata; class Aves; order Falconiformes; family Falconidae; genus Falco; species Falco biarmicus. The sequence continues at coordinate 83,331,787 of NC_079288.1, read as the reverse complement.
AGGTTTCTCTTAGTAGCTGTCTTTTTTCAAGTATGTATTAGAAAAAAAAGTCTCATCTTGATTTTAAAGCTGGTGGAGAATCCCCGGTAAGTCCTGGTAAGTTGTTCCGGTAATTACGCAGGACAGTAAAAATAATACTTTGTACTTAATTCAGTTGTACACCAGGGTGTTTAAAGCTCTCTGATGTTCCCTAGGATATCTGAGGTGACATATTTGAAACATTACCAGCGGGAGACCACTGGAGACTGCAAAGCACCTCAACTAGCCCTAGCTATCCCTGTGTGAGCAGATGAATTGAGCCTCTTCTACCTGACCTGCTCCAATTTCGGCCACTGATTCCTGTTCTGACTTCGTTCTTTATCCTCATGCTTCTGCTCTTGCATAGATATTTACAGACTGCAAACAATATTTCCTTCCCATAAGTAATCAAAGAGAGTTCCTTGAGAAGCTTCAAGGCATAGCTGCAAGTTGTGTTCAGTGGCATCTTCTCAGGAACGTGGTTTCTACCAGTTTTATTTGGTGTCCTGTAGCTCTTGTATTTGACTGGATAGCAAACTTCATCCCTGTTACTCTACCCTACTACTCACAGTTTTATAGGTGCTATCGTAATTTGATACAGTACTAATATGACATTATCATAATTCCTTATTCTTATACCTCTTTCACCCCAAGATCACAACAAGGAACAGCTGAATATTCACAAGAACCCAAACAATTTTTTTAAAATCTAAATTTCTGAGAAGGACTCCATCAACTCAATAATCTCAGATTTTTGTCCTGAATGTATCCTTTTGCTTCTCCATATCAAAATACACCCTGCCCATTTGCTCCCAGTTCCCATGCAGCGATTGAGGTAGCTCTGTGACAGTGAACCGTTCTCTTCATTATTTAACACTCCATAGCCCCACTTTTACACTCTTATACATTTGGTAGAGAATGATTCTTTACCCCCAAATCAATGACAGAAACAGAATAATGAACTATTTTCTACAGGATTTCTCTGCAAAGAGACTCAAGGATTTATTTTTCACAGTGACATCCTGGGATCTCTGTTTAACCAGTTAGATCCATTTAATTTGCACCATGTTGATTTTACAGAATTTTTAAAAATTTCATCTCCAAGACAGTATTAACCGAATACCTTCAGAAATCAGTTATATCAAGAGTTGCTAATTCTTACTGAAGAACAACAGCAAATTGATTTGACAAGGCCTATTTTCTATACAAGCACACTCATTTGCATTAATTTCATTGCCTTCCTTTAAGAATTCATTAACTAAGTGATGTGCCCACTATTTCTTGTCTTTAACAGTGACAGTCTGCCAGTCTTAATATTACCCAAATCATTTGCCCAATCTTTTTAAATAATCAGCCAATATCAGCTTTCTTAGTCTTCTAAAATCTTTCTAGTGTCCCAAAACGAAAAGTCAGCATTAATGGCCCACAAGATATGTTCCTGGTTTCGAGAGTTCTGAAACTCTTGGCTGTGAATTACCAGGACTGGCTGATAGTATTTAATTCATGTGGTTGTTATTTAACATAATTCATAGTTATTAATGGAGCCAAAAATGCTCTTTCACCAGAACCTGATACTAATACACTATCTGATTTTGTCCCCCAGACAAACATAGGAAAGAAATATTAATTTAATACTCCTCTGTTTCCTTGTGGTGGTGGTGATGGCAGCTACTGACTTTATCTACTCCTAGTATAGATTATTTTCACCTTCGTTGACCATAAACTTATCTTTATGCTTTTTCTACTTCCATTACTCATTCCGGGGCAGAGGTGGCCTATTCAGATTAATTAAGACCAAAAGACATTGGCCTTTACCTTATTCTATAGGAGCAATCACTACAGGGCAACCAGCCCAGAGCAACAAGCTCCATTTCAAATACTCCATTACACATCAAAAACACGTAAAAACCACAAAGATGTTGTTTTATTTCAGCCCAGATCAGCTTGTGGCTTTAAGCGGGCGGGATGAAGCCCCCTGCTTAACCCTTTTCCCAAAGACACTATCCGATAGCACCAAGTTAGTCACACCTCATTGTCAGGTGGACTTTTTTATCGCTGCAAAAATAAAATGAGGAAGGATTAAATCTGTGGGATCAGAGTGGGGATATTTAAACACTTCTTATGAATCTTAAGCCCAAGGAGAGGCAGGAGGAATGCAGGGCACTGAGAGCTTCTGAAAATGTGTTTCCAAACACCCGGAGTGTGTGCTTAATCCACCTGCAAACAGTTGACTTCCTTCTGTCTCCCACCAGGCTCCTCATTCCTCCAAAATCCAAAAGTCAGACTTCTTTCCCAGTTTTGGTAAAATCACTTCTGATATGCAGTTACTGAAGCCTGGCCACATCCCGTTGTCCCCCTAAAACTCTAAAATTCCCACTTGCAACGGCCTTACTCCCAAGGTGTCTATTTAATCCCACTTCTATTAGGAGCACAGCTCCGGGTAGTTTACAGAGGTTACAGACAATGAAGCTTTTATGAAAACCTCAGCTAATCAGTTGCTAACAAGCTCTCATTCAGGAAGGGGCTAGGCAGGTCCAGGCTAAAACTAACCTGAGGGGGTAAAAAGAAGGAAAAAAGGAAAAAAAATAGGACTGAGAAGAGGTGTTCCTCTCAACTTGGATCAGTGCCCCAGTCCACAGCCACAGAAACACTTGTGCAAGCATAGCAGCCAGAAAAAGCAGCCAGGAGTGGACACAGAACAGAACTGCTTCTTTCAGCGATGGTGTTCACTCATGACAGCCTAAAGTGCTGGAGTAACTACAGCTTGTGATAAACTATGATTTATTCCTTGTTTTGTGGCAGAGTCCAGGGGCTCCACCACGCTCAGCACCATATAAACACACTGGGGAAATATTTGCTATTCCAAAATGCTAACCTTAAGTTTGCAGCCTTGCAGTGTTTTTCCAGAGACCACGAACTAGAAACAAAACCAAACAAAGACTGTTGTCGGAAGCCTGAAAAACGTGGAATGAGGACACCTCCCCAGGAAATGTCGTAGGGTCTGAAAATTCAAGAAAGGTTTGAAAACCTCTGATCTTATCTTAAGGTAAGTTGGCAAAATTGGATTGCCAGAACTTCAGTCCAATAGATAACTAGATACAGGTAGGGAGGAATATACATTATTCTTCTTAGCTAAGGGATAAAAATTACTTCAACCTGTATATACGTACACAGAACACCCTTCCCAAATTCATGGCACTGAAGTATCTGTTGCACAGCATCAGGAATTCTCTGTTACCCATTTGCAGGACAAATCAGAGGTTGAGCAAAAAGAAAGCCTTTCTTAGAGTATATTAATAGATGGAAAGTGCCCAGTCTAAGAAGGAATAGGTTTAGCTGTAAATAAGGGAGTGGTACTAGAGTTTAAACTTAATTTGAGCTGTTCTTAGTCAATTCCTTGATATTCTCAAGAGTGGAGCCACAGTACTGGACCACTGCAAGCGAAAAGATAATTCTCCCATCTTGTCCCTGGGGATGAAGAACTCATTCTCCATTTCATTGATTACTCTGGAGAAAGACATAAAAGAATTCACGTGCAGATTGTATGGGGGCCACAGAGTTACTGTCTTGCCTCTTGCCACCCCTGGGGAAAAAGGGAGGCTTACATTGCAAATGCAGTCAAAACAAAACAAACCTGCTTCACTGCAGCAGTTTGGAGCCCATTGAAGGGATCCTAGTCTCTACTACTGGCAAAGTAATACAAGCCAATATGGGCTATTACATCCAATTCTCCAGCACATTCCCTGTGCCTAGAACTCAGCATCCTCAGGAAACGGAGAGAGACCCAGGTGGCTGCAGGTATTGGTTCCCACTGCGAGTCTGGGAACTCAGGTCTGAAGCATTTTCAGGTTTCCGTGTTCAGCCGTACACACCTGAGATTCGCAACAGGAAAGTTAAGCCTGTACCTACATGTTCAGAGGAGCAGGGCCTTAGAGGCAAAGACAGTGTCTTCCTAGGAGGCAGAAAAGTGCCTGCCACATGCACGACAAGGACAAGCACAACACCAATGTGAATGATGTGGTTAGCACAAGGCAAGGATGAGGAGGACCTTGCTTAACTGCAGCACTTTTCCTCAGGAAGCCTTGAAACACTTTCCAGGGCAGCTGGCTGGAGAGGTTTGCACATAATCGCAGCTGGCTGGGGATATGGTTCAACCCCAACTCCCGGGTGCCATGGGCTCCTCTACCAGCAGACATCGCTACCACACTCGCAATGCCAATGCTAAGGAATGTCCCAGCAACTCAGTAATAACAGAGTAATTTCACAGCTTTGCCCAAGCCCAAGCCCAACCCCAAATCTGCTTGCAGTGATGGACAGGAGCCTCAGACTCTTACCTTGAAACTGATTTCAGTTTTGCGTTTTGGCACCTCACTTGCCAGCTTCTTGGTGCGTTTCTGAAAGGCAGATGTTTCCCGGAGCTCTCTGGAAAAAAGCAGCATTTAGAAAGCGGACAGGCAGAGTGCTGGATCTGTTCACACTGCTCTCCTCATGCCTCGGCAGAAGGGAGCAGCAACAGGTTTGTAGTGAGAGCTGATGATGTTTTGAGGCAACACTGCATGCTACTTGCAGGATAAATGCATTAAGAAAATTAAACATTTTTACAGCTGTCACACCATCAAAGCTTTATTCTCTCTGCTCTTTGAATTAGGTGTTGGTTTGCATATTCGTGCCGTCCCAGCTATGCAATAACCTCTGTAAAAGCTATTTTTGTTTCACGTTCCTTACTATTTGGTAAAGCAAACGAGTTTTCTGAGGACACGCGTTTTTATTAGAGCTAATTCAGCATTATTTTCTCACCCTTTTCCTTTGTTGGAAGAGGAGAAATCAACTAAAGAAAACTCGAAGGCAGCATACCATGCCTCTGAGGGAAACTGCCTTCCCCGCCTCGCCGTAGCTGGACTGTTCCTCTAGATGGCTCTGCCTTTGCCCAAATACAGCAAATCACGCCAGCAAAAATAGCAATTTCGAGCGATAAGGCAATACCACTGACTGCTCCTCTCCCTCCTGCAACGAATGTGGGTTTTTTGAGCAAACGGATAAACACAGATTTGTTGTAATTTTAGAGAATAACATTTTCGGCTTAGCTCTTCAAACAGAGAGGGAACCTGCTTTTTAAAAAGCTACCTGCTTCTTGTCCTTTAAATGTCCTTTCCAGCTGTGATTTCCCCTCAGACTGCTTGTTTTAGATGCCTGTTGTCCAGTCAGACTTCAAATCAGCATCTTCCAGTGCCACCCTCCTCGAAAGAGATGCACAGCTGTTATAGAGGCAAGGAAGATGAGAAGGGAAAAGTCACCTTGCAAAACATAATATATATTTTTTGTCCTGTTGTTCTGGCTATCCAAATACACACAGTAAGCTCTTGCCCCAAAAGACACAAAATAAAATAATCAGCAGCAATAGTGACAGAAACAAAATAACAACAGGAAAAAACCCCACCACCAAACCCCCCAAAACCCCAAAAAAGAAAAACCCCAAAACCTCCCCTTATGATGAAAGGAGGAAACCCAAAATATTAATTCTTTATCACACTCACTTCTAAGTGTTCTGACTCCAAATTATCTGACACTTGTTTTAAAACGAAATATAATGGTGACAATCTTCCAGTCATTACATCCCTGCTTAGATCACAAGTGGGATGAAAACCTGGGATTGGAGGTAGTCTGGGAAAGCTGCCCCGATTCAGCTTCACTAATTTATATGTGCATTATTTTATCGAAGACATAAAACACCAAGACTGTTCCCAAAGGCTCCTCTCTCCCCCGAATCCCCATGTCAAACAAAGACGCCCGGCGCTTGCAACCCCGGGGAGAGCACTTCGCGTCTGTACCTGGAAAGGGAATTTTTAGGCATTTTTACCAGGAAAAAACTGAGCAACAATTCCCTTTAAGACCCGGGGATTTACGTCTCCTGAGCGACTGACAAAGACTCTCCAAATTGTCCCGCACCTTTAACCGTATTTTTCTTGTTACACGTGTGGGTCCGACCGAGTGCTCTGCCCCGGAGGAAAAGGAATTGCCGGAGCGGGTCGCCCTAGAAGCCCCGGGGTGTCGCGATCGTGACAAACACCGAGAGCTTTTGCTCGACACAAGGATGCGCCTGCCCTCAAGCTCCCCCGAAGCACCAAGGCGAAAATCAACTTTTATTCATTAAATCGCGCCCCGCGACTGTCAGCCCTTCCCTCCCGCAGTTAGGAGCGAACATGCCGATGTTGGTTGGTTGTTTAATTTCGGACAATTCCCTTATCCGAAGCTAATTAACTGCGATCTCAGCCCCGGCCGTGTGAGACGGGCGGCAAAATTACACATAAATACGTTCAAGCGAATTTCAGCCTTCGCGTTCCCGTCGGGGCAACCGCAGCGATGCTAATCTCCTCCAGCCCTCAATTTCGGGGCCGGTTTAAGGGATCAGCGACGATCGTGGGAAAGGGGGATCGGATCCCTGAGAGCTGGGTCAGCGCGGGGAGCCCCGGTGAGGGGGCGCCCGGGGCGGAGGGCGCCGGGGCAGCGCGGAGAGCTCCCCCCCCCCCCCCCCCCCCCGGGACGGGGGCGCAGCCAGGGCTAGGGGGGGCCGGCAGGCTCGGGGATGCTATCCCCGCCGTGCCGGCAGCCAAATCTCTGGCGCCGCCCGCAGCTCCCCCCGCCGGTCCCTCCCCCATGGCCGCTTTTGGGGCCCGGCCTTGCCCCCCTCCGCCTCCCGCCCCGGCGCGGAGCCGCGCTACTGGCTGCTCCCTGCGCGCCGCCGCCGCCCGCCCAGCCCCGGCCGCGGGCGGGGAGGCCGGGCGCACAGCAGCGCCTATAAGGGCACCGCGCCGCATCCCCCGGGATTTTTTGGTCTGGGGCCACTGGGGCCGCGGGGGGGGGGATCCTGTCCGCGGGAGAGGACGGGAGCGGGGGGGGGGAGCGCCGGCCGCCCTGCATGGCCAGGGATTATGAGCGCCGGTGAGTTGCAGCAGGCGCAGCCCAGAGCCTCGGCGCCGGCAGCCGCCCCTGCGCCCCCGCAGCCCCGCAGCGCCCAGGAAGCCCCCGACATGGCGGTGTACTGCAGCGAGAACTTCAGCGTCTACCCCCAGCCCAGCCTCCACCCGCCCGGCGCCGCGGCCGCCGCCGCCGCGGCCGCCGCCGCCGCCGCCGCCGCCGCCGCTTCCTCGGGGCAGCGGGCGGGCGGGTACGCGCTGGGGGACTACGGGGCGCCCGCCAACGCCGGCTACCTGTGGGGCATGAACAGCCCGGCGCCCTACCTGCAGGGCCCGCCCGGCTCCGCCGCCGCCGCCGCCGCCGCGCCCTTCTTGCCGCCGGCCTCGTACGGCTGCTCGCGGGGCGGGCAGCTGGTGGGCTCGCCCTCGGCGCCCGGCTCGCCGTCGGCGGGCGGCGCGGAGCTGAGCTGGCTGAGCCTGGCCAGCCAGGAGGAGCTGCTGAAGCTGGTGCGGCCGCCCTACTCCTACTCGGCGCTGATCGCCATGGCCATCCAGAGCGCCCCCGAGAGGAAGCTCACCCTCAGCCACATCTACCAGTACGTGGCCGAGAACTTCCCCTTCTACAAGCGCAGCAAGGCGGGATGGCAGAACAGCATCCGCCACAACCTCAGCCTCAACGACTGCTTCCGCAAGGTGCCCCGCGACGAGGACGACCCCGGTGAGGCCGCCGCGCCGAGCGGAGGGTGGGCTGGGCCGGGGGGGGCGGCGGACGCGGGGCCCGCGGGGCCGCCGGCACCACCGTGAGGAGAGCGGGCGGCAGCGGTGCCCTCGTCCGGTGGGTCCCTGGTCCTCTCAGGCCGGGTGCTGTGCGGGACCGGGCTGCCTTGGCCCCTCAGGCCGGGCGCTGTGAGGAGAGCGGCCCCCCTTCGCCCCAGCCAGGCCCGCCGCTGTGAGGAGACCGGGCTGCATTGTCCCCTCGGGGCCGCCGCTGTGAGGAGACCGTCCCCCTTCGCCACCCTCGGGCCCGGCGCCGTGAGGAGACGGACCGGGCTGCCTCGTCCCCTCAGGCCGGCCGCTGTCAGGCGACCGTCCCCCTTCGCCCCAGCCTGGCCCGGCTCTGGCCCCCGCGGGAGGTGTAGGCGAGGGGCGGCCGGCCCCAGCCCTTACCCCCTCCCCGAGCAGGCCGGGAGTGCCGGTTGTGCAAGACCCGGCTCCTTCGCCCGTGATTCACGGCGCCCCTCCCTGCCCGGCGCTTGCCGGCCTGGCCGCGGGGCACAGCCGGTGCCCGGGAGTGGGCGGAGGCGCGCCCCGGACAGTGCCGGCCCGGCCCGGCGGGGAGCGGACATGGTGGGGCCACTGCCTCTGTCAGGCCCGGGCATGGGCAGGGGACAGCTAGTGCCACCGCAGCCCCCTCATGCTAATCCTTGGGTGTGGGGCAGCCTGTCTGCAGCCCCCAGCACTCAGCGCTGCTGGCCCCTCAGCCTACCTGGGTGCACCAGCCCGCCTTTCCCTCAGCCCCTCTAAGAAAAGCCATGGCAGAGGCACTGTCGTGTCACCTACTGCTGAGACTGCTGCCCTGCTTCACATTTCCTTCGGCCAGGTCTGAGGCAGAAGTGCAGATCCTCCAGGGAGGTTCACACTCTGTGATGGGGAGGTTCTTCTCTGGGTGGCCTTCACTTGAGCATTGAAGGGGTGGAGGTGATGATGTCCCGGAGCCAGGTTTTGTGTCTTTGTACTGAACAACAGATAGAGGAGGAACAAGTGTAGGGGAGATGTGCCTTCTGTGCCGATCAGACAAGATGTAGATATTGCTCATCTGTGTGCGGTGGGGCTGTCTGTCACCAAAGTTGACTTACTTTCTTGTTTCTCCCGTTTTCCACCAGGGAAGGGAAACTACTGGACCTTAGATCCCAACTGTGAGAAGATGTTTGACAATGGGAACTTCCGTCGCAAACGCAAACGGCGCTCTGAGCCCAACACCCCCGCGACTGCGTCTGCAGCCTCCTCTCTGGGGGGCCTGAAGGCTGAGGAAGAGCGACCCATCCCAGCTGCAGGCAAACCCTGTGGAAACAGCCCACCCCCAGAGCTGGACCCCTCGCCTTCTGCCAGGGACCATCCCAAAAGCTCCTCTCCCTCCAGTATCATTTCATCCACCCCTAGCTGCCTCAGCACCTTCTTCAGTGGCATGAGCTCCCTAAGCGGTGGAGGCAGCCGGCTGACAGGGGGTCTCGGCAGTGACCTGCATCACAGGAACTTCTCTGCTGGACAGCTGAGCAGTGGCACTTTCACCCCTTCCAGCAGCTCTTCTCAGGAGGTGCCTTCACCAGACCAGCTGCAGCGGGTTGCAGGACCTTCCCCTGCCTACTACAGCTCCTTCCATCCCAACAGCAGCAGCCAGGGAGCCCAGTACAATCACTACTACAACTTCACGGTTAATAGCCTCATCTACACCCGGGATGGAACGGAGGTGTAGGATGCTGGGGCAGTTGGCTGGTGACCACTGCAAAGGGAATGGGAGTTGCAGGTGTATCTGGCAGCATGGAGGACCATATGCTTTTGCGAACAGCATTTCAATGTGGACACTTCCCAGGAGTTTTTCCAGGAAGACCGATCTTCTCACCTTTCAAAATAAGAACAACCCCTTAAGCACCAGCAGAAGGCAGATGCAAAGTCTTTTCCCCGTCCTGGAAAATGTTAGGTGGTTTAGGTGGCTTTCCATCTAGGTTCTGCAGATGAAAGCAAACTGAATCAATGTTTCGAGAGGTTTCTAATCCTGAATGTAGAGTAAGAAGTTTTAGAACTATAACCACAAAGCGGTATCAGCAAGAGCCGAGTGTAGACATCCAGTGAGTCTTAGAAGAGAACAGGAAAAAAAAATGAAGAGATTTCTTATGAAGTGCCTTGTACAATGTATTAAAAAACTGTTCTGCCAGCAATTGCCTCTGTAAGCCCTTGCTTTCTGCCCTGATCCTGCAATATGTAATGCACAGGGGGAGATGCTGTGGGTAAACACCCACCCAAAACCTCCTCGAAACCCACGGAAGTTTGCTCTGGTCTTCCTGTGTATGACATATTGTACAGCCAGGGCCATGTCTTGTAAAACGATCTTTTTCCCTGAGCTTAGTACCAAAGATAACTCTAGCCATGCAGCTTTAGCACGAGAATAAACACTGGGGTATTTTTATACATATTTGTATGTAATGTAACTCTCCTGTACATATGTTTCTATGTGGTTTTATATTTGTAAATTATGCTCTGGAGCTGTACTTATTTATAATGTGTTTTAAACTTTGTTAAAGTTTATTTTACTTTTTTCCTCTTCTTTTTTGTTTTTTTTTATTTGTTTTTATTTTTTTGTTGGTTTTGGTTTTGTTAGTGTATTAGTGAAACTTTTCAGGCTGAACAGCTGTTGGGAATAAAATGTTAACAATTGTTAGATTTTTGCTTGGTTGTTCCTCAGTATGTTTGAGGTAGTTTAAAACTCTGTGGGAGACAGGTTTTGCTTTCACATGGTTTGGGATAAAAGGTGCAAAGATTTATGAACAATTTCATCTGCGCAGTAGGACAGAAAAAAACCTGCTCTGGGCCCAAAGGAGACACATCTGAGCTGATTTGCAGCCTCTCATTGTCTCACTGTGCGGAGTGGGCACTCTGGGCTTTTTTGTTTGTTTTTGTCAATGGCCTGAATTACAGCTTTCCTTTTTCAGCCTGCTTTGGTGGGAGGAGGGGAAAAAAAGCTTCCAAAAGTAAAAGAAGCGGGGCTGGTTCCAGCGTCGTGCCAGCTAGCAGGAGATATGAAGTCTGAGCTTGACTGTTGGCTCGATCCATTTTGCAAATCAGTTTTTCTAATAGGATTGCACCTGCTTAAAATGGCAGGCTAGTCGAGAAGTTGGACCTGTGAGCTAGTGGGTCAGGCGCTATAAACAGGTGCTCCTGAGAATCCTCCCTGATTCATGCTGCTAGGAAAGGAGAATCTGTCCTACAGCAGCCATTATGCCAAACGATCAACTCCCAATTCTTGCCCTTTGCATAAGCTGTTTGTTGGGCACTGTGTGTGGGTAGAGCGTAAATATGTATGTCTTCATGAGTAATGTAGCATCAATAATGAAGTTAAGCATGAAATCGCAGCTGTTTAACATATATGCATCTGCCATGATGTAAGGCCATCCCTGCAGGCTATTCAGAAAACAAAATTGTTGGCAGTGCTTCTTCACTGGCTACCTGCATAACATACAGGGTAGTGATGCAAGACAAACCACTGGCCTGATCTAAAATACAATGAAGATGTGACGAAACATCAGATGACTTCCATGCGCTTGGGAGTGGGACCAAGTACTTGCCCCGGCCCTGGCCAACCGCCATTTATGCAATAGCAGAGACCAGTGGGTGGGTGGCAACTCCTGCCTCATCCCCCTCTCGCTCACCCCTTCCCAGCACAGATAACATCTTTTTGGCTTTAGGGGTAATTCCTCCATGTCTTGATTTTTGATTGTGACTCAGGTGATGCAGTGGTAGTGATAATGGAAGGGAAAAGGCAGACTGCCACTAGCAAAAAGGCAAGGTGGGCAGTCTTGTCCTGCACCAGGTGTGGAATAGCTTTATTTGGATTTCAGACTGCCGAGTTTGATCTAAAAGGGGCGGAGGGATTCCCAACACCTTTAAAAGATTTAGAGCCAGTCCTCAAGTAAGCCAGGAACGGCTTCCTCAGGCGTCTAAGCGGCCCTTGCACCCCTTGTCTGCTCCACCAGCCTGTTGTCAGACCTTAGCAAGCAGTGGGCCAATGTGGGACACTTGCATGTGTCCAGTTCATGTTCTTCCACCTGGATTTGTTTCAGGATTTATCCTCTGCCACTTCCATCAGCTGTGTGTTACTACAGACAGTACCCATGTTTGCTCCTGAGGATCCCAAGTCACTGGCAGATCGGTGTTGCTGTGTGCTCTGCCTCTGGCAGCATGTCCTCAGCAAATATCCCATGGCTCAATAAACGTTCTCAAGCCACATCAGCTGGGTGGTAGCATAGCCAGAACCTACCAGAGCACAGCCAGGGAGGGGATTCACCCACCGCAGTGCTCCAGCCCTGCTCCTGAGCAATGGTGGTGGGCTTTGGGGAGGTTTTGGCACATCTAGCTGTCCCCAGTTGCACCTTTCCTGCCATTAGCGCCAGATCCTGCTCCCTCCAGGGAAAGTGAGCCCTTCACTAGAAGCAGGTCCCATGGTCCCTGCTGCGGACACAACCACCCCAAAGGCTGGTGTGCTCCAGTTAAAGCATTCTGCCAAAGGGACACCTGAGACCAGGTTTCAGCAAATAGACACCCAGTCTGCAGAGAGGAGCCAAGTGAATGAGCTAATGGCAGCCTTTTAGGTTTCCTTTTGTCATTAAAAGAGACACTTCTTTTAGCAAATCTTGGGAGAGGGAGGGCAAGAAGATTGAGTTTAATGAAAGGCACTTAAAAGCAGCAGGGCTATTGTCATGGGCTTTGGGGGTTTGCTGTGATTCCTCCATTGAAGGAGGAATAAAACAAAGGCAATTAGCCTGCTGGTCCCACCCTGAGAGCCCCTGCTCCCCTCTAAATGCCAAGGCCGTGCCTGGGATGGATTCTCCATGACAATGAGCCTCTTCCCAGCCTGGGTCAGGCAGTAGCCCAGCAGCCCAGGGCATAGCCTGCTCCCAAGGAAGTCAGTGGAGAAATGTCCTTCCCTTGGAGAGAAGCTCCAACTTCAGGACTCCATCCTCTCTGCTCTGGCAGCCATCGGAATCCCCTTGTAAAGTGACATCTTCGAGGGAGCAGTGTTCTCATGGAGGGTAGTTGGGAGCCCGCAGATCCCAGCTGCTGGACCCTAAAGCTAAGTGTTGCAGCAAGTCTCATCTTCTTTTCTCCACTCTTTCTAGAAAGATGCCACCTCAACCGGGCAAGGCTGACGCAGTGCAGTGGTACTCAATGTGAAACCACGGTCATGCTGATGACTGCAGGCAAAGCTGCCTGGTACCTCTGCCCTGTGCTGCCCGTACCCTCCAACACTCCCAGCCAGGGACTGTGGCTCTTCCAGCACACACAACTACTAAAAAAGGCAGTCCCTCCTTGAAAAGAAGTACAGTCCAAAGGCATTTCAAGAGACACGTTGGATCGGTAACACAGATGCTTGCTGGCTCCTACATGTGGCACTTCTCCAGGATGGGGTCGTTTAATTTTGCTCAGCGCTGGCCTTATCGACATGCCAGCAAAGGTTCAGGCAGGCACCCACTGCAGGTCTGCACTTGAGCTACTCCACAGTACAAAGGCTTTGCCAGTACAGCTGGATCAGCCCAGTCCCCTAAAGGAGACCCAGCTCCCATCAACAAAGGAAACTCTTGTGCCAGTAAAGTTAAAGCCCCCACCCCCAGCAACACCGAATATATTGCGGGGCGGTGGGAGGGGATTCAAGAGGCAGAACACAGCCACCCGCGCTGGGTTTCATCGCCCGCCAACTCTTTTGGAAATAGGGCTTCAATTACTGCCACTGGCCATGGACTGTGGTTTGCATCTCCTCTGAAGGAGGCAGCTTTTGATTTGCCCTGTTGAGGGTGATTTTTCCGTGAAATCTTTAGGAATAGTTAAAAAATATAGTAGCATTCAAGGAAACTGCAGATATCCTGCCCTTGCCCTCTCTGTATTTCTAGTAATGGAAAACCTTCATCAGACTTCTTGAGATAAGACCCCACAAGCCCCACAGGTCTCGCCTGACATTCAGTGTGATGTATCTCAGTTCTTCCCTGCTCATTTATGGAAGGTGGTCCTGTCAGTCTTGTTTTGATAGCACACAAAATAGGAGGGACAAAACCTCATCTTGTAGCTTGATCTAAGATGAGAATCAGGCCTAGCTTATGGTACATGGATGGCTGATGCTTCAGCTAGATAGACCTCTGCCTCTGCCAGATGGAGACTGCAATTGTTGGGAAATTGTTGTTTCTCCTTAGACTTTGGAAAAAAAAAAAAAAGACCAGTTTTATTGTCCTGTCAGAAAATCCCTCCAAAACAGGTTTTTATTTCCAATTATTGAAATTATTCCAATTATTGAAAGAAGAAAAACATGGATTTACCTTTTCTTTTCCCTTCTCTTTTGCAGAAATCTCCATCAAGCTGAACTCCGCCCCCACCCCCCCCACCCCCCGGAACATTTTCTATTAAAAAGAAGGCTGATGGAATGTTTTTGACCAAATTACCAAGTGCAATATTCACCTGGGTAAGATGATGAGAATTTGCCCCTCAAGGAATAACTGAAGTGTAATGTAAAACATCAAAGGTGTGGGGTTTTTTTACCTTATACTTGAGCTATCTCTGAATCATATCAAATAATCTTCTCGTTTCATAACACCATACAATGCAGGCTAAAAGTGTATGTGATGTGCTTTGTGTACTGCTGAATGGATGATTAAACTGTCTAACCTGAGGGATATTCATCCAGGGCCTGCCCCAAACATAGTGAAGTCAGGGGAAAGACTCCCACTGACTTCAGAGGGCTTTGGAGCAGACCCATAATCAGCCAGCCTCTCATATACCTCAGGTGGTGTCTACGAGACTGCCTGGGGACACGTGAAAGGAGCTAAAGATTGCAGATTTGTGAATTAAACATCATAGGCCTGATCCAGGCAATTGGTTGCCATAGGAGAGTGGGAGCTCTCTCCCCCATCCGCCTAGGCTCCTCGGATCATTTTCGCTTTCCATGCAGTCCATTGTGTCCGGGATTTATTGGCAACGCAAAGCTCTCACCATGCGGCCAGTCCACGTTTGCAATAAACAGTGACAAATCAGGTCAGGACTGATGGTTAATCTGCCCTTGGACCCTTCAAGTGGCGCTGATTTTTTATCTAATTAAAGTAAATAGTGGAGCTGAGCTCTGCCATTTCCTTCCCAAGCCAGTTCGGAGGGTGGCAGAACCTGCCTCTTTGGGTCCACCACAAGTAGTGATCCTGAAACACACAGGTTAGTGCCTCAACTCCAAGAAAGCAGAAGGACTCAAAGCTAACACCTAGGCAGAACCAAGCTTGGACTTCCTTCAGCAAAGCAATGATGCTCACATGTTCCTGTATTTATAGTAGTGTAGTTAAAAGCATCATTTCAAGTTTCCATCTTAGTACAGGCTGATGCAGAGCTCTGGCCCATCCTATTGATTTTCACGAGCACTGAAGACACTCAGCTTGCTGCAGCAGTTCTCACTCTAAATAAAAGCTGGCTAAGTTAGAGCAGATGAGTTGCTCTCTGCAGGTGCCTGCTTCTCTCCATGCCATGCAGAGGAAGCCTAGAGAGCGAATTTAGGCCAAGCTTTTAGATCTCCCTCAGGGCAGGAGTGCTTGGTTATCTGGAGGTATGGGGCATCTGTCATGTGTGGTCTTACATCTGGTTACAGATTAGTACCATGGCCACCAGAGATGGAGAAGTCCAAGAAGGTTTCAAAGCAAGACACAAACCTAATCCTAGGTCAGCCTACTTAGTTATAGGAGAGGTACATGAGAAGAAAACTCCTGCATAGCCTTCTTTCTCTGACACAGCAGCATCTCAGCCTTGCTTTGGTTCATTCGGTTCTGCAAAGAGCCAGAGAATTTCATTGAGGTGGTGCAGAAAGGTTTGATGAGCTTTTTTACACACTGTATTCTTGTTCACATACTGCCCTAATCAGTGTAGGCACTTTCCAGCAGTGCAGCATGATCAATATGTCATATGTATTCTCTCTTTCCTGCAAAAATTGCTCATGAAAAGTAAAGCTTATGGTTTTGCAGGGGAATATTGTTTCCTAGATGTCCAGGCTGCTCTGCTTTTCTTGTAGAAAAAGCTCTTTGCAAAGGGAAGCCTTGCTGGAGAAGGAAGGAGGTAAGATTTGTGGTGCACCAAGAATTGCAGCTCCACCACACCCTAAGCTGTCCCCAGCACCTGGGGCAGCAGTTTTAAAGTTTTGAGCACAAATCATTATTTGATCAGTAGCATCAAAACTATCAGATATCTCAGTGGCAGCCAGTTGGACAACCTCTGCTGGCCAACAGGAGAGCAACACTCATGACAGAGCTAGGGCAAGACACCCTGGTCTTGCACTGATGAAGCTTCATTAGGGTCCTTCATTAGACCAGAGCTCATCTTCAAGTTCAGGGGAATGGATTTACATCCTAGGGAAGACGATGTGAGTTTGTGGATTTCCCACAAGTTACCAAGTGAAAACAAACCCTAGCCTTGTCAGACAGAGCTCTCAGCTCACGGGAACTGGCTGCATGTAAACCCATACAAGCTAATGAAGAGCAGCTGGGTTCGGTAGCTAAGGCAGCCTGTGCCTAAATGGAGATACATGTTGTCAAAAGACAATAAGAGCTGTCATACTTTGGTGGAGAAAAAATTAATGCCTTCTTCCTCTCCAACATTTGCAGCTTATCCTTGGCAGCATGGCAGGGAAGCAGACCTGACAAGAAACCAAGGAGACCTGTCAAAGAATCAAGGAATGTGTTTATTATAATTGAACAACAGACTGTATTTATTTTCACTGTCCCTGTCAGGGAATAGTTGAGTAGTGGGAAGACTAGAGCAACGAGCATGTCATGAATGTTAAGGTCATTTATCATAACTCTGAATGCTGTTTCTTTCCAGACAGCAGCTGCTCGTCACAGTGTGAAACCTCATTCCCTACCCTGGAAAGGTGACAATCCAAAGAGACAAGTATGACTGAGGAAGTGTTACTGGCCCTGTTTTACTGCAAGGAGTCAAGGAACATCATGGGAAAGTGATTTGCTAAAGGTCACACAGTACTATAGCAAAGTTAGGTGTCAAATCCATACTTCCCAATGCCTCCCACACATAACTGTCCCTGCTGAGTCAGCCTGACACATTCTAGCATGGCTGCAAACTCACCCTTCCTTGGCACTCTCAGAGGAAAGCACAATGGATCACAACGTTGCTTACCCAAATCTTACCTACAGCTGCTTTACACAGGAGCATGAGTGCTGCTAGGGAAATGCTGGTCCTGCCTAGGGAATCCAGTAGCATTTAAACTTGCTCCCTCCAAACACCACAAGTCACCCTTGCAGCCAGGGACTGGTTCTCTCCCAAGGGATTTTCATAGTGTGTAAGACCTGTTCTTAACCACAGGACAACTGGAAATGTGCTTAACTTGCCAGAAATAATACCAGCAGCTGGGAGCCACATTGACCTGAAACTTGTGATCCATTTCCATGCATTACAAATGGTTTTATAGTAGGAACGTTTAGTTTGAATGCCACAATCTTAAAAGAAAGGGTTAAAATGTGTTATGAGTTGAATCCTGCTTTCAAGATCTGATAATCTAATTACAGGAGTTCAGGTCCCTTCTCTACCCCCAGTGCAATGGTGTTTGCATCCAGGAGTGATATGGATCTGATTCCACCCAGTTTGAGCTCTCTCCAAGTAGCAGCCTTGCTCCCCGTGTAACACGTGCTGCTTGCACTGGTGCACCTCCATGTAGCTGCCGAAATGCACTGAGAGCATCTGCTCTCCCTGTTCCTGGGAGTGGGGGAAGTTTTTTCCCCAGTTTTTTGTGGACAGATGAGTTCCTGACCTCTGGTTTCATGAAACACTTTGGATGCAGGAATGCTGCTTTCCCCCTTGCCCCTGGCAATCTGTTTCCACCAGGAGAAAGTGATGCTCAGTGCCTTTGTGGGGAGGGTGCTGGAACCAGGAGGAAGGATGACTTCTGAGCTGACCTTAGAAGTGGCCTTGAACTAGCCAAGCCACCACGACTAGATCCTCAGCTATTCGGAGGTATTGGTTCAATAAGTCTAGAAACGCATGTCAATTTGCAGCAGAGGAATTGCCACAGCTCACTTTGCGTCAGACATTTCACTGCGTGACTCACTCCCTAGACTTCTCTGACTGTACAGAGTGTATTTCCCCTGCTTCTTACAGGACTTGGACACCTTGCTCACTTATAGACGCCCACCTGCAGACACATACAATTCAGTGTCTTAGCTGCAAGCTGCGTCTTGCCCTCTCTGCCCACCTACATGTCTGGCTGTCAGATCCTCACCAAAACTCATCAACTCTTTCTAAGAGTGGGATCAGTTTCACCACCTTCAGGTGTTTCCAGCACAGATGCCTACAACTGAGCTAATCACCCTTGTCTCCCTTTTGGGCTAAAGTAGAGAAATTGGAGTGATGCACCTGCTTTTTTTTTTTTCTCCTTTTTTTTTCTTTTTTTCTTAGGTCTCCTTCAGGAATGGGTAAATTGGTCCCCAGACCTCTACTGCAAATGGAGAGGGGTAGATCTGCTTTGGTCGGATCAATTCCCTCCCCACTGTACTGCAAATATCATGAAAGCCATCAAGGCCATGGAGGGAAGAGACCCAAATTAGTGCCTTCCCCAGGGAAACAGTTATAATTCATCAGCCCTGGCCTTCTGACCATGCCGGTGGGAGATATGGAATGAGAGAGGGGTTAAGCAAGATAAGACAAACTCATCAGGAACTATTAATTTGTTTCACTGCCCTTGGAAGAGGTCTTTTTTCTTTTGCTCTAACACCCAGAGAAACTACTGTGTTTCTCAGATTGTTGAAGGAGTGAGGCCAAGTCCCTCTTCTGATGTAAATTCCCCTGGATGCATCCTGCTATTCACAGTACAGACAACTTCATTTGCTCTGCAAGCAGCACAGGGAGCCACGCTGGGCCCAGGTTGACTGACTGACACTGAGAAATAGAATTCAATAGCTCTGATTGTTAAATGCCACTCAGGCAGTGAAAAGAAACAGCTTGCATGGGCCCCCCTAACCAGTGAGTCGCTCTAGTTGTGTTTCACCGGCAGGACACAGGCAGGTTTACGTTCTGACCTGTGCAGGCTTTCCACCAGCATTGCTGCTTGGAGTCCATCACCACCATTCCCAGGAGGTAAAGGGAAAATCTCCCTTCATGCTTTCCAGGGGCCACTGGGGGCAGCGCCCTCTGTTTCCCTCTCCTCAAGGTTTTCAACAAAGTGGAAGAAGAGCCCCCTAACCATGCTTTCACACTGTGTTTCCAACACTTGGCTCGTCTAGAAAAATAAGGGCTGAGCCCACCAAATCACACTCAGACTTAAATCATTTCCAGGTTTATAAAGATTATCCAAAGATTAACTACATTTCTAATTGTCCCACCACCTGTATTGAAATGTACTGTATGTGTTAATCTCAAATTCTTTTCTCTTTCCATAATCTTTTCAAATTTTCCTGCACTCAGGCAGTAAATCCAATTAGGTCCATGGGTGTTAGTAGAGAGCCAAATCTACTTTTCAGCTCCAGACATTCTTTTCCTTTTCTTCTTCTTATTCTTCCTTTTCTTTTCTTTTCTTCTTCTTATTCTTCCTTTTCTTTTCTTCTTCTTTTCTTTTTCTTTTTTCCTTTTTTCTTTTTTCTTTTTTCTTTTTTCTTTTTTCTTTTTTCTTTTTTCTTTTTCTTTTTTATTTTTCTTTATTTTCATTTTTTCTTCCTCTTCCTCTTCCTCTTCCTCTTCCTCTTCCTCTTCCTCTTCCTCCTCCTCCTTTCCTTTCCTTT
Organism: Falco biarmicus; assembly: GCF_023638135.1. Classification (NCBI taxonomy): domain Eukaryota; kingdom Metazoa; phylum Chordata; class Aves; order Falconiformes; family Falconidae; genus Falco; species Falco biarmicus. The sequence goes on along the minus strand of NC_079288.1, from coordinate 83,312,340 downwards.
CCTTGCCTTTCCTTGCCTTTCCTTTCCTTTCCTTTCCTTTCCTTTCCTTTCCTTTCCTTTCCTTTCCTTTCCTTTCCTTTCCTTTCCTTTCCTTTCCTTGCCTTTCCTTTCCTTGCCTTTCCTTGCCTTGCCTTTCCTTGCCTTGCCTTTCCTTGCCTTTCCTTTCCTTGCCTTGCCTTTCCTTGCCTTTCCTTGCCTTGCCTTGCCTTTCCTTGCCTTTCCTTGCCTTGCCTTTCCTTGCCTTTCCTTGCCTTGCCTTGCCTTGCCTTTCCTTGCCTTGCCTTTCCTTGCCTTGCCTTTCCTTGCCTTGCCTTTCCTTGCCTTGCCTTGCCTTGCCTTGCCTTGCCTTGCCTTTCCTTTCCTTGCCTTGCCTTTCCTTGCCTTGCCTTTCCTTGCCTTGCCTTTCCTTGCCTTTCCTTTCCTTGCCTTTCCTTTCCTTGCCTTTCCTTTCCTTGCCTTTCCTTTCCTTGCCTTTCCTTTCCTTGCCTTTCCTTTCCTTGCCTTTCCTTTCCTTTCCTTTCCTTTCCTTTCCTTTCCTTTCCTTTCCTTTCCTTTCCTTTCCTTTCCTTTCCTTTCCTTTCCTTTCCTTTCCTTTCCTTTCCTTTCCTTTCCTTTCCTTTCCTTTCCTTTCCTTTCCTTTCCTTTCCTTTCCTTTCCTTTCCTTTCCTTTCCTTTCCTTTCCTTTCCTTGCCTTTCCTTTCCTTTCCTTGCCTTTCCTTTCCTTTCCTTTCCTTTCCTTTCCTTTCCTTGCCTTTCCTTGCCTTGCCTTTCCTTGCCTTGCCTTGCCTTGCCTTGCCTTGCCTTGCCTTGCCTTGCCTTGCCTTTCCTTTCCTTGCCTTTCCTTTCCTTTCCTTTCCTTTCCTTTCCTTGCCTTGCCTTGCCTTGCCTTGCCTTGCCTTGCCTTGCCTTTCCTTGCCTTTCCTTTCCTTTCCTTGCCTTGCCTTGCCTTGCCTTGCCTTGCCTTGCCTTGCCTTTCCTTGCCTTGCCGTGCCTTGCCTTGCCGTGCCTTGCCTTGCCTTGCCTTGCCTTGCCTTGCCTTGCCTTTCCTTTCCTTTCCTTGCCTTGCCTTTCCTTTCCTTGCCTTGCCTTGCCGTGCCTTGCCTTTCCTTTCCTTGCCTTGCCTTGCCTTGCCTTGCCTTGCCTTGCCGTGCCTTGCCTTGCCTTTCCTTGCCTTGCCGTGCCTTGCCTTGCCGTGCCTTGCCTTGCCTTGCCTTGCCTTGCCTTTCCTTTCCTTGCCTTGCCTTTCCTTTCCTTGCCTTGCCTTGCCGTGCCTTGCCTTTCCTTTCCTTGCCTTGCCTTGCCTTGCCTTGCCTTGCCTTGCCTTGCCTTGCCTTTCCTTGCCTTTCCTTGCCTTGCCTTTCCTTGCCTTGCCTTTCCTTGCCTTGCCTTGCCTTGCCTTGCCTTGCCTTTCCTTGCCTTGCCTTTCCTTGCCTTTCCTTGCCTTGCCTTGCCTTTCCTTGCCTTTCCTTGCCTTGCCTTTCCCTGCCTTGCCTTGCCTTGCCTTTCCCTTTCCCTTTCCATTCCCTTTCCTTTCCCTTTTCTTTCTCTTCCCTTTCCTATGCCATTCCATCCTCTTCTCTTTCCTCCCTAAACCCTTCCAGAAGTTGCACCAGTAGTAGCACTCTGCTTCTCTGCACGTTCCCCTCTCTTGTGTAGGCTGAAACTGCTGGAGGTAGAGGTGTGGCAGTGATGTTTGATCTTATTTCATATTAAAACTCTTCTACCAAGGGATGATCCCCCCACGCACACCTTCATCTTGAAGAGCATCCTACTCTATCAGTGCTCTGCGGGAATGAACAGGCAGAGTAAGGTAATACCCATTGTAAGTAGGTCTGGCAGGATTGGTCCTCGAGCAAGCTGCCATCCCCACAGGGTATAAAATCTGTAGCCTTCTCCAAAACAAAGGTGAACGTGATGGCACTGCTTTTAGACAGTTCGTGCAGTTCATGCCTCAAAACATATTCTGGTTCCAGCTGAGGATAAAACCTCACCAGGGCTAGGATTTTGCCTGTGTCTCCCTCCGAGGAATATATCAGAGCTGCCCATGTTGTCCCTACTTTATTCCTATGAGGGCAGAATTAGGGACTTCAGAGCATTCTAGCCTGCAGTCTTTTGACTTCCCAAATCCAAATGAATGGGAATTATGCAGTGACTGATTATATAAAATAGAGAGGTACCTGGAGAAGGTGCGTGCTTTAGGGACTAATAAAGATGAATCAGGCATCAGGAGCATGTGCTCCTTGACTGACAGGTTGGCTGCAGGATTGTCTCTGATGCACTTACTGGGATTTAAACAAGCCTTTCCTTTGTGTCACTGTAGAGCTTTCGTGTTACAAACGCGGAATAGTTTCCTCCCACAACGTTTTGAATGCCACTACATGGAAGCAGCACTTCAGGCCTGTTTCCTCTGGCCCACCTCTGTGCCCTGGCAAACACCTAGTTATTTTAATAGTCTCAGTTCTCAGCTTTGTGAGCTCGCAGGACCACCCCCAGTGCACTCAGACCATCTGCCCCATTGCAGGCATCTCCAGGGAAAGCACAACTCTCTTGCAGTTGGGTCACCCACAGGACTTCTGGGCAATGGCCCCATGCTGAGGTAAGAGGGAAGCTCAGAGGAGGGCAAGCTGGGAGCACGAAGCAGCAGAGCTTGAGATGCTCGACGTGGCATGCCTGTGCTGGGGGCAGACTGTAAGTTGAAGAGCAGAGAAGTAAAAGCGGCTGCCTGTGCAGGCTTACTTTAGAGGAGTGTGCATAGCAGAGAAGGCAGGAAAGGTCATGTCTGTCTCCAAAGCATGGAGAGGTCACCTAGCTCCATCTGAGCACAGATGTGGGAGCTGGAGGAATCAGTCCTAGGTCTGGTCCCTGTAGTGGTGTGGTGATGCAGGTTGAGGCGGACTGAAAAATACTATGTCTGCACGGCTGGATTTGGACAAAATGGCCTTTGTTGTTTATACAAATTACTTATATTATCTTAGACAGTACATGTGTCAGACCCTGATAGGTTTTTGTGTTCTTCTTCTTGCTTGCTATTTGCTGTTGCTGTAGGTGCCCGTATGCTGCGGTTCTAAGTTCCGGTTCTTCACACCCTGTTTACACACCTGGCAATTTGTGGCTGTCTTAAAGGTACACGGCTAAGTCTTTGAAGTCAACTAACTTGTCTGCAGACCCACTGCAGACCCCAACAATTCCCCCTTTTTGCTTTTGAACAGCTAGTGCCAGGTTTGCTGTGTGCTGCAGGGCCCTTGCAAACATGACGGCAACCAAGGCAATAGCAAACAAACAACACTGCCAATTGAGTGAATTTATACCACAAAAGCTGACATTTTCTCAGATTTTGATAACATGTTGCTGCAATGGGGCACCTAAAATCCATGCAGCACATACCATCAAAATCCTCACAGCCATGTCCTTGAGCCAACAACAAAAAGCCAATAGTTGCTCTGTTTTGTATGTAATAGTGGCAAATTTGACTCACATTCTTAACGGCCTAAGGTGATTTAACTCTTTAATGCTTTCCCTGCTGCTGCTCCAGATAAGAGAAGAACCGCTGCAATACATTCCCATCAGTTCCATAAATCAATTACATCATTACATGCTTCATCCAAAGTTATATTGTATTTAAGCACATTATGCTTATGAACATGTTCATGTGTTGATTTATGCGGGTGTCATGGTCCCATCATAGCCTCCTACTACATTAGCATCTACATAAAAACAACTATCAACATTCAAAGTGCAAACAATATCAACTTCTTGTGGGTTAACATTATACAGAGGTAACTAATTATCCCAAGTATCAAGGCTTTCAGTAAGATCCTTCATTCCCCAAATTTTTTGTCAAGATCATACATTCACTTTTTCGCAATAATGTCTGTTAACACACTCTGCAAGTCAGTTTCGAGGAAGGTCACACCAAACAAGGACTGGTTCAGTTGCTGTGCTAAGGAGACCACACATCAGTTGTTGGGTTGATTGGTGGTGGCAGTGCTCCCATGGTCTGGCACATTAAGCTCAGGCCGCACACAGTGAACAGGTGTCCATTGCGGACCTTCATCTGTAGAAGCACAAGCATAGCCTCTTCCCCAAGTTAACAATTCATGCGGTCCTGACCAATGCCCAGTACGAGGGTCTTTCATGCGTACTAGGATGCCTTCGTGCTTTTGCTGCTTATCACCAATTGACACAAAGTGCTGCACAATGGGAGTCACTGCATGGTTGGCAGAGATTTTCAAAAAGTTCAAAACATAGTATGCTTTCTCTAATCGTGCCTCTGGGGCTATTCCCTCTTTTTCTTTCCTTTTTTTTTTTTTTCTTTTCTAATAGCAAAATATGTTTCAACTGCTGTAATACAGTAGATTATAAACAGCTCTTCTGTGTGACAGAACACAGTCACGCCATACTGAGAAATAGATTTTTGCAAGTCCTGCACTACTTTCCAAGCAAGTGATGTATGAACGTTAGGATTATCTGCAGTCGCATCTCCCTTTACAATAGGATATGCATGCGGCGCAGCGGTGGAAGGAGTAGTAAGATCAAGGAGTGGTCCGCCTATCTGTTCTACGAAATCCCAGTTTCCCTCTTTTAATGCCCATCTCTCACAGCCCGCCAAAATCGCCGAGGGTCACGCGGCATTACCGTACCACTGGAAACTGTTTTTTTACCACCTCCGCCTTATTCATTGTCTCTGACCGATAACGTTGTCGTAGCTGGACACAAATCTGGGTTTTCAGCATTTCCATCCTAAATGCAAGGGCGAAGCACAGGGGGTGGGTGGGAGGGGAGAAGCAGCTGGAGGAGGAAGGGGTGTGGGCTGGCACAAATGTTGGGGGGAGTCAGGGGGCTGGGGTCGGTCCCAAGGTTTCTGCTTGTCCTTATCCTCGGAATCGGTATTGAGTATAGGTTGATGCCATTGGACAGATTTAGGGGATTCGGGGCATTGGGGAGTGGTGTCTGGTAAGGGGCACAGACTCTCCCCTTCCCCCACCCCCTCATCCTCTTGTCTGTATTCTGGAGGGGGATAAAGGAGAGGTTTGAATGATACACCCCCATTCACATTCTGCTGACTTTTCAAGCTCCCATTTGCATCTTGCTGACTTTTCAAGATCCCACTTGTGTCTTGCGGACTTTGCAAGCCCCCACTCACATTTTGCTGATTTTGCAAGCCCCAACTCGCATCTTGATGATTTTTGAAGCCCCCTACAGCATGTCTAAGCAGTCCCCATGTAGGAAAAAGCTCCAATGCCTCTTTGTCCCCTTTCTCCAGAGCTTCTGATAGTGTTGATCCTAAATTGTCGCAGGCCGACACACTAAGAGCAGTTGCGGGGGACGCTTCCACTCCATGTGTTTTAGCCCACAATAACATATTTTTTAACCAGAGCCCATCTAAAGTAATTCCACACTTCTCTAATACTAATTTCCACTTTGATAGCACCATGGTATCTACTTTAGATAACTTAGTCCCCATTTTGTCCCTGGTGGCTCACCTTACCTTGCAGCCACCTGCTGTGCTATTCCGCTTCACCAAGCTCCACCTCCCCAGCAACCCACTGGTCAGTCTCAGGATTTGCTCCTGACACCCCTTACCAGGGTCAGATCAGCACAGCCTCAGGGTCTCTTTTTGATACCCTTTACTGGGATCACATCAGCATGTCAGGGTCACCAAATGTGGTGATGCAGGTTGAGGCGGACTGAAAAATACTATGTCTGTGTGGCTGGATTTGGACAAAATGGCAAAAATGGCCTTTATTGTTTATACAAATTACTTATATATCTTAGACAGTACATGTGTCAGACCCTGATAGGTTTTTGTGTTCTTCTTCTTGCTTGCTATTTGCTGTTGCTGTAGGTGCCCGTATGCTGCGGTTCTAAGTTCCGGTTCTTCACACCCTGTTTACACACCTGGCAATTTGTGGCTGTCTTAAAGGTACACGGCTAAGTCTTTGAAGTCAACTAACTTGTCTGCAGACCCACTGCAGACCCCAACATAGTGCCATCAAGCTTTTCCTTAATGAGATGCACAGTGGAGGTCTCCTGCATGGTGTTTCATGGGCTGCACGCTGGCCAGTGGAAGAACCATATCTTGGCTCCTATGGCCGTACCACCATTGGTGAACACCCAGAGATCAGTGCTGCTTCTTCAGGCCCTTCTTCCCCAGCAGGCTGGACTGGGATACTTGGACATGGAAAAGATATGGACAGCTGTGAAAAGATTCAAAGCAGGCCAACAAAACTGAAAGAGTGAGTGAGAGACACAGAGAGTAATTCAGTGTGAATAGCATGACAGACAAGCCAGAAACATGACCAATACTTGGAGGTATGAAGAGTCAAAGGCCAGGAAGGACATACAGAGGTTTGTATTAGTGGGTATGAAACTAAATGCAATCAGAAATACAGTGATTGCTCCGCAGCTCCTCCATCTCCAGTATTTATAATCATTTTAAAGGCAATATTTGCTAGAGACACAAAATGGACCACTGGGAGAACAACTGAACATTTCTGAGGAAAAATGGTTTCTGTACCTGCTCCTAGCTGATCTGATCATGAAGGCACTTGGCATCATCTCAATGATAAACAATCTGCAATGTGAGCACAGGAGTCCTTATACCAGCAAATCGGTATGTCTTCTAAAGCCCCAGTGATGTGCTTCATGAGCATCAATCTGTTTATCTAGTTAAGTGTTTTTCTGGCCTGCTGTGTTGGGGCTTTTCAGACTATGGGAAAGGCCAAGTTTTTCCCCTTCTACATTACAGGGGGAAATTCTTGTGTAAGCAAGAAGGGCTTGCATTGAAATTGCTGACAGGGGGGCATGTAAGGTGGTGCATTCAACATCTGGTTGTGAAGGTGGCATAATTTTTTTCCTCTTGCTTGCTCAAATAGGATATTAGCCCTGCTTGCCCAATGCTGGATGTCAAAGGGGAAGGTACATTCCATCTGAAACATGGTATGGAGCCTGGATGTCTTCCCATCTGAAGGGATGATCTTTGGCCAGCTGCAGCAAGAGGTGCTGCCCTGCCATTCACCTGGCCCTTTCCTGGAAGCTCTCCAGACAACCCCAAGGCTTCATGCTGACTGCATGCTGCAGGGTGAATACCCTCCTGGAACTGGATCTAAGAAAGATAAATGTCTCAGCACACCTTCAAAGCACAATTGGTGCCAGGATGAGCTCACTCGAGCTTGGCCAGCGATGCTGTGCTTGCAAGTCCCAGAACTTTGGACCTCAGCCCTAGCATAGGTGGCTGCTAACCCAGCAAGGTTGTACAGATGCCAAATAGCCAGAGGAAGGACCCTGAGCATCCTGAGACCCCCACAGGTAAGATGGGTTAGGAACATAGTTGTTGTCTTGCTAGGATCAGACTAAGGTCCAGCTCCTGTTTATTATCTGCTCCTTTACGAGAAGGACTATTTCAGTCTTCCTCCCTGTCCCCAGCCTATTTTAATTTGGTGTATTCTTGTGAGAATGGAAATAGCCAATACCCCTTTAAAATCCTCTAAGTTCTGGACAAGAGTGACGTCTAATAGAGCAGGGTCTGATAGCCTAGCTGTGTCTGTGTGGACTTTTCCTTCCCTTGGCTTCAAACGTGTTCCCTTTGAATTTTTGACAAGCACTCCTCTGCCCCCACGTTATAAGAGTTGGTGAAATACCAACCTACTTGGTTTTACCCACTTGCATTGCTGCTTTAATGAAAGACCGTCCATTTAACAACACAAGAACATATGCTTTGCACCTATGGTTGGCCTGAGAAGAGGAACCAGAGCCATTTCAAGATGTTTTCTTTGCTCCTATAGCATGATATGGTGAGGAAGGGATTGCATGGTGGTCTGCAGAGCCTCCTTGCCCAGGAGAATATGAGTGGCTCCACCAGCACTGTCTTTGAGTGAGCCAGTGATGAGCTTGTGTTGAACTGCTCCTCAGGGGACACTGCCTCACCAGTGCATGACACCTCCACGCTGCACTCATGGTCACTCACAGGGGTTAGTAGCAGAGGCTCCTGGTTTTGTTTGCTTTCTACTAAAATGGCTGACTTTCTGCAACCACAAGAGAAGGTGGTTTATTAGAATCATAGAATTGTTTAGGTTGGAAAAGACCTTTAACGTCATCAAGTCCAACTGTTAACCCAGGACTGCCAAGTCCACCACTACACCGTGTCCCTAAGCACCACATCTGCATATCTTTTAAATACCTCCTGAGATGGTGACTCCACCATTCCCTGATTAGCCTATTCCAATGTTTGACAACCCTTTTGGTGAAGATATTTTTCCTAATATCCAATCTAAACTTCCCCTAGAACAACTTGAGGCTGTTTCCTCTTGTCCTAGTATTAATTACCTAGTTAGAAGAGACCAACACCCACCTGGCTACAACATCTTTTCAGGTGGTTATAGAGAACAATCAGGTCCCCCCTAGGCTTTTTTTTCTCCAGACTGAACACCCTCAGTTCCCTCAGCTGCTCCTCATTAGACTTGTGCTCCAGACCCTTCACCAGCCCTGTTGCCTGTCTCTGGACAGGCTCCAGCACCTCAATGTCTTTCTTGTAGCGAGGGGGCCCAAAACTGAACACAGTATTCAAGGTGTGGCCTCACCAGTGCTGAGTGCAGGGGGGGAATCACTGCCCTGGTCCTGCTGGCCACATCGTTTCTGATACAATCCTGGATGCTGTTGGCCTTCTTGGCCACCTGGTCATGTTTAGCCAGCTGTTGACCAGCACCCCCAAGTCCTTTCCCTCCAGGCAGCTTCCCAGCCACTCTTCCACAGCCTGTAGCATTGCATGGGGTTGTTGCGATCCAAGTGCAGGACCTGGCATTGAGGCTGGTTGAACCTCACACCACCGGCCTCAGCCCATTGATCCAACCTGTCCAGATCCCCCTGCAGAGCCTTCCTGTCCTCAAGTAGATTAACGCTATCCCCACATCTTGTTGTCATCTGCCAGCTTACTGGAGGTGCACTTGATCCCCTCATCAAGATCTCCGATAAAGGTATTAAACAGGACTGGCCCCAATACAAGGGGCCCAAACACTGCTTGTGACCAGGCACCAACTGCATTTAACATCATTCACCAAGTTTGAGCACCCTCAGAGTCAGGACGTGCTTGCTTGTGTTCAGACAAAATGTCATGTTTTTACATTTGTGCCCATTAATTCTTGTCCTGTCAGTGGTCACTACTGAGAAAGGTGTCTCCCTTGCCCTTGTTCCCTCCCATCCAGCATATACAAACAGAGGCATCTTCCACTTGAAATGGAAGCAGAGTAGAAAACTGGAAAAGAAAGGAAAAAGTGATCAAGGGAAGCATTCTGTTTTGGTGCTACTTAATGGCCTCAAAATGCCACCCTGCTTCTTCAGCATCTGAGCGGTAACAACCTGCTACCTGCCCACACGCCCCAACAAAGTGTTGCACAGACACTTGTAGGCAGAGTTAAAACAAGGTAATTTATTGTCATTTTTGCATTCTGTAAAGGTCCCAAATAAATTTTCCTGGTGTCCTGCTGATAAAGCTGGGCTCTGGATACTCATGTCTTAGGTAGATCTGCCTTGCTGCATTGCAAAAATCAACTCAGTGCAGATGCTGACATTGGAGATGTCTGTCAGCTGGAACCTGCAGGTTTGGAAGGAGGGCAGCACAGTTAGCTGGCAGTGTTGTGACTGGCACAAACGCAGCCAGGCCAATACCACCAACAGTTGGAACCAGACTGCGACTTTCTCCACATCTAAGTAGGAGTATGCACAGAGGCTGCATAGGAGTTTGGATCTCTGATCCATCAGCAGCTTGTTGTCAGGATGGTGGAGAAAACATGTGTCCCCCAGCAGCTGCTTCTTCAAGCATATGCACTCCAGCCCCACATGGATTCTGGAGCACTCTGCTAGCAGCTCCTCAGTGGTGTTCAGCTCCACACCGAAAAAGTGCCCGGGGGTGGCTGCAGGATCACAAGCAGGTGGTAGACAACATTGTTCTCATGGGTAACATAGGTTGCATACGTGCTGTTCTCCTCAATGGCTGGGTGCATCTGCAGCATCAAAAACTCCTTGCAAAGCTCTTGGCAGGTACCAAGGAGGTCAATCACCAGGTCCTTCAGCCTTGTACTTATTGGGAAGGTGCTGAACAGGTGATGGGGTGGGTGCAACCAAAGACTCACCACCATTGTATGTGTCACTGAGGTTGTCGTCCTCCTCCTCCTCCTCCTCCTCATCCTCCTGACAGTACCTTTCATAGCTAAGCTTCATTTCCATGGCCATCCATCTGGCAACACAAAACAGGACCAGGATTTCTAGGACAGCAGTCCAAAAAGGCCACTGTTGTAGTGCAGAAAGGAGTGTGGCTTCCTCTGCATCCCTGCTCTGTTCCACCTCCTCCAGCAGCTGAGTCATCTTCTGATGTTGATACTCCTCACGCTGCTTCATCCTCTCAGCCATAGCCTCATCTATGTCCTGATGATAATTCGATCCATAATGGATGCCCATCAAGGCCAGGATGAGAGCAACTGCTTTAGACATAGCCTGGAAGAGGTGGGAGAAAAGGGGGCTGGGCAGGGCGGGGTGGGAAAGACCGCGGGGCTAGGGGAGTGGGACAGGAGCCACATGGAGCTGGGGGCCAGAGAAGGAGGTGAGAGAGGTGGGAAGGAGCAAGGGCAAGGCTTGTGAGCACTGCATGGACAGGAGCTGTGGGCTGTCCTGGGAAAGCATTTGGGCACTGAAGGGGCTACAGCCCCTGGCTGAAGACAGCATGGGTTCCACCCTGCCCAAGCCACCTTGATGGCCAGCCTCTGGCTGGGCTGTGCCCCATGAAGAGACAAGGGACACCCGAGTAGAGTCTCCCGAGCCCCCATCCCTGTCATACAACAGCATCCCATGGAGCCACTGGCACCCGGCATGTCCCCAAAGCTGCTCTAGGCACCTACCACCACCAGGACTGCGGAGGGTGGTACCATGCCCTGCCCTGAGGGTCTCACCTCTCACTCTGGGTTAGAGACCCCCTGGCGTGGCCCGCTGCCAGCCCAGCCTCCCCCCTGGCATGTTGCACTCACAGATTGCTGGAGTCAAACTGTAGGGGGGCTGCCTGGTGATGCCCTCGGATACTGCTTCCATTGTGACACATCCTTTGTGATATCACAGCCACTGGAACAGCATCATCCACCCAGCGAGTTCCAGCCTCCAGCCCCACCGCCCAGCTCAGCGGGTCCTGGGCATGGCAGGAGGGAGTCCCCAGGGACTTCTTGACAAAGCGGGCAGACACCCCCAAAAACACAACTGAAATGACAGTGGGGACTGTCGGTGGATGTCCCTTACTCATGTAGAGAGGTGCAAGGTTTTCTGGGCCAGGTGGTCTGACTCCAGGTTGTCCTGAAAAGCAAAGCTATGAGCCCTTGGTCAAAGACTGAACTCCACGCCCCCCTACTCCTCTTTGATTCCTTCTGCTGGGGCAGGATGGAGCCCTGCAAACCCTGATGACCCAGAGAAATGCAAATCGCATTCCTGGTGCAAGTGGAAAAGATCCTGTGGCTCCTGTCTCTGGCTACCAGCTTGCCCCTTGCAAGCGTAAACAATGGGGCTGGAAACACTATGCTGGGGCCAGCATCTCTCCTCTCCCCCAAGGTTCCTCCTGTTCAGGAGGGGCCCCTGTACACTGTGCTGGAGCGCTCCACTGTGGATCCTGCTTCCTAGAAATGCAGCCAGTACTGCATGAGTGCTTGTCTTGAGACCCAGGCACCTCAAAAGCTTCCTTTAGCCTTGCTGAATATCCACCAAGCCTGACACAGGTGCTGTGTTTCTGTCAGTTCAGCATGTGCAGAACTGTATGTCTGATGCAGCTTCTGTCCAAAGCCTTCTGGAGGCGAAAAGAGGAAGGGGATGTCAGTGAGTGGGAGCATGCCCTGTTTCTTTCTGTGAGAGACTGAAGTCTCTCTTGTCAAGGCGGTGAGGACCTGAGGTCCCAAGTAGAGGGGACATAGACTCATTGAATAATTTAGGTTGGAAAAGACCCTTAAAATCATCGAGTCCAGCTGTAAACCTGACACTGCCTAGCCTGGCCAGCCAGCCAGTTTTTTACCCAGCACAGAGCACACTCACCCAAGCCATGAGCAGCCAGTTTCTCCAGGAGATGCTGTGGGAAACAGTGTCAAAGTTTTTACTAAAGTCTAGGTAGACACCATCCACAGCCTTTTCCTCATCCACTAAGCAGGTCATCTTGTCATAGAAGGAGGTCAGGTTTGTCAAGCAGGGCCTGCCTTTCAGAGAAGCCACTGCTACCTCAAGACCCTATCTGAATTTAACTAAGATTCAGCTTGGACATTTCTTTTCAGTGGGTTACCTCAAGGGTGACTCTTTCCTATTCATATTAGGCATAGTCCTAAAAGTGGTATATACTGGTTAGCTTTGGCCCTGAGGTCATGGCAAGGTGGCGGTGTAGTGCCATTGGCATCCAAAATGTCCTGTGGTTGGATAGCGTCTGGCCACTGTCAATTCACACAAGGACATGTGACATAACCTGAACATGCGCCATGATGGCTGGGTACCCACATATTCCCCTGCTCCCATGTCTTGCCACCATAAGCACGGATAATCCCCAGCTCATGCTCAATCAGTCTTTCTGAAACCACTTTATGGGCTTGAATTTAAGCTCTGCTTTATGACCAAGGGAGCACAATCCTCGCAAAGCCCCAGTAATCATAATACATGGAGGCAGAATTGATACATGTGGGCTTTTTCTATCACTCAATTAAATGGTTAGTTTATGCAACATGCCGTCTTTTTGAATCAAAGCTGGGTCACTGTTAGGCTGAGGTAACATTAATTATTTTTCCGCTTGTCGGATCCCATGAAAAGGATGTGAAAATGGCCTGTTTATGAAAGAGTGCGGGCAAAGGCTGTGAGCTGATTATGTCAAACATATTCAAAGCTTCCTCTGCAAAAGGGATTGTGATCAACAAAGCATAGCCCACACCTGCACCCATTTCACAATGAAAGCTGTTAGGGCCATGAAGCTATTGGGGGAAAAGAGAGGTTGCGTTAACCCTTTTGGGGGAATAGGGTTCTCCACTGCAAGACTGACACACACACCAATTTGCTTTACTCATTCCCTCAAGTGGATCCCAAGAACAGTACCCTGGGAAGAAAACCAGTCTTTTCCATCTAACTTTTTTTCATGTGTTGGCTTTTCTAAGCTGGATGAAAACATTAAACTGATGTATTTCCTCCTGCTCTTTGCTGATCTCCAAGGGAAGTTGCAGAGAGAAGCTATCTGTGCTGGAAGGGCAGGAAAGCAGGGCAAGCTCAGACCCCAGTCCCAAAACGTTCTGTTCAGGGTGATCTGGGCACCCTCAGGATAAGTGCCTATCACATGGAACACACTGCTGGAGCCAGGCCATCTCCTTAATAAAAAATGTAGCTGCTGGGAAGGCAGGAAGAAGAAAAGATGTGCTCTCAGAGAAGGTCAAATTGGATCCTAACTGCAGGGTACCTATCCCATTTTCTTGCAGCCCAGTTGGTTATACTACAACTGGATACAATGGTCTGAATTCAGTATTGAGCCTGGTTGGAGCAGGAGGTTGGAACAGAAATGTCCTGTGGTGCCTCCCACCCCAGGTGATGCTGTGATACACAGAGCTGTGTCATCATGAGTCCTCATCAGATTCATGAGGCTGAGGGCAATCTTGCATCTGCTGCTCTGTGAGGGAATACAGGACAGAGCAATGTGCCATCATACTTCCCTACAGTCACAGTATCTGTTCTTTATTCTCTGATTTGGGTGTCAACACTAAGGGAAATGGAGTTACAGCAAGTGTGACCTCCCTTCCCAGCCTGTGGTGAACCCTGGCCAGCTCACAGTGCAAGCTCAAAGGGCGACACCAGGAGCATTCACCCAGAATTTTCCTGTAGCACCCCAGGAATTGTGCCAGCGGAGAGATGAACACTCAACTTCTGCACACAAAACCTTGATATCTGGCCAGAAATCCTTCTTTTTGGAGCTCTTAGAAGGTCACAGTCCCACCTGTGTAGGAATTTTCAGTGCACACCATTAGCTAACACAGATGAGCTCTCCATGAGCAGACAAGCCCTATGACAAACTCCCCTGAAGTCAACTAAAGTCAAGCATTGCACAAGGTGGGTAAGATCCACCACAAGATCAAGGTGATGCTAAAACTTCAAAGTTTCTGTTCATGCTTCCTGTTGTTCAACAGATTTTGCTGGCTCTGTCCTCTAAATACTTTTGGGCTCCTGTGCCAAGTCAGTATTGTTTTATGGAAAGACCTGGAACAACACTTTCAGCAAACCTACTGATTAATGTAAGAATTCTGCCTTAATAAGGATGCTATAGACTAATTGCATTTGTTCTAATTAATGCTCCTGAGGGGAGATCTAGAAATGTCCTGCTAAGTATCCCATAGCGTAAAACCACATTAAGGAAAATCTCCACCTGACTCTTTTCAAGGTTGAAGTTTTCCCTTAGTCATTGCATATCATGGTGGCAAAAAAAAAGTTCCTCTTGTAAGTATTTAAGACACTTCCAGAAAGATTTTTGCACGTATGCTCATTTAAAATAATGTTAATATAGTTCCACACTGAGTACGGAGCAAAAGTAGTTAGACATCACAATAAACCTCTAAAACTCTCATATTTTGATATCTTCAGGCTAGGCTTTAGAGTCTTTAAAGGTGAAATGCTATAAAAAGCATTGGCTGAATGCTTTGACTAGGTCATAGTCTTTGGTTGGGTTGTAAGCTAATCTCCAGGCTGTGTCAATTGAAAATGAATAAGAAAGTAAGGCACGTTGCAAAGAGGCGTCAGCAACTCCAGGTAAGGCAGTGAGTAGGTTATTTTCCATTATCAAATATTTTAAAAGTTACTTTACCCTTGTTTGGAAACAAACAATGAAACAAAACCTCCAAATGCATAATCTAACAATCCTCATCATTAGCATGGAACAAGAGAAAGTGAGTTTGGTAAACATAAACTCAGGTAAGAAACTATTCTTGATTAATACAAACAACAGTCATCAGAAGAATTGTTTTCTTTCAAAAATAATTCTTTTTTCTGTTCATAATTTAAATCTCTTCCCTCAGGAGTTTAAAATAGCTTCAAATGTTTAAAAGAAATAGAGAGTGAGAACACCTTAGTTTAACAAATGCTGTGAGCTTTTCTGATGCCACAATGAAAGCCATGTTATAAATGATGGAGAATAGCCAGTATTTAGTTATAATTGTGTATAAATACACTAGATCTTTCAATAGTATTTGTGAGGGTCAGTACAAAATCCGATCATGGCTTTCTGCACCACAGTCGATTCAGTCATGAATGCACCTCTTCAGAAATCCCGCAAGCAGGAAATTCTCGTATTTCAATATTTATTTCTAAAACTGGAATTAAAAGCAAAAATACCATATTTTTCCTGGAAACAACACCCTGCAGAATGTACATAAATTGAAAGTGTCAACATGTGGAAATATTTTCAATCTATTTTTCAAAATCTTTGTGTTTTAATGCTCTAAATAGTAATTCAAGCCAAAATGTTTGATTTTGATTTTGTTTTCTTAGGAAAAGAATATAAAATGCTTTTTAAATTGATAATTACTCATAACAATTTTGAGGGGAAAAAATGGTGAGGTAGGACCAAACCAGCTTGAAATGGGGCTTAGAAACAATCGTGGAAAAATGTAAAAATAAACCCTGTCTGAAGAAAGGTTTCTGTTTTCAGGATCTGTCATTTAGAAGCAAATCTCTCCTCTGGCTGGTAGCGGATGCTACGGCCAATGGCCCTGCTGGTCCTCAGCAGCCACTGCAGCTTCTTTCCCTCCAGTCTCTCCTGCAGGTTGGACTTCACCAGCTCCAGGCACGGTGAGATTGTGCCGGTGCTGCATAGGCTGGCTCGGACACTATTGCAACATTGCTAGCAAGACATCTTGAGCAGTCCTCTGCTACACCTGGAAGCTCATTTTTTTCTGAAGAGTATTTCTGCTGTTGGAGTACCTACGGAGGTGCAGTGTGCTCAAAGGCCAAATACGTGAGGCTCATCTGATCAGAGGTAGATGTCTGCCCAGCCCACTCCTCTACCTGAGCCAGCCCCCAGGCTTCTCTTCTCATCAAGGGAGAGAAACCGGATTTCTCAGAGCCTGACTCCATCGCTCTTTAATTCAACATCTGCATCTGACTGATGAAACATGCCCTACTTTGTTTTGTTGACTATGGAGGTATAAAGGTGGGGTGGACAGCTCAGAAGTAGACATGTACCATACAGACATATGCAATTAGACAAGATGAGTCCTGGCTATCTATTCACAACTGATTTGGCTATTCCTTTTCCTTGGAAAAGCGCTGAAATGCCAGCCAGCCAAGGCCAGCAGCAGGAAAGCTCCTCAGGCACTACCCATCACATTTACCTCCTTCAACATCTGGGACATCAGCACTGTGAGCTGCCTTTCCTCAAGCTTTTTCCCTTTCAGAATGGAACTGAGGTGAGGACTCAAACCCTGTAATAGCAAAGATATAGCAACTCTGTTTTGTGTACAACCCCCAGCTAAATTCTATAGGAGCTACTAATAGCATTTCTTTTTATAGGTTTGACATGCATACCCTGCACTATTCATCCCAGTGTGCATTCCACACCATTGAGGAACACCAGGGACCCCTCACAGCCTGGCCCAGAATTCCCAGTGACCCTACACAGGTTGTGTCCATGACGGCCTAGCACAACTGCAAAGCAGGAATGGAGTTGCATGGTCATCATGATTGCTTGGCAGCTGAGGCAGCAGCAACATCTCAGAGGGGAAGACAGGATGAACAATTATCTGTAACCTGTTCCTATTGGGCATCCCTGTTGTCATCCTCACTGATGGTGGTTTTTCGTGCCATGTTTGGTTTGGGTTTTCTTGTTGGAGTTGAGTTCCAAACAGGTAGGGAATGGAGTCAAAAGGTAACTGCTTGCTTATCTTCGGATTTTAACCTGGAGGTGTAGCTTCTCCACTTTATTTGTATTTCTCCTTTTTCCAGGCTTTCTCCAATATCTCAAGTGGCAAACGTAGCTGCTGTTTAAAGGAAATGCCAGCAGGTCATTTAATGACTTTCCCTCTCTTCCAAGTGCTTGACTCTTAATTATACATGGAAAGATACACAAGAGATTATAATAAGAGGAACAGCAGGCAGCCAAAACCAAACTGATTTATGTATGCTGTGTGACATATGGCAACATAAGACAAGATCTCTGGCTTATGGGCATTTTGGCAAGACACGAGGTGGATCCTGTGGCAATACCTTGTGTTTGCACAACTCCAATTTCTGCTGCTATGTCCTGTTTTTTCTTGCATGTCTTATATGTAGGCCTTCAATGAGAGACCCCCAATCTTCCTTGGCCATTTGTGACTTAGACATTGCTTAGACACATGCCCACAGCTGAAAGCCACACTGCTTCAAGCTGTTTAAGGGATAAAGCATCCCAGAGAACATCTTTGTCTCATCTTCCCAGACTGTAAATGGGGACAGTGATACTTACCTCTTTTATCCGCCTCAAAGGGTAGTGTGGTGGCCCGATAGCATTTTAAAGCACCATCTAGTTGTTCAGTATTTTTCTTATCAACAGGAAAAGGAGGAACATAAGAGCAGCCAGTCTGGCTCAGATCACCTCTCTACCCAGATCAGTCATCTGTCTCCAACAAGGCCAAGAGCAGGAGCTTGGGGAAGGGGTATCAGGATAAGGCGAGACCCTTGTCTTTACCTTTATACAGCCTTCACTTGTTTCCCACTAAGTTGAAATAATAATAAAGGATTGATTATTCCCTTAACTGCCATTCCTTTCCTTTCTTCATCCCCGTCTCCCTGGAAATGAGTCACCATGTGAGACAGGGAAGGCAGGAGGCAATTGCTATCAACGGGAAGAGCAGCTCTCAAAGGCAGTGGGGCAAACATGCTTCCTACAACCAGTAAGGGAGTGGAAATTTCCATGGGGCTGGTGCACATGGGTCCCACCAGTCCTGTCTGCAAACCCTCTACCTTTGATTCCAGGGTCTCCACACAATGGACTTTTTATGCATTGTTATGCCTTTGATGACTACTGCCAGGTTATTTTTCTTATCTGACTTAGGAAAGATCTAACAGGATCAGTTAGCTAGCTCCAGGGTAGGTTCTTTGAAAAGCAATGATTTAACAGGGCTTTCTTTTACCTGCTGTTGGGGCTCTCCAAACTTTCTGGTTTATCCAGCTCTCTGAGACACAGCGCTGCCCTCAGCGATGCCCAGACGGGCTCAGTTGAGGTGCTGGCACAGCCTGACCAATGTCTGTAATTCCTCCCTCAGCAGGCCCACATGGCTGCTGATCCTCAGTGTGCAGAGCATCTCCAAACAGACCCTGAAAACAAGGAGAAGCCTCTTTGGGGACCACGGAGGTCCAAGGTGCTTGGAGTTAGCAAGGGGGTAAAGCACTCAGTTAGTGTGCACTAAAAGCAGCTGCCAGAAATCTCTGGCTGTGCATGCATCTCTCCTTTTGGCCTTCTCCCTCACAGCCCTCTGCGAAGGTGGAGGGCGAAATGATCTCAGCTCAGCCAGAGCTGAATGCTGATAAACACTCAAATGCTCAGCTGGCTTAAGTTGGTCCTGAAGTTGACCAGTTTAATGGGATGGAGAGATCAGCAGCCATCTGAGGGCGATCAGAACAGTCCCCACATTAAGAAGCACAGCCTGGGACCCACCTAGGAGAATCAGAGGAACAGAAACCCACGTGGTCTCAGCAAACATCAGGCACCTGGTTCTCCTCCATGGGAAACGCAACCACTGGTGAGAGGTCTAGCTGAAGAAGCTGTGATATGAAAGTGGTGGTTTGTGACACTGTCAAAAACAGTGGCTCACGAAGGGGTTGCATGCTTGAGCAGATCCGAGCAATTCACAGTCAGAGCTATCAAAGCAATGACACAGCTCCTTTAACATGCTGTCTAAAATCATGTTCAGAAACTTTAACACAAAATTTTAATGCTCCGTTGTATCGTTACAGACAGGCCAACAATGATGTTTTACGTTTATATGTCACCTTCCACACCAGAGACTCCCATTGGGAAGGTCTGGAGTGAGTTCAGGGGGCTAATGGCATTATGTAAAATGTACATACAGGTGCACAGCAGCTCAGTGAAGTAAAACCCTGGTCTCCTTCCAAAGTTGGAAAAGTTTTAATGGGGGAGGGTATGATTTTACCCACTTATAGACACTTAGAGGGGTTTGGATTCACCAAAATTATTGTCTGTGCCTAAGCAGTGCCATCCCTGGAGCCTCACTGATTAAGAGGGAGGTAGAGACATCCTGTCCACCCTGGTGAGACCTCACAACTTCCTCGGGATTCTGCTCTTCTCCTTCACCCTCAGAGGAGACCAGAGAAACCAGTCCACAGCAGAGCCTCGACCTTCGGGTGCCTGGAGGTATGGCAGGTAAATCCTGCTCACTTGTGCCTGTACTCAGGCAGCACCCTGAAATGCACCTTCACGTGTTCATAAGGGGCTTCTAGCCAGGGTGTTCAAGACCTTCACATGTTGGTTTTTTTTTTCCTCACCATCCACTGACAGTCAGAGAGTCAGATATTAACACCTTTGAAAACACGTCAAGTGCTTCAATTCTATTCAATGATTCAATTCCCCTTTTTCTATTGGGATTTAACTGCCTAAATGCCTATTTATAACATGGTCAAGGTGATGTAAGAGGACCATGACAGAGCAGAAGAAGGGTTCACAAGGATATCCTCCCCTTCAGCTCTGACCAGTATGGTGTGGGGTTGGACGACATCAGGTAAGAGGTGGAAGAGCTGTGAGGTTCAACACAAATCCAGTCCCTCATGTCCCATGTCCTCATTTCATTGGTGTGAGGAGACAGGATGAGAGTTTTTAAAGTTTTCCAGCATTAGATGGTGTGGTAGAGCTGTCTGGTTCCAGGTACCATGACATAGAGCACCTTATAGAGTGCACTGGTAGATGGAAAATGGAAATTCAGTGAAAGAAGTGGATTTTAGGGCATGGACTGGGAAACCAGTTGGGAGTTAGTTGTGTAAGCAGAACTGCTCATTGGAAAACTCCACTTACCCTGAGAACCACAGGTATAAGTCTCAAGACAGACTTATAGATGGTGTAAGTTGTTATGACCACGCCGGGC
Organism: Falco biarmicus; assembly: GCF_023638135.1. Classification (NCBI taxonomy): domain Eukaryota; kingdom Metazoa; phylum Chordata; class Aves; order Falconiformes; family Falconidae; genus Falco; species Falco biarmicus. Next base: position 83,292,235 of record NC_079288.1, on the reverse strand, counting down.
CATGGAAGACAGTAGCTGAGGATGCCTGGGGTGCTAAGGGCAAGGGAGCAGCCTCTCCTACTCAAGAAGATACTGTGGTGGTGGGTCTTAGTGAAAGGGACAGGTGGCTTTTTGTGTCCTCAAGCTGCTTCCAGATCTTGACCCAATCTGGCCATCTTCTTGAAGGACTCCTGCTTAGTGATTACTTCTTGATCTCGCAGTGCCCTGCATTGCTCCTAGCTCCAAAGGGCTGGAAACCCATGCCTCTTGTACCTTTAGACCTCCTCTCAGCAAATCCTGACAGTGGGTTCACTTAAGTTGAGAGACCTGCCTACAGCCTGCTGAAGGACAGCCAGGGAGCCTTGGACATGCCCCAGAGAGGTCACCATCCAAACCAGGGGAAGGTGATGGACAAGGCTATTGTTCAGCTGCAACAAGGTGGAGAGGAGCTCCAGTGCCAGGATGGCTGGAAAGCCCTTCATGGCAGAAAGAGGGTCCAGGCAGGAGAGAGGGAAGGGAGGTGTGGGTGGACAGAGGGGTCTGTGGGAGCAGCACAGGACTTGCAGCGATGGGGTTGCCTGTCTGCTGATCGCTGGGATACTTGCCATTTGTCCAGATTAGAGCTAGTGATACAGCAAAGCTCTTTCTCTCTTTATTTTTTGTTATTCAGACAGATAGAGTGTTTCTTTGGTTGTCATATATGATTCATTTCAGATCTGATGCCAGAGGATATTCGATACAAGATCTAAACAATGCTATACGTAAATTCATAATGCTGTCTGTGCTGGAACATGTTGCATGACTTTGAATCTTACTGTATGTTAGTGCCATCAGATATACCTTAATGCAGTCAAATGTAACACGCCCAGCTAAAGAAAAGATGTGACACCTTTGCTGTAAAGCTAACAGAAAACTAGCCAAAAGGGAACAAAACCCAATTTGGCAAAGCCTCAATCAGCTCAGAGGAAACTCAGTGTTCGTAGTGTGTAAGTACTCACAGTACCCAACACAGAAGGGAAGGAGAGGCTTCTCAGAGCAGAAAGGGAAAGGAGGCTTTGGCAGCAAAGTACATTAAATCACATTGCTCCTGATCTTGCCTGAGATTCCACTCTGCTCCAAGGCTGGGAACATCTTTCCTGGATTCACCTGTCTGGATAGAGAGACTCCTGTTTCCAGCTCTATATTGCTTCCCTTCCTGCCCAGGCAGTTGCACTGTAATTCCCACTCTAAAACTTTTCCTTAATAGGAAAAAATAAGGGGAAGCTTGCAAATAATGTACTCACAGTTAGGAAGGACTGCTGGCTGTCAGATAGAAGACTCAGCATGCCTTCCATGCGTGGGTACCTCCAGTATGGGTTGTGCACATGGCTGAGCCGGGTTCCTCATCTATGGCAATGGGTAAATTCTCTACCATTGCAGATGCTGGAACCCTAAGGTGTTTCAAAATAGGTGTATTCATATGAATTTCTTCTCACATGGATATCTGCCTTCTCCATGTGTTTTTGGCTGTTGGTGGAGGGGAAAGATTCTGTAGATATATGGAAATCTGTTCATGCAGAAATTAGGGTATTCAAAATTCCCTACAGTCTCCAGATCACTTAGGTTTTTTTCTTCTCCTTTTCCAAGCTGTCATGGTTTAACCCCAGCTGGCAACTAAGCAGCACACAGAGCCACTCACTCACTCCCCCCACAGTGGGATGAGGGAGAGAACTGGAAAGGTAGAAGTAAGAAAACTCATAGTTTGGGATAAAGGCAATTCAATAGGTAAAGCAAAGCCTGTGCATGCAAGCAAAGCAAAACCAAGGAATTCATTCCCCATTCCCCATCAGCAGGCAAGTTCAGCCATCCCCAGGACAGCCAGGCTCCGTCACACATAGCAGGGACTTGGGAAGACAAACAGCATTGTTCCGAATGTCCTCCCTTCCTTCTTCTTCCCCTGTGCTTTATATACCCATATACATTCTATGGTATGGAACATCCCTTTAGCTGGTTTGGGTCAGCTGTCCTGGCTGTGTACCCTCCCAATTCCTTATGCCCCTCCCCCAGCTGTCTTGCTGGCAGGGCCTGAGAAGCTGAAAAGTCCTTGACTTAGTATAAACCTTACTTAGGAACAACTAAAAGCATCAGTATGTTATCAACATTATTCTCACACCAGCCACTAAGAAAATTAACTCTATCTCAGCTGAAACCAGCACACAAGCATTCTTTCACTTGGCTGTCCATCCCAGAATGGGATGTAGCCCATTCCCTGCAAAGGCCCTATAGTGTCTTGATGGACCAGCATCCCTTCAAGGAGGTTCTTGATCAGACAGCAAGGTGGGGGCTGTGTAATAAAAGGTAATTGCTTTTGCATGGTTTTCTGTGCTTTTAAATTGTGCACAAAATGGACTAGATACCCTTAGTATAGTTTGCTGTTTATGTTCAGCATCTTCCAAATGATCATTTAGCGCACAGAACATGAAAATACAGAGAAAAGACTCTTAAACATACCTGGCAAATGTGAGCACACAGCCAGCATTCTGCAGCAGTTTGGTGATCTTCATACAGGTCCAGCGTGCCCTGTTGTTCTCTGACATGAGGAAGCCCATGGTCATTTTTCATCCCTGCTCTATAAAATTATCCAAGTGGTTGTGATCATGTTACACCTGAAAAGCATGCAACATGAAATACTTTTTTTAGATGAACTACAGAATTGTTTCATCTATGATGGTAGAGAATGGGATTTCTGGCATCTGGTTACACATTCAGATATTGAAGAGATTTGTCATGCCATCAGTATTGATTTCTGCATCAGCCTTGTCATGGTACCCCTTAGCCTTTTTATGGGGGTGATCTTGTAAAATGACAGCTGTCACTGAAGCAGGTGTGAAGAGGAATGGGCATATGAAGAATGGGTAGTGTGTGTTAAAAAATGTGTGCACCACTGTAAGTGACCAGATGGTTTGACATCTTTTACTGCAAAAGTAGCTCTCCAATTCCCAGTGCTTCTTTTTAAAAGACAAGTTAAGAGTTTGACTCTGTTTCTCTGCTGCTTCACTATTATGGGAACTTTCACACCCACAGCGATTTTGTGGTCAGAGCACTGGGCTAGTAAGCAGAAAATAGTTAAGTCGTGGCTTTGGAATAGATACCTATATGCCTGTGAGCCAGCTCCTCATCTAGAAAATGAAGATATTGATACTTTCTTATTCCTGTTGATTGTCTTCCATGCTTGTCCCTGAAGATCTCTGTCAGGATGGTCTTTGGTTGCAGAGTCATTGTGGGGAGGAGTCGGAATGTGGTCAGCCCCTGTGGCCACTGCTGTGTGCCTTCCCTCCCTCCGCCTCAGCCCACACAGCCTGGCAGGTGTGTTCCTCTGCAATGGGACGATAAAAATTACATGTTCCCTAAGACAGGGTCCAAAAACCCCAAGTCAGCATTTTGTTATTGGGAAGCAACTGCCTACGACGAGTGCTTCTGCTGTGAGACATAGCTTCTGACTAGCCCAGAAACATATTTGTTTCATTTGTCAATTGTTGAAATATGTTGGATTGCTAAAAGTGGGAAGATTTGTTCAGTGCTTGGCGCAAGGCAGGGACAAGGGGCCAACCATGGTGATGACCAGGTGTTTAAAGCGTGAAAGCCCCTATGCATAGAAGAGGAGTTTTTTTCTGTATGAGATCTCATGTATGTTCAATACACACAAGAGGCAGTCGATAGCTCACCTGGAGAAACAAATACTTTCCCTTCCCTAAAGCTTCTCTGAGACAGTCAGCCAACTCTGCCTATATGTCGGAAGAGTTACTCTGCCCATCCTGTTCCTCACAATTTTGTTAATGATTCAGTACAAAATGTACATGCAAGGTACAATGAAGATCAACAGGGAGAGCAAAGCAAAATCCAGATGCAGGTAACAAATAACTTTAGATGAAGGGCCACTATGGTCACTGTCTAATGACTTGCAGAGACCACACTGTTCAATAACTACTTATTTGCCTCTCCAACTGACCCACTTCAGGTTCCCCGCTGCTTTTTGCAGCTTTTGCAAATAACAGAATAGTAAATCTCAACTCCAAGAGGTAGACTCTGGAATAACTCACCTCTGTGTCTTTCCTGTCATCTTCATCTGCTGGAGGAAGCTCTAATCACAATTCTGAGTTCAGGCACAGAGGAATGAGAAGATGTCTTTCAGAACTCAGCGCTGAATCTTGGAGGTTGAAAGATCTTTGGGCAAAGTCAGCACTTCCTTAAAAAATAAATAGGCTTGGATAATCCTGTGGGTGAGGTTAGGTGGCTCAGTCAAGCAGCAGAGACAGACTAGGAAGGATTCAGTACTGCAGACCATTCTGCAAGCAAAGCAGTTGGCTTCCTGGATGGTAAGGACAGCAGGCTGCAGAAAAGGTGGGTCTGTGCAAGGAACAGAAGACTGGTATTAGCTTACCAAAAGAATGACTTTTAGTTCACACCCAGGTTTTCAGAAGTGTCTGCTTTCCCTTCAGCACAGAGAGTGATGGGTGAAGCAATAGCCATGGAGACCCGCCATCTGAGGATCAAGTGAGAGGAACCACCAGTACGTTGGAAGAAAGGGATACAGAATGAGCTTGCCAAGTCAAAGATTCAGGCTGGAGAAAAAAAAAATTATGTTCCTTCAATGGCACAGATATACAATGCCTGTTGGCTAGCAGTCTTCATGGCAGGACTTGGGGATTAGGCTAGCTGAAGAATTAAAGTCAGCACATTGTGAAAGCAGCAGACACCATCCTGGGATGTGTAAACACCGGTCCCTTGAAGCAATCCTTCAGTCCCCTCAACACCAGTGGGGTTTTGCTGGAATAGGATTTCAGTTTCTCAGCATAACCATCCAAAGATGATGTGGGCTACTGGGGAGATGCTGGAAGTTGTTAACAAAAATGTCTGCATCAATCATAACTTACACAGAAAGGCTGGACAAACTGGGATTCCTTAGCCTAAGGAGGAGAACACAGAGCAGGAATAGGCTCACGGCCTTCACCTATGTAAAAGGCTGCTGTGGAGAAGGGAATGGTCTGTCGTCTGTGTCCACAGAGCAGCACAAGCAGTAATGGTCTCTGAATTCATTTTAGCCATTAGGAAACCTTTCCAGCAGTAAGGTCAGGAGGCAGGGGGTGGAGTGGGGGTGGGTGGGTGGGTGGGAGGGGAGTTGCTGAGCAGGCTGGGATGCCTGCATCACTGGACAGCTTCAGAAAGTGTACCCAACATGTGGAACAGCCTTGAGGTGTGGGGACAGACTTTTTGAAGTCCCTTCCAAGTCCAATGATGATGCCAAAAACTGAGGCATTGGTTAGAGAATTTTATTTCTACTATCTCTGAATTTTTCTTATGATTTTTAAATAGGGGATGGTAGAATTCATGCCCCTGGGTTGACAACTTCAGTCATAGGAAAAACAAAATAACAGCACTAGGATTACCTGTGCACCAGTTTGCAAGACCAGGATATAAAAGACATAATTTATAAAATTCCAATGTAAACTCAAAAGTTCCTGAATCTGAAGGGGAGTTCCATCCCTCCAGTAAGCCCTTGCCTTATCAAAATGGTGAACAAGAATATAATCCTGCATTTCAGTAAGCCTTCAGCATGTGTACTTAGTCCTCTACTATCAATGTATGTATTTGTATACTCTTTCATTTTCCGACCTTTTTTTATTGGTGGTAATGGTGTAGTACTGAATGCAGAGTGGAATCTGTTTTCCAGCAAATATTTGTTATCATTCAGAAGCAAATGTTTATTTAGCCATCCTCACGGTGATGTAGACTCCATTCAGAACTGATACATAAACACGTTTTAGTAGCATGACTCATCGCTGAACTTTTAACTACATACATTTTTATTTGTGACTGTGTTAAGATTACAGACAAACGATACGCTGTTTTTTCTGGGGTTTGAGATACTGGCAAGTTTAACAATTATTTACATATCTACATGCACTACATTTCTGCTTACAGAAAGTTAAATCTGCAAGATCTAGACAGCTGTAATGTAGCATATATGATGAACTGCATATTTTTAGAACCTTCCATAGACAGGGAGAATGGAGATCAATGATTACTAGCTACAAAAATTCGCAGGTCTTTTGAAGCTGTAAACATTAAAATTTTGCAGGCTGTTGAGTGACAGTATATGTACATTACAACCACAAGGATGGCCTGATGACAAATAACAATTCTTATTAAAATACCATAGTTTGGTATTGTCTGTGAATTGCTTAATTTTCATCTGCTCAGGTGGATTTTAGAAGTCCGAATATTAGTATGTCAGTAGGAAGATGACATTACTGTACTGCTGCTACTTATATTACTGCTAATGCTACTTAAGGACATGAGGGGCAGCCAGGAATGGGTGTCTATGGTCCTTAATGAAGGACATTTACTAAGCAATAGGCAGAATCTGCTCCACACCAAAAATTGTTATGTATTAGAAAACAGTGGTGGTAGTAACTGCTTGTGATCGTATCCACTGAGTAGGTAGCACTAAACTGTTTTGTGCAGTTAACTTCTAAACTTCCCTGGGGATGGGGACTCCTCTTGGCAGTGAATTTTGTAACAGAGAAGATTGCTAACCTCTCTGTTGGGAGTTTATACTTTTTGCTCTGTCTATAGTTCCCATGGCAAAGTACAAGTGTTTTCTGCTGAACTAATTCAATCCATGAATGGCATTTGCTTGTACCTACACAAGGAATTCGACAGCCTCCTTCAGAAATCAGCTGACAGTGTTCCTACCTTCCACTCACAGACTTTGCCAGCACCTAGCAAGCTGCACACACTCACCTCTTCCCATCTTTCCCCCCTCACAGAGCCTTTGCAAGGACTTTACACACACAAACTGTCCTCAGCATTGGGTGTCTGATGTCCCAAACCCACTGAAGTCTCCAAGCCTAGGGAGCTGCTCCCTGCAAGTTAAATTGGTTTTGGCATGCCTAAACATCAGCTTTGTGATTTAAAACCTTAAACACCAATTCTAGACTTCTAAGCTTGAAAATTGTGCCTTGAATGGTCCTCTCTTCTTTTTTACAAGGTATTGGTCAGATGTAACTCTGCCAGCACAGTGGAGTTACACTGGTGCGTATCTGCAGAGCAAGGAGGGAGCACCACAGTACATTAATGCACTTGGATGTGACTTTTGCATGATGGTGATGTACCGCATGCCCAGGCTGCTCTGTTATGCCAAAAAGCAGAGCCTGGATGCCAGATGTTGGCCCAAGTTCAGGTGCACTCAGGCCCTCAGAGCCCTTGGTCACTGCCAGCACTGCAACCACAGCCCTGGGAGCTGCAGAAGTGTTGGAGGTCTGTGCTACAGGGGGGAAATATGGAGCGCAAAGGGAACGGAGCTCACCAGAAACCTGAAAGGAAGAACAAGTGTAAGGACTGTCTGAATCCTGCGATTATTATTCTTTTGCTAATGTGCTCCGCACTGTTCTCTTTATAAATTACTGAATTATCCTTAGGAACAAAAGGTATTAGGGTCCTGCAAGCTTCTCTCAGTTTGTGGTAGGACTAATTCATTAATGTGGCTCCAACAGGAATGTGTGCAATGTTCTTTCTAATTGGACATGACTGGTCAAGAATGACTCGGCCTCCATCCAGATCACACTGTCACTTATGCTGTATAATAAGCTACTACTACTGGCCCATGAATCAATTTTTAAACAATCTCCAGTAATGAACTTGGACGGCCCATTGTTGTTGACAAAGAAATGCACAGTCCTGCTATTGTCAAGGGGCTCAATTATGGGTTCTTGCTGATAAAATAGAGGAGGGGGGATGGGGGGGGGGGCGGTCTGCGGACAGTAGTGACAGACTGAAAGAAGTGTTTCATCTCTGGGGTCCTTACAGAGACTGACAAGCCAAAAGGTCAGTTTCATAGAGGTTTAACTCAAAATGTTTGAGGACAAAAAAGGCATCTGGAATCATTAGGAAATGTGAAGTTTGACTTGCACCATTGGAAATCCTTAATATATTATTTTAACTGTAGATCTGACAAACTCTTTGCCCACTGGGTGGGAAAGAGAGGTTAAGGGAAGTAAAAGCTTTATATTTCTCCAGTGGGGGGGAATAAAAAGGTTAATTTTAGTAACTCTGGGAAGAGTCTCGGGGAAACTGTCAATGTTTCAATCCATTTGCCATTGTCCTGAGCCAGCAGAGTCAACATGGGTAGCGGGAGAGGCTGCTGCCAGCACTGGCTGCTGGATGCTGGGGTCCCAATGCTTTCCCCTCAAATAACCTCACCAGTCACCGAAATGTCAGGGCTCTGCCCAGCTCCTCTTGCCTGGACCAGCCCTGTCAGCGTGGCGATGCTGCCTCTGCACTTCACACTTTGTTCAGGATTACTCGCACGTTACTGGGATTCCCTGAGCCTGCCAGCATAAAGAAAATAAATATATCTGAAGTGGTTCTAGCAGGCTGGGTCTGGTGTGGAAGAGCACGTGTTTGCAATACTCTTCCGAGTTGACCAAGGCCTTACAAAGCAAGCTCTTTGTCATGCCCCTGTGGGGCCACAGTTGCCAACTCTTATTTTAAAGCTCTAAAAATACCATGCAAATTCAGGGACTTGATTCCAGATTTCTTCCAGTGGTAGAGTATACTCCCATGAACCCATGGAAGAATGCACGCCCAAATTAAAAAAAAAAAAAAAAAAGCATGGTGCAAATTTGCAAATGAACGTGTCTACTGGGCCTGTGGGTAAAAACCTTCTCCCTTTCCTGGCAATTTCACCACAGAGCTGGAGAAGGCCAGATGGCAGCCTGCACTGGGCAACTCCACCATGTATTTCCCAGGATGGTGAGTCACTTCTCTGTCTGGATAAGACACCTAGTCTGTGCTCCCCAGCCCCAAAGCAGGACAGCCTCGGTGCATTCAGAAGGCCAGCCCTGAGCAAGAGCAGTGGGTGGGAGGGAATGAGGAGGGATCCAGCAAGGAAGTGGGGAATCAAGTGCATGCCAAGACTTTGATGGAGCAGGAGCTAATGTGGACATGCACAGCTAAATCCTGTTTGTGTCACAGAATCATAGAATGGTTTGGGTTGGAAGGGACTCTAAAGATCATCTAGTTCCAAGCCTCCAGCCATGGGTAGGGACACCTTCCACTAGACCAGGTTGCTCAAAGCCCCATCCAGCCTGGATTGTTCTGTCCCACCACCCTCATAGTGAAGAATTTCTTCCCAAGATCTAATCTAAATCTCCCCTCTTTCAATTTAAAGCCATTACCCCCTGTCTTGTCACTACATGCCCTTGTAAAAAATCCCTCCCAGCTTTCTTGTAGGTCCCTCTAGGTACTAGAAGGCTACTACAAGGTGCTCCTGGAGCCTTTTCGTATCCAGGCTGAACAACCCCAACTCTCTCAGACCATCTTCATAGGAGAGGTGCTCCAGCCCTCTGATCATCTTCACAACCCTGCTCTGGATTGGCTCCAACAGGTCCATGTCCTTCTTATGTGAGGGTCCCAGAGCTGGATGCAGTACTGCAGGTGGGGTCTCACCAGAGCAGAGTAAGAATGGGAGAATCACCTCCCTTGACCTGCTGGCCATGCTTCTTGTGATGCAGCCCAGGGTACGGTTGGCTTTCTGGGCTGCAAGCACACATTGCTGAGTCATGTTGAGCTTCTCATCCACCACCACCCCCAAATCCCTCTCCTCAGGGCTGCTCTCAAACCCTTCTCTGCCCAGCCTGCGTTTGTGCTTGGGATTGCCCTGACCCATGTGCAGGACCTTGCACTTGGCCTTGTTGAACCTTATGACGTTTGCACGGGCCCACCTCTCAAGCCTGCCCAGGTCCCTCTGGATAGCATCCCTTCCCTCTAGCATGTCGACTGCACCACACAACTTGGTGTCATTGGCAAACTTGCTGGGGGTGCACTTAATCCCTCTGACCTTGTCACTGACAAAGACATCAAACAGCACCAGTCCCAATACCAACCCCTGAGGAACACCGCTTGTCACCGGTCTCTACTTGAACATCGAGCCACTGATGGAAACTCTTTGAAGTGTGACCAGCCAGTTGCTTATCCATGGAGTGGTCCATCTGCCAAATTCATGTCTCTCCAGTTTAGAGACAAGGATATCATGAGGGACAGTATCAAATGCTTTGCACAAGTCCAGGTAGATGACATCAGTTGCTCTTCCCTTATCCAGCAACACTGTAACGCCATCATAGAAGGTCACCAAATTTGTCAGCTGTGGTTTGCCCTTAGTGAAGCCATACCGGCTGTCACAAATCACCTCTCTCTTTCCCATGTGCCTTACCACAGTTTCCAGGAGGATCTGGTCCATGATCTTGCTGGCCACAGAGTTGAGACTGACCAGCCTATAGTTCCCTGGGTCTTCCTTTTCTGCCTTTTTAAAAATGGGGGCTATGTTTCCCCTTTTCCAGTCAGTGGGAACTTCACCAGACTGCCACAACTTTTTAAATAGGGTGCACAGTGGCTTAGGAACTTCACCTGCCAGTTCCCTCAGGATCCACGGATACATCTCATCAGGTCCCATGGACTTGTGCACCTTCAGGTTCCTTAGATGTTCTTGAACCTGATCTTCTCCTACAGCAGGCAGTTCTTCATTCTCCCAGTTCCTGCCTTTGCCTTGTGACTTGGGCAATGTGGCTGGAGCCCTTGCCATTGAAGAACGAGGCAAAAAATGTGTTGAGTACTTCTGACTTCCCCATGTCCTGGGTAACCAGGTTTCCCATTTCCTTCTGGAGAGGGCCCATATTAGTTAGATAGTCCTTTTATCACTAACATATCTATAGAAGCTTTTCTTGTTGCCCTTGATATACCTGGCCAGATTTAATTTTATCAGAGCTTTAGCTTTCCTAATTTGATCCCTTGCTGCTCGGATAATTTCTCTTTATTCTCTCCAGGCTACCTGTCCTTACTTCCACTCTCTGTAGGCTTCCTTTCTGTGCTGAGCTTTTCCAGGAGCTCATTGTTTATTTATGCAGGCCTCATGGCATTTTTGCCTGACATCCTCTTTGCTGGGACACATCATTCCTGAGCTTAGGAGAAGGTGATCCTTGAATATTAAACAGCTTTCTTCTTTCCTCCAGGGCTTTATCCCATGGTACTCCACCAAGCAGATCCCTGAAGATGCCAAAGTCTACTCTCCTGAAGTCCAGGGTAGCGAGGTTGCTGGGCACCCTCCTCGCTGCCCTAAGGATCGTGAACTCTACCATTTCGTGGTTACTGCAGCCAAGGCTGCCCTTGAGCTTCACATTCCCCACCAGCCCCTCCTTGGTGGTGAGAACAAGGTCCAGCATGGCACCTCCTCCTCATTGGCTCCTCTATCACTTGGGGAAGGACATTATTGTCAATGCATTCCAGGTACCTCCTGGAATGCTTATGCCCTGCTGTGTTGCCTCTCCAGCAGATAATGGGGGGGTTGAAGTCCTCCATGAGGACCAGGGCTTGTGAACATGAGGCTGCTCCTATCTGTCTATGGAGGGTCCCATCTGCTCAGTCTTTCTGGTTGGGCAGCCTGTAGCAGACCCCCTCTGTAATGCCACCTGTCCCTGCCCTCCTTTTGATCCTGTTCCATAAGCTCTCAGATAGCTCCTCATCAAAGTTGGAGTCCAAACCACACCTGCCACTGCGAAGGCTGCTGGGGCTTGTCTAGCCCATCAGCTCACCTCACAGGATAGTCCTTACAAAATGCCCTTCAGACGAACGGAGAGGAAGGTACTGAGGACACCATGCTCAGCACACTCCGACACCTGCTGGAGTCAGTGGTAGATGCTCCAGGACCACACATAGCAGCACACAGGGGCCTGGCGGAGCATGTTGTGCAGGTGTTCCATGACATAGCAGAGAAATATCCCACATGGAAGCATGCAACTTGGCATTCTTGGCTTTCTGTTATTGCCCAGACCCACAGCGTACAGGAAAAAGTCTCCTGGGGAGCAATGGCACAAGCCTAGGGAGACCCTCAGCAGAGGAAGGTGCTGAGTGGTGGGCTGTAAGGTCTTTGCAAACACAAGCTGTCACTGTCAGATTATGTCCTTAGGACAAGGTCCAGTCGGTGGCACTCTCTCACTGAGCTCCCAAAATAGCCAGGTGGTTCCCAAGTTCCTCAAGGAAAGGAAGGAAAGCTTTCCCTCTCCATTCTCCCAGCTGGCAAGAAACCCTTTTTTTCCTTCCTAGAATGTGCCCTCCTGTGAATGTACCTGGACCTGTGGTACTAATAGTTCGTGATTCACCGGGCAGGAATGCATCTCTGCATCCAAGCACTGGGCTCTGGTTTTCCCACTGCTCCCCAAGATGGAGAAACAAGCAAAAGGAAGGGACTTGAGCCTAACCAGAGGAGAGGGGCTGCGGGGTGAAGGGCAGCAAACATGGGGAGTGAGGGCTGGTTTTCCACCCAGCACATCAACCCACTGCTCATTTTGGTCATCAGAGAGCTGAAGACAGCCCTTGTGCATACTGGCGGCACGCTGAGACACCTCCAGCCCTGGGCAAGCCATACAGCAGCAATCCTGGATCATGGGACAGAGCCAGACATCCCAGCACAGGTGATTCCCACATCAGCCAAGGTCTCCATAGGGGTGGGTGGAGGAGAAGGGTCTTGGGAGCTGCAGCTATTTGGGCACTGGCTGAAAACCCTTTACTTACACAGCCAGAGGCTGCAGGGGCTGTATTTGGTGCCTCTCTCAAGTCTGGGCGACCCCGTCTGTTCCCATTAGGAGGCCCAGGCGGTAAATTGGGCCCTGAATATATAATTAAGCAAAGGGCACCATCCTGAAGCCAAGGTTCACACTGATTTGTTGTGGCTGGGGTGGGAACAGCCCTCTGCAAATCAGTTGCAGGATGTTGCTCCTAGTCAGCTGGAAACTTGGTAGCTCAGCTCCATAAAAGCTGGATCTAACGCTTCAGCTCCCCAGCTGGTTTCGGCATCCTGACCAGCACGCAATCCTGTGGCTTGCTTTTCTGCACGACAGTCTGGAAACCTTCCTTGAGAGCCTCTTGTTTGCTGGCTGCCAGGATTTGCCATGCAGATTCTTGCCAAAGGGATAATATAAACAAAGCATAATGTCAAGTTTCCCACACAAGTAAGATGATCTATTAGCACTGCACTTTGTACTAATTATTGCACAGTGGGTGGGGGCTTGTGAAAGGAGATTTATGCATTCAGCTAGCCTCACTTTTATTATTTGTAAGTACTTTTTGGCAAGGAATGAGCGAGATATGTATTTTATTGTTACGCTGTTGCAAACATCCTAATCTTCTGCACTCATTAAAACCTCATAACAAATAGTAAGAATGATATATTGCAGCCACAGTGAGCATCTCATTCATTCCGGGGGGGTGGGGGGGTGGGGTGGGGGTTGAGACACAGAGGAGAGGGAGGACAGGGGATATAGGAATGTGGGGTTTTTTGGGCCATGGTCATATCTGCAGCACATGGAGGGCCTAGGTACCCAAAGGGTGGAAATAAGGCAACAAAGAAAGGCTGCTGGGATGCCAGGGTGGATGGGAAGATCTGCAGTAATGTCCATGGAAGAAGGATGCTGCTGCTCCGAAGTGTGAGTCAGCGTTCTCAGAAAGCAAGACCTTCATCTATGCCCTTCCTGGCATGAAGCAGTTAAACTGCACATCTGCTCTGGGAGGGGGTAAGTTCACATCACTACCCACAGAGCAGCCTGGCTTGCAAGGCTTGTGCCCGTATGTCAGGATCTGGCATGAGGAAGAGCCCAGGGTGCCCTGGGAAGGTATCTCAGAGTATTCCTGCACTACCTGGACAAGAAGTAAAGACCCCAGAAGTTTCCCAGTGGGTCAGTTTGTCCTTGGGTAATACACTGCTGGGTGACAAAGGCTGGATGTCAGCACTGGCAGAGCTGGGTCAGAGCAGACTGATTGTCGATTGTCGTGATCATCGCTTTGATAACCTCTGGTCATGACTTAACTCCCCCAGTGCAGCGCTTGTCTGGTGACCCAGGAAGGAATGGAACAAGCCCAGAACCTGATGCAGGAGAGATGCAAGTGACAACCAAAGTGGGGATGGTTCTGCTACCACAGCTCTCTGTGCAATGCTGTGCCTTGGCCTACACTGATAGCCTCCAAACTGCCTTAGTAATGCACAGGATCACGGTGGACATGCCCCAAATATCTGCCTTGTGTGAGCAGCTCAGGACAAGAGTAGGAGCAGGAGTACCACTGGTCTTACCAGGGTAATACTCGCTGGAAGTCTTGTTTTCCAAACCAAAGTTCAGGACACCCTGCTCCCAGCTTTCCTCCTGATGACAGCAAGGCAAGTTCAAAGTGCAGCCTTTGGGTGTTGTACCCATTGAGCCAGTGCTGAGTAAAAGCCAAAACCTGCCAACTTTGGCTGTCATTTTGGAGGAACAAAGTTCAGTGGGAAAACTTATCACAGGTTGAAGGGCTCTGATGGTGCTTCCAGGGGGTCACAACAGTTGTAGGGCATTTTTTACTGGGAATTCTAAGGTAAAGTTCAGAAAAGACAATCTGGACTCATACACACACACTCTTGATGCATTGGAAAAGATTGCAGGAGGAGGTGAATGGATGGGTGGCAGGAACACCAGTCAGACACAGTCCCACATGCTCCCACCCAGGTCTGCGCACCACAGCTCTCAGAGCTATATCCAACCCTGGCTCATGCTCACCTGTGAAGGGCTAGGGTGTTTTTCCTTATAGCTGGTGGGCTCAGATCCCTTCTTGTCCACCATTGAGCCATCTGTAGGGGCTGGTTTAAGAGAAGGACTTTCATCCTCTTCATCCGTCATTCCTCCCCCACCTGAACATTGTGTTTCAAACATTATAGGCAGGGCTTGTCCCCAGCCCCAGGCTGCTGCCAGCCAGGGACCTTTCCCCTGGTCTGACCCCATTCAGATGTCCTTTTCTCTCTTCACCTGCTTCTTCCAAAATACCACTTTTATCCTCTCTCTCTCTAGCCTCCAATAAGTTACATTGCTGCACTGACCTCTGGTCACAGAGGAGGAGATTGTGACCCAGAGGCTAATTCTGACTGTCAGCTAGTGCCTGGGGCAGGGGCAGCGTGGAGCAGAGCTGGGCAAAAAGTCTCAGACACCCTGTTCCCAGCCCAGCTTTGGAGTGGCCACATGTGTCAGGCAGCCAACATGATCCTTCACTAGGTAACTCCAGGAGGAGGCTGAAAAATGGTACTGACTTTTCACCCCTCCAAGCTCAAAAGTCATGGCATCATCTTTCTTCTTCAGTTTCAGGTAAACAATGTTTTGGGACTGGGTAAAAAATTACAACCCAAAAGTTTTAAAATATCTGGGGAATACCTCCTGCATTTGTCATCTTCACCAAGTTTTTATGATTTTTCCAGCTGGTTTTATATTAGCCCTGGGATGTTTCTAGGAAAAAAAGAAAGAAAAAAAGACATATAAGATGGAAAGGGGGAGAAAGGGTTGAATTTAAGAAATAATAGATATTGGTTGGACCTTCAGCCCATGGCAAATGTAGAGGGAAAGAATATTTCACAGGGATCTTTTTTGGTGTTTTGTTTTTGAGCTGCCACTTTGATGTCTAAATGTTTCATACCCACTTCCTCTGGCTGAGCCCTGTTACTGCAATGGCACTGTGTTCCCGGGAGACCAAGGAGGGCATGTCTCCATGGGGGAACAGGATAATCACACATCCTTGGCCTGTGCCCTCACCCAGATATAGGAGGTGGAAGGGTGTCCTACTCTGCTCCACCATCTGGAAGCATGGACAGCTTGTTCATTACGCTGAAATCATGACATGGCTAGTATATATGCAGAGGTTTGGGTCACATCCTCGATCTGTGTTGGATGTTCAGCTCGAACAGCAGCACCAGGTGGAGAAGTTGGTTCCTAATCCTGCTATCAGCACGTCCAGTGTGGGACATTGTGGAGATAGTTTCTGGAGAAAGCCTGGCTCCTCTCCCGGGCAGGAAACACAGGTGTAAGGGGGAGAAACCTGGCATCCAAGAGGGAAAAATGAGGATTAGGAAAGTTGCTGGCATGAGGTAACTCGTCTCTCAGGCTTAAGAAAGTGTTAGGTTGCCAAAACAGAGATCACAGAAATACATCCAGCAAGGAAAGGTTTGATACTGTCTTCGGAACTCCTGGCATGAACTCAAAATCGCTGCATTAAGGTCTCAAATTGCAGGCCCACGCTACTGAAGGAAGGATTGTCAAGGCTGTTACTGCTGGTGGTGGCAGCGGGCCGTCAGTGAGTCTGCTTCACCACCCCACCATGGCGTGAAACCCCAGATGAACAACCTCACTTCCCTCCTTCCCATCACCGACAGCCCCTCTCACAGCTAAACCCTGCCTCATGCCTGTCTGGCCATTTGCCCATCCTCATTTGATATTTTGATCCTTTCAGACCTTACCCTGGTCATAAACTTCAGCGAGAACTGGGAAACCCCCTTCTTCAGCCAGTGTCTGTTGTAGCCCGGTAGTATTTTCATTCCTACCTTCCCCTCCAGTCATCTCCATCGCAATGCAGGCTACCGTCCCATCCCTTCTCCCGTTTCCCCCCATGTGCCGCACTCACGCTCCCTCTGCACAGGCTCACCCTGAACAAACCTCTTTTGTCGGGCCACCCCACACAACAAGAAAATTAGCATCATTCGGGCATGTTGAGGCCACCACAGCAGCTACAAGCCATGATTATGGTGCATGTGGTTAGCACAGCCTGCAACATCAAACAGCATGTTTACAACAGATGTAATCCATAATGATATAACAGGTGTATAACAGTCAATACCAGTGCTGTAGTGATCAAATAACTTTGTGGCACGTTCACATTGATCCGGTATTAATCCAGCTCCCTCGGGGTTTTGGTCTGTGATTTATATGACTCACTGGGAGGTTTCGGCACCTATTTGGCACAGTACCAAACTCAAGGCAGGGATCAGTATATAATTTACCTTTGCAGTGAAAGCATTTTAAATCCACGCTCTTAACAAGCCAGGTTTGTCAATGGCACTTTGAAAAGAAGGGCTTGTCGGAGCATGCAGAAACACGTTTCTTTCAAAGGGTGATTCATGTGCTGCAGCTTCGGCGACTGTCCTGGTTTTACATGCTCGAATGCTGATGAATTAAAGCAGCAACAGGAGCGTAGCCCTGGTCAGCTCTCACAGGCTCCTGCCCGCACTATGAATTTTCTCTGCACCCCTACATTAGCCCAAACCTATTACCTTAGCAAGGAGACATACAGGAGAGGACGGGATAAAAGCATACCCAGGGAAGGAGAATAGGGAGTTTCTGAATGGGAATTGAAGCAAAATCCCAAGGTGGCAAGCCCAAAACCAATGGGGGAAAGACTTTTCCACTCAGGCTCTGCTCTGGTCAAATTGTTAAATGGTTTAACTGTTAAATTTGAGACCGAAAAATGGGTGAGATTCAAGGAGAAGACAACCATTTGGAAGGGTAACAAGAATGTCTGCAGCCATCTAAGTCATGGGATGCTCGCCCGGGGCAGGCGCTGGAGCCTGGGTCGTGGCTCTGCTCTCACCTAACAGGAGTCAGCCCACCTCTGGCTAGTCAAAGGTCCTCATTTAGAAACTCATCACACACCTAATTTTAGTTCACACCTCTACAGGTAATTTGCAGGCAAAGCACCAGCAATCAAACATGCAGAGCAAATTAGGAGCTGCCTTTTAATAACGAGGGCAAAGCCCATTGCTGAAGGAGCATGGAAAGGAAGCTGGTGTTGCGCATGCTGCAATCCAACAAACGAGCTTCGCTTGCAGTGGTGGCAAGCTGGTAACTTTCATGAGTATTAAATGCAATTAAAGAAACAAACACTCTCCATCATTCCCCAGAGTGAGAGATATTATCAGCTGTGGCTTTGTATTTTTACATAATCACAGTTTAAAGGAATATTTTTCCATATGTGGAAATTCCCTTTTTTCTACTCCAAACGCTAACAAAATCCTTGCCGCTGGCTGGCTCTGCTCTCTTCACGACTCCCTGTTATGGCACTCCTGCTTGCCCCAAGGCCCCAGGGAGAAGAGATGGGCCCAAAACAAAAGCCAGAGGTGAACGTGCTGGAGATCCAGTCCTACACCCAAACAGCACACATACCCTCTGCTCAGGGTGTTTTTTGAAAATTCCCCTCTCCCAATGTTGAAAAGGCTTTTGTGATCTCAGAGACCTCCTCTTTCAGGCTTCCCACCCTCGCAACGTGATCAAGAGGCACGTCCCACCCATTGCTGCATGCCCCTCACCCTGAAACCTCCATGTCTAAGTAGTATGAAGGGTATGACAAGCCCAGGTTGCTCCCCAGGGTTTAGCCCAGCTGAGTCAAACCCACCTGTACCACTGGGTGGACACCTTGGGATCTAGCTAATGATAATGGAGGGCTTCCTTCTCTGATGCAATTAAGGCTGTTGCATGCAGTCTTACTCCAAAATGAAATGGGTAGCAGGTGGGACTTTGACTCGGAGCTCAGCTGCTCTGCGGCAGCATCATGCTTTTTTCACTCTTCAACCCAATGGCCAGATTAATTGCCCCCTTGCCAGGGAGTGTGGCCAGGTACAGTAGGCTAGGAGGGAGGCTTGTGCCAAGGGTGCGCTCCTCAGTATGCCCGTATCTGCACGAACACGTTTGTATGCCCAAGCTGCCTCGCACACCCATCTAGAAGTGTCCACACGCGGTTGTCCGTGTGTCCGTCTACACCCCGTTTCAGTCCAGCCGCAATTGCTTTACCCCGTAGACAGATGCGCTTTGCTCACGTCTTCAAACCATCGGGCCAAGCACCCTTTGCACTGAGCGGTGATTTCTGGCTTGCTTACATGGCCTTTGCTCGACTTGTTTGTTTGTTTGCTGCGCACACTGTTTGTGTGCAGCTTGCCTGCTGAGCTTTTCTGTGCCTGCATTCAGTATGTGGGCTGACCTGCTCCACTCTTGGATATCATCTCGCTTGGTTGCAAGTCTGCAGAAGCTCCCTGGCTCTCCTGGCCTCCACCACTCAGCCTATGAGCAAGCCCCCAGCGTGACCAGGACCACTCCTAGGCATTGAGGTGAGGGTCTTGGGGCATCCTAAGCTCTCCCACCACCTCACTGCAGCTCCTGGAGACCTTCTCTACAATCTGCAAACCTGATCACCAACCCTTGAAACAACAAAGATCTGCTTTTCTGGTGTCGAAAGGAATAAGTCTAATGGCACCAGCACACAGTGAGTGGAGGCACTTTGTTACAGTGACCTACTTATGGATGTTGCCTAAGGAGACCTAAATCCACATGGAAATCATCCAGGAAAGTCTGTTGGTACTGAGTCCATCCCAGGAGACACTTAACTCAGAGCTGGACTTTGAAACCTGTATCCGTTGGATGGTCCAGACAGATCAGCTCAAGACATGGGACACCAGCCGTGTGTCCAGCATCACTTAATAAAACAGGGAAAGAGTGAGGAACAGTCCCACCATCTTTCTGCCAAGCCATGCTGTGCTAGACACAAAATTCCTTGGGAAAGGTCTAAGCTATGTGGTATACTGACCCTTACTGTGTTTTCACACTCTCCTGCAGGCACATTCCCAATTTCATGGGAGACAGACAAGACGACACCCAGGCTTTGAAGTTTTTCTTAGACGAAGGCAGTTATTGCTGTTATTTTCCATCTGGCAAGACTTTGAGGACCTATAGCTGTTTTCAAATATGTTTTCTGGGAATATTACCATATTAGAAAGCATTTAGATATAAAACATCGCTGCTTATGGGAAAATCTTGTTAACATGGAGCCACCGGCAGGAGCTCTCATTAAAAATTCCTTTCTGCTTGATAAGGGCTTTCCTTATCTAAACAGTGGTTTGGTGTCCTCCCCCCGTGGGCTGGTGGTGTGTCATGGAGTGCGGGAAGACTCTTCCTTACAGGCACAAGAGGAAAGCCTAGATGAGTCCCCTTGAGTGCCGTTGTTTCAGTGGCTGCAGCCCGTAGCGTTAGTGTCCATTATCGCTGCCAGGGGAACCACCCGGACCTCACCACTTGATAGGATGCTGCAGGCAGTGAGAACTGCAAAAATATTTTTGCAAAAAAAGTCCAAAATTAAGGATGGACACTCATCGCAGGCAGATCACAGGTTCCATGCATAATTGATGCTGTCTGTTGCATTGCAGAGTTGAGGTGGGACAGGTCTACCAGGGAGATGAGCCCTTGGGATACCGTGACACCCTCCAGGGACGTGTGCAGGTACAAGGCTCTGTTCTGATTCTGGACCCACTGGCCACGCACCTACCCATGTCCTGGAAGCAGAATCAGCCCCTCCATGAGCAACCTGATAACCACACTCAGGAACGCCTCTTCCCCTGTCTCTTTTCTGTTTCCCTGCTCTTCTTCCTCTGCCAAAATCAAACCATCCTGGATACCAATCATCTCTGATGCTCATGCTCCTTCAGCCACACAGAGCTACACGTAGCTGCTGTTTTTCAAATTTATTTCTAATCCGTTGTCATTTTTTTGACCAGATCCCTTTAAGCTCCTTTTAAATAGCTCAGGGACCATCAAGAGCTGTTTCCTAGCTTTGTTTCTCCTTGTGCTCAGTCTCTTTCAAGCACCTTTAAATCCTTTTCCATTTTTACCCTTTCTGTTCCTGTCAAGTAACCAGTGTATTGCCTACAGCAAAGGCTCAGGTCCTCTCCACTCTGATGGGCACCTCTGCAGACCAAGGATCTCCCTGGTGACTACTACATGAACTTGATGCCCAAACCCCCTTAGCTGCAGGAGCTCTAGCAAGGATGACTATTTTCTTGAGCAGCTCCCAGCTTTCCATGTGGATTGGAGGTTTCAGGGCTTGCAGGCTGTGAGGTGAAATGCTGCAAGCCCAGGGAGAGCTGCCGGACCCAGGTGTCCTCAAACCCCTGTCAGGTTATGCAGGATCCTAAGAGCCCATCCTGGGATGTCTGGATCTCAAGCTTAAGCCTGGAGCTGAAGGCTTGGTAGCTTCCAAGGGAAGTAACTTAGCGGAGTGGAAGAGGGGGGTCCCAGGACTTTTTAGATCTTGGCTTGCAACAGGGAGGCTGAAAGCCTAGAGGCAGGTTTACCACTCCACCCTTAGCCTACATGCCTAGGCCTCTGCTTCTGGTCCATGAAAGCTTTCTGAAGCCCAGACCTTCCTCTCAGAGGGAATACTTGAGGATGAGCAATTTGGCGTGTTTCTACAGTCCTCCACTTGCAATGTCCTGTGGCTGTGGGCATTGTGATCCTGAGCTGGAGGCTGGAGGCACCAAATTAACCTGGAACATCTATGTTCACCTATGTAGTGTCCACCCTGGCAGGGACCTCCAGGAGCTGAGTCCAAGACCCCCAAGCCACCTCATATGAACCATTGCTGTTTGGGAACCTCAGTGCATGGGCACAGCAGCTGCCACTGAATCCAGCTTGCCCATGGCCTGGGGATATCTGCAACCTGTGCCTCAGTCTTTGGTCTGTATTTTCTAAGCCTTTCTCACTCCTCCTCTTCCTCAGTCTCTCTGAGCTGCGAGGTGAGTCCCCAGTGATAGCTGAAGGATTCACTGCAGAGCATTGCTTGCATTTTTTGATTATGCAGTTCACAGCCCTCGAAAGAGCCCTGCAGCCACTTAGCTCATGATGACAACTGATACCAAACACCATTTCCTCTTATTGCAAGCAAGTAAAAATAAACAACATCCTACTGTACCTGCCTCTATCCAGGAAAGCACAATAACCGGTATTTATAGATAAACAGTGATACATTGCCTGCTGGGGTCTGCTGCAATGAATTTAGACCTGAAGATTGAAAATCCAATTGTGTTTATAAATCAGCTGTGACATGCCAGTGTCATGTCATCAGCGGAAGGCAAAGGGCATGTTTACTACAAGCAAAGGCACACGCTACAGTCATATGCATAAGCAAGTCTGCGCAGACAGGTTATTTTTTGCATTGTGGTTTTTTGATTTTTACATGACTTGAGGATAATGCTCTAGGAGTCTTCTTTTTTTCTTTGTGCATTTTTTTTTTTTAGTAACATTGTTTTTTCCCCTTTTGTGATTGACTGGGGGTTTTGTTCGGGTTTGTTTTTTTTAATGTTCTGAAGAATGTTTGTGCTTTTTTTGGCATCTTACTACATGCCTCAAAAAACCTGACTAAAACCCTGGCTGCTTCTAAAGCTCCTGCCAAAAGGAATTCATGCTCCTCTAAATCTGATGTTCGCATTTCTCCTTCCAACTGATATTTTTAATAATATGGTTACTAAGAATAGCTGTTTACCACCTCTGTCAGCTTCGGTCTTATATTTGGACTCAGATCTCATCCTTGGGTTAATTGTTTGTCTTGAACAAAAATCAGCAACATATAAAGACTCTGTGGGGACCCTCCCAGCAAGTTGTCTGGTGTCCTTAGGCTGTGCGGCAAGGGGCCAGCCTGGGTGCTGGCATGCTGCAGCCTCCTACCAGCCTGGAATCTTGGATGTGCCACGATTTACACAGCTAAGCCCAGGATTTCCCAGTCCCCGATCCCTTTCCATGAAACACTTTGTTTTCCCCGATGCTCCTTGTCGCCAGCTCCGCAGCCAGGTTTCTACATCCATCTCCTTCCATCATGCTAGCCAAGGTTTTTTAGCTGCTTTTTTCCCCCCTTTTTCTTTTTTTTTCCCCTCTAGACCAGGTCCTCTTATTAGATATGCCCTTTTCACTGACCCTGAATTATTGCTACCCATGGTCTTAGAAGAACAGTGCTGTTTGTTAGTCTAAGAGCACATGTGACAACCCTCTTCCTGGCCAACACCAGAGGTTGCACCAGAGATTTCCAGCCCAAAAAACAGGCATTTCAGCAAAAGCCACGAGCTCTGAATGTCATCTGTGGGGTCAGAAGAGGACAAGGGAATCATCATCTATTTGGGGACCTGCCGGAAGACACTAATCAGAAAGACATGCACAAATTTAGTCTAGAGCATGCAAGAGTTTCCCGGGGCTGAATGTAACCTCCATCGGTGGCAAATATCCCATTCCCACTGCAACGGGGCTGCCAGCATGAGACGGTATTTTAATGCCCAGGAGTTTTACTACAGCCTGTCTGGAGCAAGCAGTGCCTGACCGAGCCTGCCCGGCGGCAGCAGGGAGTGGGACGTTAATGGGGAAGGGCATCCCAGTCCATAGGGGTCTGGGCTGAAGGAAGGTTCCCAGCTCCACGGCTCTTTAGGATTTGCAACAATTTGCAGATTAGTGTTGGCACTTCCAAGGCTGGGCTGGCAGCGAGACCTTTAACCAAGACAGACAGATTCCCTGCTGTGGCACTGTTCAGCGGGTTTAAATGGAATAACGACGTCTCTCCAGCTTGGGTGATATTGGGTCAATCTTTTTCTGTCTCACTGTGTTTCCACCCCCACCCACCCCCTGTCCCCATCCTCCCCTCTCTGCAGGTCACCGTCACCGGCAGCCTGGGCTGTTGGGAGGGCTGCGCTCTGCCACTCTTCTGCCTTTGTGCCCTTGGAGGGGTGGGGGGTGGGGGATGACAGGATCATTTTTATAACTCTTTGTACCAACGCAAGCAGAGCTAATGGTAAAAGGCAATCAAATCTTCTGCTCCAAGGCATAAGCTGGTTGCCTGCGGGGTCAGGGAGAATTTTGCCCTCCCTCCCCTCCTGGACTTGGAGGCTGCCCAGCATCAGCACAGTTTGAGCCTCACCCCAAAAAACTCTCTTGTTCTTGTAACTCTTCCCCTTTTTTCCTGTGTTGCACAGCTGTGAAAAATTACAAAGGGAATGATGGGTGCTTATGGGGTCCCCAAGGATGGTCCCCTTTAGCACCAGCAGTGAGCGGGGCTGGGGGAGCTGCTTATTGGCTCTGCCAGACCTCGGGCAAAACCCTGCTCTGGCATCAGGCTGCCTTTTCTCTCAGGGTTTTTGACTGCCTCCCATTCCCCCTCCTTGACACGGTCCTGTTCCCCCTTCTGCCTTTAGGTCCTTCCTTTTCAACTCCAAATCCCTATGGCTGCTGCATTCACGCAGAACTAAACCTTTACATGTGCCTGAAGGGTGGAAACCTTGGCGTGGGAGATGCTCCCACCACCACTCTGGCATCCCGACCTGAGCCCCTTCCCAGGGTAACAGCTTGCCTTAGCTCGGTCAAGGCGCACCAGCAAGACACACGGCAAAAATGCAAGCAGGCACAGGCAGAGAAACAACCGTTGGGAAGGCAGGAGTTCAGAGGTAAGCTGGCTGTCCTCGGGTAACAAACTCCAGGCCACCCACATAAGAGCACCAACCTCAGCTCCCTCCCAGCAGAAATGACCAGGGGCAAATCTCAAAGGCAGAGCCAACGAGCAAGACACACACCCCTATCGTCATGGTCTCACAGGGGAAGAGCAGGTATCAAAGGCATCACGGCCTTTTCTCCCGAATCTGGCTGTGCCACAGCCCCAGGAAGCCATGCCAGGGAGGATGGAGGTGCAGGGTGGCTTTGTCCAGGCTCTCTCCTGGCTCTCAGCACTCCTATTCTGCAGCTGGATCCACAGAGGGGTAAACCCACTGAGGCTGCCTCCCACGAGAAAGAAAACACACACACGTGAAAAAAAAAAAAGCTGGAAATCTTTTTTTCTGTTGCGTTCTGAAACCAATAATTACGTTTTAAAAAT
The DNA here is from genome assembly GCF_023638135.1 of Falco biarmicus. NCBI lineage: Eukaryota > Metazoa > Chordata > Aves > Falconiformes > Falconidae > Falco > Falco biarmicus. The sequence continues at coordinate 83,267,713 of NC_079288.1, read as the reverse complement.
AACCCAACAACAATTAAAGCAAATTAAGTGTGAGGTCTAAGCTACAAGCAGAAGTTTGATTTGAAAACAGCAAAGCAAGCACTTCTTTCGGGAGCCCTGATATAGTTCGTCTCGTACAGATGGTCAGAGAGCCAGAGAGAGAGAGGGAGGGAGGGAAAGTGGGTGAGAAACCATGGCTAACACGGGATATGACCCAGAGATGGCATGGGACTCTCTGGAGCTGGAAGGTGGGCTACAGAAGCAGTTTCCCCCTCTGGATTTACACCAAAGGACCGTTTGGGTGGCTGTGGCTGAGCAGCACTGGCTCCACTCAACCATCTCCAGCAGGTACAAGGTCTCTCAAAACCTTACCCAAAATAAAGCAACCTTGCCCCAAAATCAGAGAGCTCTCAAACCTAGAGGCACAGGGAGAAATGTATGGGAGATACTGTGTTCATAGGTGCGATTGCACCATCCATCCCCACTAAGCATTTTGGGGGGCATCCTTTTTTCCAGGGAGAAAATCCCACCGTTCCTTCCCATTCCTGCCCTCCTCACCTCTTGGGGAAATTTTGGTGCCTTTTTGGTCCCAGCCACTAAATTAGCCCAAACCAAGGGTGCCACCAGTAAACAGCTGTGTCCTTCTGTGCTCCGGCCACCAGCTCATCCCTTTGGCATGGCTGAACTCCCATCTCACACAAGGCATATCTGTGTCCCCCTGAAGGGGTAGACAGAGGGGCTTACTCTGCCATCCCCCAAAACACATCACTGGGCTGTGCTACTCAACCTTTTAAAAAATTTCCAAATTGTTCATTCATTTATTTATTTATTTATTTATTTATTTATTTATTTATTTATTTATTTATTTGACTGGGTCTCAGTCCATCCTAAATCCTGGTCTGTCTAGGGAGATGGAGGAGTGGAAAGTGCCCTTTTCCTGCTGGCTGACCCACTTGGGCATCTCTCACTGGACACTCATAGGACCACAGTGTTCCAGCAACCTAATCTCTTGGGGTTTGAGGTCTTGGGGGTGACCCTAAAGAGAGTATTTTGGGCAACCTTAGGGGACAGAGGCAGCAAACCCATGGGCTCAGGGGAACCACTGCTGGCTGCTTCCCCCACCGCCCCCCTGCCCTCTGCAGCCCCCTCCCCACATCCCCCACCCACGGCCCTTCGCTGGGGGAGCCGCTGCGCGGCGCAGCCAGCCCAGGGCTGGCAGGTCTGCGCCTTGCGAGAGACATCAAAGTCTCGCCTGGAATGTGTGTGGCTCTGCGGGGCTGTGAGAGATACAGAGCCAGGGATCATGAAAGAGATACTGCGATGGTTATCGCCCCATTAAATCAAGGGGAAGCAGAGCGTCAGGCTTGCCAACAATACCTGTTATTGTTCCTCCCCTGTGCAGCACTTTATTAAGCGCTATAATCGTTTTAATATTCATGCATCTCCACAGCCATTCCACCCCCCTTCCCTTCTCCTCCTCTTTGCTTTTCAACATATTCCACATTGGAAAGTGCCTTTCTTGCATTTCCTGGGAACTCGGTTTCCCTCCGGGCAGCAGGTGTTTCGGTCCACAGCACCTAGGCAACGTCCCTCTCTGCCCTGAGAAAAGGGGATTTTCTCTTGGTCTTTTGCTTTGCTTCCCCACTACCACCTCCTTCCATCCACCACCACCCCCTTTTCCTTCAAGCAAAAGCTAATTGAACCCCACAGGCTCAAGTGATGGCATTGTTTCACTACCAATGCAAGGGAGAAGCTGGAAGCCCGTCACCAGTGCTCCTACTCTGGTGGCCTGTGTGCTGCTGCGACATCCCCTCCATCTCTGGATGGCTCAAGAGTGGTCCAAGTGTGTCTCTGCACCGATGCTGCAAGGCAGATGCTTCTCAGTGGCTGTGCATGGGGTTGGGGTTTGTACCAACCAGCCTTGGGACAAGCAATCAAGGCACAACAGTTTGCACCACTCGGTGGTGCAAGGATGGGGAAGTTTCTTTGCCCATCCTTCACAGACTCTCCAGACTTCATTCCTCAACTCACAGAATACAATTTTGATGGGTGGGTTTAAGTGTGGGTACCCCAGAAATCATGGCACCACTTCCCCAGCCTCCCTGACCTGGTGGCGCTGCTCCTCGGCACCAGGACCCAACAATCCCCGGTCAACGCATTAGCCCCAAAACAGACAAAACTCCATGCTCACCACCTCCACCCTCCTGCCCCATCCCTGGACTGGTGGCAGCTTTTCATGGTATCTTAGCTGGGCTTGGTGATTATCATGCAGCGCACAACAGGTTCAAGTGGCAGGATGTTTGTTCAGGGATTACAGCCCCAAGAAATACCTATGACATGGAGATTTATTTTGCAGTGTCTCATCCATTCTAGGCTGGGCAGTGTTTTCCCAGGGGTGGAGGTGTGCCTGTCACCAGATCCCTGGGAGCAGTGATGTGATCCGGAGGCTGTAAGTCATTGAGAACACAGCAAATCTGGGAGTTGTTTCATGGGCAAATACTGCAAAAACCTCCTTCAAATGGCTGTTTATGGGATTAACTGGAGATAAGGGAGAAGTGTTGCAGCTGGCAGGCCCTTGCAGCAAAGGCTGCTGCTGAGGATATCGAGAGTCATTTGGAGAGGAGGCTCCAAGCTTGATGCTGTGCTGCTTAGCACCTCTCCTGGGTGCTCACAGTGTTGCTTTCCTACCGCTTGGCCTAGCTGGGATCCACCCCAAAAAATGAGGCCATAGATTCATGTGCTTTCCCCAGAGATCCAGGCAGGCCTGACACCAGGGTGAGGGACACTTCAGCCAAAAGCAAAGCCCAGCAGCAGCACCTCCAGCTGGCTTCCAGCTCCACCCAGAGCCCATTGCTCATCTCAAAGTGTACTTTCATTTTGAGGTACCTACATCCATTTCTGAACTCCTTCCTCAGTTCAGTAACTGAGCATTTTCACTTGGAAATGAGATGGGGAAAAGGTACCTCTGAAATCATTTGAGTGAAATTAAAATTTTTAAAAAGGCACGGTGGGATAATTGCCCAATTTCCCCCAAGAAACTTGGGATCCCTTCCAAACCCCGGCTTTCTGGTTACCATGTTTGAGTAAAACCTTCCCCTGGTTGTTGTATTCAGAGCACCTGTGGCAAAGGGAACGGGTGCACTCAGAGTCCAATGGGAAAGATGGAGGCATGGAGGGGGGACCTGTGAGCTGCTGGGGGACAGGCAGGGGGACAGCAGAGCCCACTCCAGGCCAGGGGAAGGTGTTGGCCACGCACCATGCTCCAGGGCCAGGCTTCCCATTGGCATCATCTCAGGGTAACCCACCCCAAAACAAGACAAGACTTCAAGCTGGGTCAGTTTTTGACTTAGGGAATGTGTCCTTCTTTTGCCTGTCCAGCAAAAACCCCTTTCCAGCAGCAGCTCTGAAACCTGGTGCTGGGCTCATCCCGGGACAGTGCAGGGGTGCAGGATGTGGCCCCTGGCGACTTCAGCTGCAGCTGAGGTATGCACAGCTGGGGCTCGCTGGCAGGGCTCTGCGCCGCTGTGGAGTTCCCCTGAGTTCAAAGCTCTGCTGCTGACTTTGTACCCCGCTGGAAGACACTTCCCCTCGCCGCCTTCCGGGTGAGATTTCATAGCTGCAGGAGAGAGGGCTTTTCATCATCTGGCCTCAGCCTTTTTTTTCTTTCTTCCCACCCACCCCCCCACACACCCACCCCCTTTTCTTTTTTTGGTAACAATATCCTATACAGAAAGGAAACAAACAAATTAACCACTCGGTCTCCAAGCTGAGGCAGCCTCACCCACACACAGCAGCCGTTGACCTTGATCCCGAAAGCCTTACATCCTACATCCCCTGCGCCATCCCAGGGGCACGGCTGCAGTGGAGCCAACGGGGGCAGCGGGGGTGTTGCAGCTGCACGGAGCCCCACTCACCCTATGGCAGAGCTCAAGGTCAGGAGGGGTCTGCTTTGGTAAGGCAGTCAGGGTTCAACCCAGGGCTTGGCATCAAGTGTTGGGGATCTGCAAGGCTGCTGTGCAAACATGCCTCTGCTTTGGTCTCCTTCTCCTGCAGGGTTTCCCCTGTGAACACAGAAGCTAGCAGGTCTTTTTCCCTGGAAGGGAGTATAAGCCATGTCAGGGTACCTCAGTGTGACTATTTCTGTAGTATTCACACCTCATGTGCAGTTGCAAAGCAGCACTAAGACTTAAGGGAAACCCATGGGTGCTTGGTGCCCTGTGTTCTCCTGCCCTGCCCCCACCCCCCCATGCATCAGCTTAATGGCAACCTGTGAGGTACAAGCCTCTACTAGTGCTGCCTGGATCATTGTGTCCCTCCAGGCAGGTCTCTTGGAACTGTCACCATACCCAGGCACAGTCACCAGGGAGCGGAGAGACACCTTGAGCTGAGGTCACGCATGGGACTGCACAAGAGGTCCTTAGAGGTCCGTCAGCAGGGATGTTCCATAAGACAACATAAAAGGTCTGAACCAGGGTGCAACTGAGAGGCTGGCAGGCAGTGATGAGACCTCAAGGCAGGCAAGGCTACAGGAGAGAGATGGCTTGCCCCAGACATGTGCCCCTCTGATGCTCTGATGACTCTCACTGGTGCTCCCATCCCTCCATGGCTCACACCCTGGGGGTGGGGTTGGGGTGGTTTTGGTTCGGATGGGGTCCTGGGCTAGTGCGGCTCAGCTGTTCTGGGAGGCTGCAGCTGTCCCAGACACAGTAAAAGCCTTGCAAGTGACAGTGGAGTCATGAGGGAGAGAAGGAAATTCATGCAAGCGCACCAAGGGACCAAGGATTTGGGAATGTACCCATTTTTCTTCTTCATCAGATGGTAAACAGCCACTATCTATACTAAACCCTTTAGCACAGCAGAAAAAGCAATTCAGCTCTTGAGAAGGTGGGTAGGAAGGAGATGTTTGAGTTTGTATGAAGCAGTGTAGGACCCTGGACAATGACCCCTGGACCATTTTAAGGGGAAAAATTAAGCAGTGCCACTGACGTGGTGAGCACCTAGCAAGGCAAAAAACATTTGAGCACCAAGTTTCCTTGGAGCACTGTTGTGTTGATGCTAAATATTTCAAGACACAAGACCAAATTTTAGTAATTGCTGGGTGACCTAAGTCCCATTCCTAATTTTGAAGCGATGTAAATCTAATATGTAACCAACAGAATGAAGTAGCCTAAGTTTATTATGGGGCACGCAGTCATACTTATAGCTTATAGTAAATAGGTAAGTCAAGCGGCTCAGTGGATAACAATCACATTCAGGGGTTAGGGTATTGTTAAGAGCTGTTTTGCTAAGATAAGATTTCTGACATTCATCATTGCTTCTGTCAAACCCAAGAGGTTGTGAGCATAGTAAGAAGTTGTGGTGGTTTTGCTTTGTTGAAAGGCTTTCTTGAGTTTAGCAAAGAGATTTTAACAAAGATTGATTTTGCAGTGGGGATAATTCCCTGCAGATGGGTAGCATGCCCTATAGTATCTTAACTACTGCGCAACTATTTTGGGAGACAATTCTGGGAGCTATTTAACTATTCTTGTCTATTATCTGCCAATTTATCTTCTTATCTATTTATCTATTTTTGTCTATTTTATCCAAAACCAGCACTTGATCCAGGCAGGTAGCTATTCCTGCTGCTGTAGTTCAGCTGAGTTTGATGGGAGCCACGGCTTCCTGAGAGTCACTTTAGGTCTCGTGGTCAACAGCTTAATGGGGATTTACCATATTACCACTTGTTAGCAAAGTTGCATCAGGTTACCCTAAACAGGGTAATTCAGCCCAAATCTCCCTTGCTGAAGGCTTTAGCCCTCATTGGAGCTCTGCACTGCTCCGGGCTGCCCCATCCTCTCGGGGATGGAGGCAAAAGAGCAAACCTCCCTCTCCAAAGAGTTCAGATCACATGGGAAAACCACACAGCAGAGCGTGGAGGGATCTCGGTGTACAAATGCGCAGTGCCTCTTCAAAGCTCCAGCACAGAAGCTGTTTACACTGTAAATAAACAGACACAAGTAGCGGGTGCAATCCTTTTCCTCATGCTTCACTCCTCTGGGGAAGAAAGGCAGCTCCAAAGGTGCCGTGTCTGAGCTCAACAGCAGCAAAATCCTCTTTCTTTTTGTTTTTGGGGTGATGGTGGAAGGGGTCCTCTGAAATAAACTGAGCAAAAACATGCCAAGGAGGTTGGAAACAGTGAAATTGCAGGACCTCATTTTAAGGAGCAGGTTTTCAGAGAAGGCATGCGAAGGTGATGGTGGATTTGCTCCGGCCATCCTGTGCCCAGGCATGTCCAGATCCTCCACCGGCACGGTCAGCACTGCAGAGTGCTGGGAAACAGGGGCAATTCAGGACCGGCTGGCACTGCCTGTCCCTCCCAAAGCACCGGTTTCCAGGAGGGGAAAAGCAAACTTCAGATGAGCAATAACTGAATCATTTACTGCTGTCTGATTATTAAAAGAAAATCTGGACTGGGATGACAGGTTTAGTGAGTACGAGAGTTACTGCTGCAGGTACCAGGCTGCAGCTCCCTCACACAGGTACTTACCCAGGTTGCTGGGGGTCCTGCATGTAGGACCCCAAAAAGCAGCCCTGAGCAAGCTGTGGTAGGGAAAAAGAAAAAATTTTCCCTAGATTAGGTGGGGAGAGAAGAAAGGGAGGGAAGAAAAAGGCCATGTCTTAGTGATGGGGAATGTGAAGCAGGGCAGAGCAGCACTGATCCCTGGAGAGGGCAAATGGGTGCCCACCTGGTGTCCTGAGCACTCAGCAGGTGAGAAAGCAAGGACAGGAGCACCACAGGCTGTGTCTGAGCAGCTGCTCATAAAAGGTGCATAGAGGATCTCCCATATGTGACACTTTCAGCCAGGGGACAGCTCTGTGATGCTTCTCAGGGCTTTCAGACCTACCGGTCCCTTTGGCTCGACCACCCAGCACCCTGGCATCAGGTACCAGAGGAAGGAAGCAGAGCATGCCTGACCGTGAAAGCAGCATAAGACTTTCATATGATCAGGGACACACAGCAGCCCTTGGAGCTGCCTGCCCAGAGCAAGGTGTGGAGCAGCTCTGTGGGGTCTGGCAGCAGCTGGTGGGGTGGGTGGCACCAGTTGGACCAGCGGATTTGCAGCACCACTTGGCTTTTGGCCACCAAATGCACTTTACCTTCCTGTCCAGCCCTGTGGGATTGGATTTTCCTCCACCAGGTGCCCTGTGGTTGGGGCAGGGCCTGGTGAAGCTGGGTGGTGGTGGGCGAGAGAGCTTTAAAATAACCCAGGGTGTGGACAATGCTCTCGCAGTCATGTTATAAATGGGCCTGGTTTGCCCTAACAGGTATGTGCTGTGTGTCCTTGGCCCCCAGTGATGGGTACTTCTGCAGTGGTGGAGTCAGCAGCAGGTGCCCTCATGGTGGCCAAGCCTGTGAGGCTGGTGAAGGACCAACACTCTCCCACGGTGCATGGCAAAACCACCCTTTGCATGTCTCCAGGTAGAAAGGCTTTGGGTCAGGCTGCCCCAGGGCTTGCTGCCAAGCTTTGGAGAGCTGAGGTTGGACTAGGCGACCTCCAGAGGTCTCTTTCCACCTGAATTATCCCGTGATCTGAGGAATTTCCTTGTAACCGCAGGAGCACCTAGATGCACATCACGTACTGCTCTGTAATGAAGCCATATCCAAAACTCCTCCAGACAGGGCTTGGGCCATACTGTCTCTTGGTATAATGACACTACCATCTCAACCAGTGCAACAGGATCCTATTGTAAAACAAATGTTACATGATAGAAGTATGGGAGAGATAATGCCCAGGTCCATGGATGGGTTTTCACCAGGAGTCAGGAGCTGTTCTGTCTCCAGGCGTAAGAACCTGGTCCCACCACAGCCTGAGGCTATACGGCCAAGCCAAGAGGATACCACTCAGATCTCATTGCAGCCTGCCCATGCCAGTACCTGTCCTTCAAACCAGGCTCCAGCCGTGGCCATCCCCACCTTTGGGTGTTTATTTCTGCCTTGTCTAGTGTTGCCCCAAAACATTTCTGTCATGGTTCACAGCACCTCAGCTGGGCAACCAAAACTGGCCAGAAGATGAGGTGGGTTGAGGCCATGTGTTCCTGTTATGGGAAGAGGGGACACAGGGCATGACGATGACAGTACAGCTGGGAGAGTGGAGGTGGCTGCTCCTGCTGCTTCTGGATGGATGAGAGGCATAGGGATGGGCAGAGAGAGCTATCAATGGAGGGGGTCCTCAGCCCGTGGCTCCCACCTGCCATCAGCACAGCACCAGGGACCCCACCGCTGGGGGCTGGGGGCTTTTCACCAACCGAGCACCCAACTGCTCACATTGCCAAGGTCTCTGCTCCCCTCCCCCCAAGCCATCCTCAGCGCTGCCTTCCCCACTAACAAGGGACCACTAGCGATGAGATTCCCTGTGTTTTTGTTTGTGCTAGCTTTGCTGAGATAATTGCCAGCAAACACTGTAGCTTGATAAGCAAAACATTGGCAAGCTGCAATTTCTAAAGCATCTTTAGCTAAATTTGTAGTGGTTGTCTCCAATTTGCAGTCCTGTTTGTGTCTGTGAAGAAGACACACACTTTCTCAGCTCCCTTCTCATGTTCCCACTTGCCTTGTACAGCCATGGAGGTAGAAGGAGGATTCCCCTCGCTTTATGCAGCTTGGCTTTGACTGAATAGCTTCCAGTTACCTTGAAACCTAATCTTCTTTTGAACTCTTTTTAAGTCAGTTGCATTCTTGGAAGGAGATGAGCCTGCGAACTTGTATCATCTGATGAGAGAGATAACAGCTCTGCAGAACCTACGCCCGGTGGCAGGCACAAGCCAGAAAACATCTGCACCTGCTCACATGGAAAAAGCACCCAGGTATTAGAAGAGGTGATTTGCCTTTCATGAGTTTTGAGGTGTTTATTCAATTGGGGAGGTTCCCAGAGATGTCCTGGATGCCTACTTTGGTCCTATATGGGCCACGCTGGGATATGCTGCAAGACAAACGGGTACCTGAATATCTCCATGTGAAGATGATCTTAGAATCTTAGAATCATAGAATCATAGAATTATTTAGGTTAGAAAAGACCTTTGAGACCATGAAGTCCAACTGTTAACCCAGGACTGCTAAGTCATTCACTAAACCATGGCGGTAAGCACCACATCTATGCATTTTTTTAACACCTCCAGAGATAGTGATTCTACCACCTCCCTGGGCAGCCTGTTTCAATGCTTGACCGTCCGTTCAGTGAAGAAATTCTTCCTGATGTCTAATTTAAACCTCCCTTGGTGTAACTCGAGGCAATTTCCTCTGGTCCTGTTGCTTGTTATCTGGGAGAAGAGATTGACCCCCACCTTGCTACAGCCTCCTGTCAGGTAGTTGTAGAGAGCCATAAGATCCCCCAAGTCTCCTCTTCTCCAGGCTAAATAACCCCAGCTCCCTCAGCCACTCCTCTTTGGACTTGTTCTCTAGACCCTTTACTAGCTTCATTGCCCTAAGTATCTTGATAATTGCCTTTTTAGGGTGGTCTGGTGCTGGTTCACAGCTGGTAAAATGGGCTTACAGAAAGAAGCTGAGAACCCTGCCCCTCCTTAGATCCAGGATTCCCAAGCTTTGCTATTCCTCTTGCTCTAAAATAGGGACTGAGCCACAAGATGTGCTCAAAATTAAGCTCTGTCTTCCTTGCCAGTCTAGTTCCCAGTGGCAGTAGCTACTCATGGCGACTAGTGACCGTGGAGGGAGCCCAAAGATCACGTAATTTCTAAAGATCACATGCTGGCAACCCCTCTTCTAGGGGCTTCTATAGAGCTTTTCCCATTGCTGGCCCCATACCCTAGTGATTCAGTTAAGATGTGACTTTTGGGTAGTCTGTCTGGTTTCCTGCACTGATGGGTATCCCTATAGGGTCCAAGCGTCTCTGACGAGTGTCTGATCTTCCACCTGCAGGACCCAAGGGTTTGGTGTTCAGTTCTTCTCCTCCACATGGAGCCAGCCCAGGGTGGCCTTGCTCTGCTGTTGGCTTTGCATCAGTAAAGTTATTAGCTAAGAAATGAACCCAAGGAAGCCAGCAAGGAGAGGCAGGGACTATAGGAGAGAAGCAACCAGATATGTTTGCTCTCACCCATTCCTCCACCTAACCTGGCCACGAGACAAAATGGTGGCCACCACCTTTGGTCTCCGCCATGGAGCAGAGGAGCATCAAGAGAGGAAAGCTGGAGAGAGGGACGAAACCACCGCATGTAACTTTGGGAGGCAGGGCTGGATGCTGAGCATGGAGCAACCAACCTACCCAAGGGCAAAGATATGAGCCCTCAGGACTCCTGCGGGGAGCTGGGATGATGCCACCTTTTTCATATGCCTTCTGCACTCCTCTATGGCTCCTTGGATCCTCAGCTTCAAACACAGCTGCTTATCTTCCTGCATTACTCAAGTGTTTCCCTACGTGTGCTCTAATGCATCTTCAAAGCACAGCGCTCACCACAGTGAACAGACCGGTTGATTAAATTAAAGCAAGTTTTAATCGTCAATGGTAGCAACTGTGAGAGCTGGGGAGATGTTTTGGGGTAGCTGGGAATAAAATTGCCCTAAAATTGCTCATTGTGAGAGCCATCTGAGGCAATACTTGTAACGGCTCAGGAGCCTTCCGTAAGGTCTCACCCTTACAGGAGCAGAGGAGCCTCTGCAAGAGCAGACGTGTACTAATGGGTTTTCCTTTTTTAGTAGTGTTATTCCCACTGGGATATTAAAGAGCTACCCCAGAGCATCTGGGCAAACAGCTAATTCCCCCGAAACCCAGGGCGGTTCATCAGCCCAATCCATTGGCTCTGAGTTGTTCTCAACACTTTGAATGCCAGATGCGGGTTTCAAATTGTAACAGTGAGGGCGAGCAAGAGGAAACAGTCAGCCCTTTTGCCCCTCAGAATTCTTTTGTTCATTAAAAATATGGCAAAAAAAAAAAGTGGTGAAAACCTAAATTCTGGTTCCAGAGGGTATGTGCAAGCTTTCAGCTGGAGCAAAGCTGGGCTCCTAACAAAAACAGGCTCTTGGTCCTGGGCATCTCCTGGCCACTGGTGGTGGTCAGGAGGGATTTTTTTTCATTATATACGCTTTTCCAGCCATGGCATAGCTCTTTGGTTTTGCCCTTGTTCAAGGCAGCGGTGCCTGCCCTGTCGGCCATGGCGGGATGGCATTGGAGCCTCCCAATGACTGAAGAGGAGCTTTTGTCAAGTAACCCAGCTGGAGTCCTCCCAGTCTGTGATGGTCACATGATGGTTGTGGGGCTATGGGAAAAGAGGCGAGTGGGAGTGGGACCGCCGGCTGCCAGAACAGTTCATACAGCCCACAGCATGCTCCTGCCCACATCTGAGGATCTGTCGGGAAAGCGAATGAGAAGGAGGGAGCTGCGGACCAGATGTATTGCTCTGGTGGGCCGTCTCCAGCCTGCAGGCCATTGGGAAGGCACGCCTGCACCAACGCTCCTGGCAGTTGCTCTTTGATAGGTGCCGTGTAGCGAGATCGTGCATCGGAGAGAGAGCGGTGGGGTGATCCAGTCCGGGAAGTCATGTCTATCTTTGTTCTCCTCCTACCTGATTGCGGGATGACTCATCCCCTTCAAACCAGCAAGGCTATTTCTGACACGAGGTGCTACTTGGCGTGAGTAAAGATGGAAAAGCCTGCCCCATAACTTGGATGATAAAAAGGATAATAATTATGCTTTATATAGCAGACTTACAAATAATGGCTTGCTTCTTTGGCTGTTCAAGACCACACACGCTTTTTTTTTTTTTCAGGGGGAGAGGTGTGGGGGGTTAATTTGGGACTTTTTTAGCTGGAACAGGAGATCTGTGTGGTCCCGTAGGCTCCTGTATAATAATTCTTTTAGCTTAATATCTTTTGATCTCCTCTAAGTTATTCATCAGCCCTGAATAACACACTGCTTGACAGTCAGAACGTTTTATTGGTGAAACGGTGCTTCATTTCGCCTTCAAACAAAAGCAAGCTCGATGTTGTGCTTCACCAGTTACTGCAGGAACCCACGGGCAAGTGTTGGGTACTTTAGGAGAAATGGGATACTAAATGGAGACAGGAAGTAAGAGGAGGAAGAAAAAGGAGAGAGGTCAACAAAGAAACGTACAACTTAAAGGAATAAAAAGTAAAAAACAGCCAGAAAAAAAAAAAGGAGAGGTGCTGGAAAGGTAACAACCAGTAACAGTTTTGGGGTTTTTTTACCCATTTAAATAAAAATACAAGGGGAAAGAAGGGCTGAAGTGAGGGACAGGTAAAGGGAAGTTGGTTCAAGTCATCCCAATGCATTCAGTGACTCTCTGTTCCAAGTTCCCACAGGGAACAGACCTTGGCCACTGGGGAAAAAGGGAGTCTGGAGGAGAAAGTGGCCACAGTTGAGGAAGTGGGTTGAGGTGTTCAAGTCCAGGAAACCAGGCTGACCTGCAGAAGCTATCAAGTTGGGAAAGGCACAAGTGAAGACCACCTCCAACTGAAGAACAGCCCAGGCTCCCTATAATGGAGAAAGGAGGAAAGTGGTCTGTCCAGCTAAGCCCTCTGGCCTGGAATCAACAGCATGCTGCACGCAGAACATCTCCCAGACACCAGGAATGACAGTACATTTTTACAGTGTAAATGCTTTGGAGTCTTGAAAAATGGTGTAAGACTGCAGTGGCACACAGGGCATGGCAAGCTCCTCTGGAGGATATGGGTGATGCCATGAGCTGAAAGGGAGCGCAGACCCAGCTGAGAGCAAGCAAGCAGGGACCTGTGCAGGAAAAAATCAGCTGAAAGTAAACGGGATCATTACTGGGGCTCCCTAAGGATGAGTTTTTGAAATCATCTCACATCCTCCTTGGTGTTTTCAGCACGAAACCCAATAGCATGTTGATAAATCAGCTGACCTCAAAAAATAGGGGAAGAAGGTGAGGCATAACCAGTGTGAAAAAAGGCATAAACAGCAGTCCAGAAAAACTAACTGCAACAACAGGGACACCAGAAGTGGGGTGGCACTGAAGAGCACAGAAGGTAGCTGACACATTTAGGGTGGCATTCATCTGACCTTGTGTTGGCCAAGTAAGTAGGAAAGTAGTCCAAATACACTCTATAGCCAGTGCAGAGAGAAAGGCATGTCCAGAGGGTAGTTTCCTCTACATAAGGTGTGAGTCTGACTTTTCTACAGCTGAAAATCATGGCAGAAATTAAGCTCCCCAATAGGAAGCAGCAATGATAACTGCTGCAGCACATACACCATGTATGAGAGTATCACGCAAGCCAGTGTAGAAGGAAAAAACTGATGATTGCTCTAATACGTGGTTTTCCCTATGGAGAGGCACAGGCAATGCAGGACAGGGCACGTGCAATCACAAAGACACAGAGCCCCAGGGACATTGCCAGTGTCTCTGCAACACCTGCTTTAGGAAGCAATGGTCACACAACAGTGCTTGCCAGCACTGCGACATAGAAGTGCGGGAGACCACAGCAATACAGCAAGGAGCTGGCTACCCCAGGTGGTGGCAGGAGATGGCTAACCAGCTTTGGGTTGGCTGCTGGCATGTTCCCAGCTCATGGCAGAAGGGATTTTGAGTTTCCTTATCAAGTCTAGTTGGGACAGAATGGTGTTAATGCATCCTTGGGCCTCCTACCAGTGCTGCTGCCATGTCTGAGAAGCATTTATTCCCTGGCAAATCTGGAGGAGGGAATGGCTCTTCCAAGGCCTCTGCAGCTCATGTAATACTGCAGCCACTACTTCATCCACCCCAGCTAGGGAGGATTTCAACTCCATTAACAGCTGAAGGATGGCATTTCCCTTCCTTCTCCCTGGATGCCTATGTGGCTCACAAAGAGATCAAACCACAGTGAAATGAAGGCCATCTTAACGCATCTGGAACAAGATCACCTTAGTTCTGACATGGGGGACCTGCTGCTGCTAGGCTGAAGATGTCCCCTTGTGAGAGCAGGGATGCTGGGAGAGACCTGTGCAGTTTGGTGTCCACCACATGCATCTGTCCATGCTGAGACCTATCTCCAACACGAGTCTTGGGCTAGAAGCAGCAAACAGCAAGCAATTTCTGATGTCTGGGAAGCGAGGGAATAGATGCAGAGGTCAGAAATACAGTCCCAGTGAACTGTGGGCACCGTTGGCGAGCTACCCAAATCAGAGTTTCTCTCTCCAGGTTTTAACTCCATCCTCGCAGCACAGTAGACAGGTCAAAGCCTGCTTTGAAGCGAAACCCAGACTGTAACCTATATGCCCAGGCAGGCACAGGGCCAGGTTCACATTGTGCATTAACCCTGGCTCTTAGGGCTTGTGTGCGGACAGTCTGGGTGAACGCTTTGGTGGAAGAGTCAAAGCTGCGTGGGAAGTGTGCTCCTCAGGAAAGGGGCCAGCGGTGCAAAGGCTGCGGTGTAGCCAGGTGGCAAATGCTGGCGAGTGAACTGACGAGAGCAAAAGCAGTCCAGCAGTGGTAAGTGAAGCCAGTGGGTGGGAACCAGGACTAAGATCCTACATGGGGACAGCTGTGAGGAGACCAGCTCCAGCCAAGCCCCTGTGTTGCATTCCCCAGATGTGGTGTGGTCAAGACAGTTGCAGCATCCAGACGCTAGCAGAAGCAGGGCCATGCTCTGTCTTCTGCCCCTGTTGGGGCTTTGCAAACCAGCTTCACCCCGCACATGCTGCCCCATCCCAGGGCTACCCAGGAGCAAAGTCTTTAAGAAAGCGCTGGGAGAGGGAAGGCAGAAAGGCAGAGCTGCTAATGCACAGTCTGGATCTGGGAAATCTGCAAGGTTATCGGTATTAATATTTTGGTTTGGCCTGGAAAATTAAAGATGAAGAGCAAAGCATGGTATTTAGGTGTGGGTTAGAAAGGAACAGTAAATAATGGGCAAGAATGTAGCCAGGGCAGGAGAGAGCCATGGGTCTGGGTCTGAGAGGCGGAAGAAGGCTTGCAAATTAAAGCCGGGGCTGAGCCAGCATGCTGACAAATGTGTTCACAGCCTTCAAATACAACAAGCTACAGCTAGGATCCTGGTCCTGGTTTTCTATGGGGAAGTTGAGGGTGGTGTTGGGGTGTGGGGACCTGAACTGGGGGTTTCTGTCCCTGTAAGGACTGAAGATAAACCTGGCTCAGCATCCCTGAGACTCTGCTCTGAAAGTGGTAAAAAAACACATGGTGAAAACTGAAGCTATGGCTAAAATCTGCCCTTACTCTCATCGTGAGGGACTACAGGAAAGTCACTTTAACCTCAGCTAAGAAGCAGACTTTTTGACTAAAATTCTGTTGCCTTAAGAGAGATGTCGAGATGCACTCAAGTATCCCCCCAGCCCCCAGCTGCTGCTCCAGAAGAGCACCAGTCTCCTGTGGACACATAAGACAACCCTTGAGAACGTCTCAGACACACCAGCACCTCCCAAACAGCCTTGGGTACCCTGCGTGTTTGACAAAATTTGGCCTCCTCAGAGTCAGCAGACATGCTGGAGAGAGCTCATATGGCCTGGACAAGTCTATAATAGAAAGATCCCCAAATTTAGGGATTTATGCCTCAATTCTGCTCCATGCTCAAACTGGGGAATCTTTTTCCTGCTCATTACTGAGCCGCAGGCTTCCTTGGCCATAACGGTGGCTGCTAAAAACTGTCTCTTGCACAAGCAAGACACCGTGCTTTTAAGCAAAGCAAAATTCATATATGCAACACTGACAAACCCTCACGAGACAACAACAGTCGATGGGTCAGACGGGTCACATTTCCATATGGTGTAAATCAGCTTCTCTACATTCAAATGAAGGCAGTCACAGAAATTTACACCTACTGGAAAAGTGGACCCTAGAAACTTGATAGGAAAGCCATTTCGTCTGTCATGATTCGCTTTGCAAAGCAGGTCACAAGGCAGTTTATTGAGTGCAATGTTCAGGTGCAATATGATAAGGCACATCCATGCCTGGAAGAAACAAACACCTGTCTAGAGAGATTTTAATAATGACTGCCTTGCAAAAGGGTCGTACTGTTGGGCAGCAAATGTCCTCGTTCAGTCTGTGAAGAAGACCTGCATTTAGTGCTGGTACACCAGTTTTCCTGTTAAACCAGACTCCTAGGAAAGACTAATGCGGAAGAAGATGCAATCAAGGCAAGCTGGTGGAAAGATAACCCATCAATTACCCAGCGGCTTGGGATATTCCTTCAAAGGCCCATTCAATTAGACATCTCATTTGCATGTCTTTCCCATTTGCTGTAGGTACTCATTAGGAGCATTTAAATACAACCCTGACTGCAGCCCCACAAAGCCTTGGGTGGATGCTTTTGAGAACCTCATTTTAGTTTATCAGAGTTGTCAGAAGTTGCAATTACTGTAGAGCAAGAAACAAAGTGCTTTATCGCCCCTTTGAATCTGCTGGGATTAACATCCCAGGCCCCCCCCTGCAAAAATAAGTGTCTTTGCAGTCTTTAAAGATGCCAAAGATCAATATCTCCTAAGTCGCATCAGAAAGACAAACATGGTGACCCCCAAAAACCAGACTGAACAGCACCCTTTCCCCCCTCTTTTTAGTAGATGTGTGCCCAGCTGGTTGTCATCCTGGTCCATGTTGACTCATACCATAGTTCAGACTAAGCTGGGGACAGCTGTTCTCTCTTCAGCAAAAGACCGTGGCTGTGTCCTGCCTGTCCTTGACTGCAGTATCTTGTTTTTTTGGCAGTGGAGAGGGGACCGCCCTTCAGTCCCCACACAACAGGTCTGTCCTGTCCTCCTGTCCTCCCTCCCTGAACTTTGCTGCTCTGTCCAAGCCTTGCACTATCCCTGTCAGCTTTATAGGCTGAGCAGCTTTTTCAACATCATCTGAGCTGAAAAGGACCAGAGTGACATGTGGACTCCCATCCAGCTGTGGTCAGATGCTCGGCAGAGAGTTTGGATTCTTGGATAGGCAGCACAACCCCACCAAACCTGGCCCATGGTTGGGACGTGTACACTGTGTCTCTCCCATGTGGGTGCTGATCCCTACCAAGGTCAAATAGATCTGGAAGCTGTCCAGGAGTCTATTTTCATGGAAGATGTAGAAATTGAATATCCTCAAGTCCACCTTTCCCCCTGAAAATTTACCCAAGCTTCAAAGATTGCTGTGGAAGGAGAGAGTTGAGACCTGATAGATCATTGAGGAAAATAGCTTTCAAAAAAAAAAATCACCCCTCCCTTTCTCCTTCCCCCCTTTGGCAGAGCAACACAAGCAGACATGATGTAGACACAGCTGTACCTGCACACAAGGGCTTTGGTCAGCGTAGCGTGTGTTATCGTGGGAGGCAGTGCAGCTAAACACGCTCCAGCAGGAGAAATCCTTGCAGCATTGGCCCAACTTCGGTCAATATTTGTCCTGAGTTTGCATGGAGCCGGCCCCAAGGCTGGTGAGGACAACTTCACCTCTGCATGCATGCCAGGCCAGGAGACCCAGGGCAGGCACAAGGGCTGGGCATCTCCTCTAAGCACAGCGGTACCCCAGCCCGGGCAGGGCAGGATGGGTGCTGGAGGAGGCATGAGAGGGAAACCGGCGTGGCCCCACAACTCCATCCAGCCTGGCCCCACCAAACCCTTTGTGCGTGCCTTGTGCACCAGCACCCCAAACACAAGCAAGAAAGCAGATGGTGTTTTAAAAGAAGAAAGCCATGCTAGCCTTATCCCAGCCTTTGATTTCTGCTTGGATGTTCTTGTACAAGGTATAAAAGCAGTGTCTGTAATGAGATTACATATTATAGTCAGTCAGGAGCTGTTAAAGGGTTGTTTCTAATGGGATTAAAATGTATAGCACACAGTTATAGCTGTAATTGCATTACACCCCTAAGGAGAGCCTGTAGTGTAAACCGAAGGCAGGTCAGGGATTCGGCGCACACTGCTTCGCTTCAGTATCTCCTGAGCTACTTCCCTGTTTTTCCTTTTTTCCCCTGTCTTGGATGAAGAACAAAGAGGGAGAAGATTTAGCAGAGTGTCAGGAAGTGACTGGAGGCTAATCCCTCCACTGACACTCCCCAGCACCAGGGGGAAGTAACTGAGATCAGCCAAATTGGCATATCAAAAGCCTTCTAATTATGTCACTGGTGGCTTAAGCCAATTCCTAACATTCTTATTCATGGAGTTTCCAGCACAAGAAAACCCTTCTTAATCCAGGCTGCTGTTGTGCAGAATGTAATGTCATGGATGGGTTTCTCTTTGTTGGTGCTGGGGACACCAGGACAGCTCCCCGCTCCTGGGTTGCAACCCCGTGTGATGGCAGGATGTGGCTGGGCATCTCCCATTCACTTTTGTGCAGGAAAGTTCTATCAGCATAGATGTATCATCTAAAAAATAATCAAATCCCTCCTCCCCATACACTTACACTTTGGTCATGGACAGATGCAGTAAACTCGGCCCAGCTTTTTCCAAACAATGATGGTGTGACAGGAGAGATCCTGCCTCCCTGCATGTCCACCCAAGTTTGCCATGTTCAGCACCAACCACCATGCCGCCAAACCCCACTTGCACACCATGCAGTGACTTTCTGGTGTTAAACCCACCAGGAGCAACGTTGAAGTAGCTTGTTCAGCCCCAGCTCATAATCTAGCTCTTAAAAAGATGCTCTTCAGCAGCTCCTCACCCCAGGTTTACATTCCTTGCTGCCATCCCGGTGCTAGCAGTGGTGAGGGTCCATGCCAGACGGCACGCGGGATGTGCTCCACGGCCATTGAGCAGTCAGTGGTGAGGGCAAGCCAAGGACCCAGGGCATCCTGGCAGCCGGAGTCTGTCCTACCTGTTTGGCCACACGCCTCCCTTTAAACAGGGACACCCAGCTGGCTCAAAGGGTGTGAGTGTAAAGCAGTAATAACACTCAGTCCGTAGGTAGCACTTTTCATCTGCAGCCTCAAATCTCTTTACAAATACTGCTCGCAGTAGCAGAGATCTGAAAAGAACAAAGGAATTGGGTCTGTGCCCATCTTGCTCCTTTATAATATGCAAAGAGGGCCAGAAATCACTTTGTTCATGTTAGATTTCATTATTTTTTTTCTAAGGTATTAGAAATGCAGATTTTCATTGCTCAAGAGCAAACAGCACATCCATATCATGGAACAGATACTGAGCAGGTGACACTCGAGCAAACAGGGAAGTGATTTGTTCTCAGGCTACTTAAATCACCACCTTTTGTACCTTTCTGTTGTTACTGTTGTTACAACTCAAGAGCCTGCAAAACACTTGGGAGCAAAGAGACTTCTGGTAAGACCTTGGCATGTCACCATCACTGCTCAGCAGAGCTGAGATGCTCCAGGCCCAGCTGAGGTGTTGGAGCCGCTGTGTCCAGCAGTGCCCAAGCCACACACAGGCTGTTCAGGGCATCCTGCCAGGGCACGGGGACACCAGGGCTTTAAAAAGATTTCAGTGCCCTTTACCCTTGGCACCTCTGCATAGCTGGGGTTTGAGTCCGTGTTTGAAAGCAGCACACAGAGGCTTCAAGTTTAGTGTTCTAGAAACCACCTTTTTTAACTCTTTTTTAATGATATAGCAAAGCATCAGCCCATGCAGGACCAGCACCCAGCCCTCCCAGCTCCTCGAATGGTATCTGTCCTCATCACCAGGCACTCCTGCCTCCAAAGCCACCTTCCTTTAACCCTCCTGAGATATACGCCTGGGAAACACCTCTCCCTAGCTCTGGCCTTCCCGGTGCTGCACAGGACCGCTGGTGAAGCTAGGGAAGGGGTGATGATTCTCATGCCAAGAGCCTGTTGGACCCACAGCTGGCCAGCCAGAGTGCCCAGTAGACCTGGAGATGCAGGCAGCATCTCCAGGCTCCCTCTGTCCTCCCCAGGCCCTGAATGGGAAGGAGAGGCTCTCCCAACCTACGCAAGGCAGGGCAAAAATCTGGCACCTGCTTACAGCCTCACAGTGCTCAATCAAAGGGGCTTGGTCCAGGGAAACGTGCAGAGTGGAGCGTAGTCCTGAGGTAGCTCTTGGGGAGTGTGGGAGTGAAACGGGGGTTGCCAGCCATCAGCAGGGCATTAGGGCTGAGAGCGTCCCTGCCAGTGCTGGGCAGGGACAAGCTCCATCTTCCTTGGTGGTGGGAGCAGGGATGGAGAGGGGATTGATTGCAGTGGTCCTGGGGAGACAGCGGTGGGGACAGAGGTCTCCTGAAAGCACAAGGTGGGCAGACCAGGGACCTGGCGCAGGTTTTTAGCAGAAGACAGCATGGACCATGGCTCAGCCATTTCCTAGTTTTTTTGCAATATGGCTCTTTTTCTAGCTCAGGTGCTTGGGATTAATACAGGGTAAATGAATAACATATCCCCCTCTTGCATTGCACAGCTGGCGAGAGGAGAGGGTGTAAGCTCCTGCCTGCCCCAAATTCCATCAGTGCTTCATTGAAGGGATGTTACAGCCAGCAGTGGGGTTGATGACACTGGGGACAATGTGGAGCCCTTTCCCAAACACCTTCTGGGTAACAGGGCAAGACAGGGATGGGAGAGGAAAACAGGCTTCAGAAGCAGGAGGAAAAGACACATGGACGCTAAGCACTGAGCCGCACTGTCATCCCCATCCATCCGCCTGTCTGCCTGAGCTCCCAACAGTGGTTGCCGTCCTGGGGTGAGCTGGCAGCGGGGGACATCCCCTGCCCAGCCCAGAGGCCCAGCACAAGCCCTACCTCCTCAGCCAGAGCCCTGCATCAGAGCTCAAGCTGGAGATGCTCAGGGCAGGGGGACTCATTTCCACCCCTTCCCCTGGGGTAAGCTGGAGCAGAAAGGAGCCACCCTGGCTCCCCAGAGCTGGCTCCCTTGAGATGCTGGCGGGCAGAGCCGGGAGCCCAGCCAGGGGCTTCGTGCGCCAGATGCACGCTCCATCCCCTACCCCAGGCTCCATGTCTGACTCGCCTCCCCCAGCTACAGCATCACCTGCCTGTTTATACGGGAGATCTGAAAGCTGTTACCTCCAACTCTTTTTATACCTTGGTCTAATCTAGATACTGTTAATGATATTTACTTTCAAGACACTCACCTTAGATTGGCTTTTCAACATCTAAATTAAGCGTTCCATCCCAGTCTTTGATATCATGACGGCACTTCAGCTACCTTTGATCATATCTACTAAGTATTCTCATTAGTAATCAACATTACTTACTTAAAATAAACACATGTTTTCTTGAAGCTTTGTGGTTACGCTTAATCAGCCGCAAAAATTCCCCTTAAGACGGTTTGTATCATTCAAGGGCATATGCGTCCATAACCTTGTAAATAGTCGTTGCTTTCCGTGTGCTCTCCAAAATGCCATCTGCCGAGATCTGACTTTCCATTAAAAGGATTTGATATCCATAACATCCCCCACCCCCCCCACCCCCACCCCAAACCGCTGTTCGATACTGCTGTGTAAACTGAATCGCAGGGAGAATTGCTGTCAGCAAACTCCATCTTTCTCATCCCAGACCATCGACTTTGGCAGAGGGCAGAAAACGGCTCCCGTGGTGCTGAGCCTGACCCCTGACTTCCCAGCAGCGGCAAAACCACCCAAGTCATGGTAGCACTTGTGAGAGAGATAACTGGTGGTGCTCTGAATGGGAGGCAGGTACTGCTGGGTTTGCACAGCACCTGTGTCCTCAGACCATGCCATGTAATTTAGGCAGTATAGATCCTTACAGTAAAGGTCTCTCTGACATGCTGAAATTGGTGGGAAACTGTTACGTTTTGGGTAAGCTGTGTGAATCAGCTGCTATTGCTGCACCCTGGGTAAGTAAACTCTACGTGGCTCAGGGTCCTGCGTCCAACACACTTCACATTGCTAATGAGCAGCTTCATGCATGAGCAGCCCTGACTCATCCCTGCCTGCATCTGAGGAAGCCTCCAGGGGAGGCAAATAGCTGCCTCACTTCTTTCCCTAGCTCAGAGTGTGTCCCTGGGTCCCCTTCCACCTCCTCCCTCTGCTACTGCTCTTGCTCCCCCTATTCCTCCTCTTCTCCCTTGGGAGCCCCGTCCTAGTGTCCCACATCTTGGGGTGGCCCCAGATCCCCCAGATCCATCAGCAGCCACTCATAATGTGGGATGGCAGAGAAGGTGGGCCCCAGGAGACAGCAATGGTGATGCTGGGCTCCCACCAGGACTTCTCCAGCCCTCCTGTTTCCAGTGGGAGAGGACCACGCCACCTCCCTGCCTGCCAGGCACAGAGGGATTAGGGACACAAAGTCCCTTCCAAGGGGTGAATTTTGCAGGGTCTAAATCTTTCTTGCTGCTGATAACACTTCCTCCAGGCTTCACTCGATGATC
The DNA here is from genome assembly GCF_023638135.1 of Falco biarmicus. Lineage (NCBI taxonomy): Eukaryota > Metazoa > Chordata > Aves > Falconiformes > Falconidae > Falco > Falco biarmicus. The sequence goes on along the minus strand of NC_079288.1, from coordinate 83,245,509 downwards.
CCCTCTGGCCTTTGATGTCAACTGGAGGCACCGGGTCTAGAACAGCCACTGCTGTTTTTTTTAAGACAATTGATTAGACCTAATTAGTCCCTAATGCCCTCTTAAATCCCATTTTAAAAGGGAGCCATTCAGTACATCCAGGGCTGAGGCAGCCCTGGCTGAAGGCAATATTAAGGGGTCCGTGATCAAAAGGCGAGACAGTGCTCACCAGGGAATTCAAGACAGCCGGGGTGCTGGGTGGCTACCGGCTCTCATGGCATCAGCACACACAGGATGGGCAGGAGGGAAGGAAGCATCCCCCTGCAACTGGGAGCACCACCACAAACCCATGGCTTCTTCTCCACAGAGGAACCTCTAGTGTTGGGGACAGCTCGTTTCTCCACTGAGAGGAGACGCTGATTTCTGAGGGGGGGCAGGATCTATCAGTGAGGCAAGGAGGAGGAAAGGGAATGAAGGATCCAGCAGTCCAGGAACAGTGCATCTGGTTTGACTCCCAATAGCGATGTTTTTCTAACCAGATGTATTTTTAGATAACTGTTGAATCAATACCCCTTGAGGGCCATCCCTTGGTTGGGGAGAGTCCCTATAGTCCAAGTTACCATCTATGCGTGCAGCTTCCAACAGCTTCACAAAGTCTTCTGTTTTGCCTTGTCCCTTCTACCCAACTCATCTCCTACCAGTGCAAGAGTCATGAACACAGACAGGTCTGAGCGATTAGGGCTTTGGTTTAGGAGGACACAATGGGGATGAAGTCCCGTTTATCACATGCTCCAGTGCCACTAACGCTCGCGGCTCCTTGCTGCTCCATCCCCATTCCATCTCCTATGTGAGGCTCAAGAGCTGGGAATGAGATATTCCCAGCCTGGGCCTTTGCCTCAGCCACACGACCAACCTCCCGCCTTTAGGTCCAACTTTCTCTAGAAACCAGGCCCGTGTCCAAATTAATTTTCTGTATGTGTTGTTGGAGCGATTAGATCTGCAAATCAACATAGCCACAAACTGAATAATGCACCAGCGCCTAGTGCTGTCGGGGCAAAGCCCCAAGTTCCTTGTCAAGTTCAGTCCTGCAGAGCCTGTAACTAATGATTTTTCTCACTTGGCCGAAAGTCAGCACTCTGTCTCTCACATGCACACACAAACATTGTACGTGTGCCTCGTTAGCATAGCGCGATCTGCAGATAAAGGGAGGGAGAGCGGTGCACCAGGGCTGGGACACTTGTGTGACACCTCACCCTCAGCACCCGGCAGGAGATGCTGAGACCAGGAGAGATGGTGGGATGTTGGGAGAAGCATCCCACCACCCAGCTCTAGTCATGTTGTGCCGCTTGCCCTTTTCCCTTGCTGGGACGGTCTGCAGGTCTCTTTTTTTGTCCTGTTATTGAGGGCTGGCCCAAAGCCCACGGATATCAGTGAAAGTCAAGGATGAGTTCAGTGTTCTGGCAGGTTCCAGGCCTGGACAACAGCACGTGGCCACATGGGCATGGAAGTAGAGGGTGATGGCAGATCTTGGGAAGTCCTCATGTGTCACCTGGCTGGATCCAGGGAGAAGAAACATGAAGGAGAACCAGGTATGAGATGCCTTCTACAAGCATATGCTAGTCCCCAAGGTTTCTTTGATGGAGATGTTGGACCCTGGTAAGGGTCAACAAGTTAGGGCTTCCATCCATATTTGTACTCTTCTCCAAGCCACAACCTTCATCTCTGCAGGTGGGCTCTCCCATGGCCCACAGCCTTTCAGGCCAGAGATGTAGCCCTGTTTGGGACACACCAGGTGTGCTGGTGAGACACAGGAATGCCCTTCAGCAGGGAGTCCAGCTCTGGGCTGCTCTGCCCTGCAGTCATCCTCTCGCAGCCATAGTGGTGGGCCCACACTCATGAGCTCTCCAGCAGTCTGGCGGGAGGCAGCAAGCTTAAACTAATGGAAAGGGGGATGCTCATCCCCTAACTTACCTCCTAGAAGCTACATGTGGCATATCTACAGCCCACAGCGAGAGACAGGATGCCCCAGAGAACCATCTTGCTCCATCTTCTGAGACATGTCTAGTTGCCTGAGTTGCCCTATGGACATGGGTATTTTTCTCTACTGAAGAAGCCCAGGCAGCCAAGTGGGAACAGGGTGGCATTCACATCACTCACCAGTCTCCGCAGCATTGACTTCTGGGGCTGAGCGTGTACCTCAGCTCCCTTTGCAGTCACCAAAGGCTCTCTGGAGGTGCAATTCACCCAGCCTGCTTGTGACTGCTTTAGGACAAGATGAACTGCACCCTAAAGTCCCCTGGCTATACAGATTAGATCTCCATCAACAATCAAGGGAGCATAGCAAGAACTCCAGGCCTTTTACCTGTCTGCATTTAGTCATATAGTTTCCACTGCTGGTGACTGAAGCTGGGTGAGGTAACGATTTGCATTAAGGGAGGAGAAACCAGCTTAGGTGGGGCCCCCACGGCTGGTGCAAGGAGAAGGATCAGCAAAATGGGCTTGGGGGTGAAAAAATTGATATGCCCCACAGGGATGTCCCTGCTTGGATGGGACCTGTTCTGATGACTGCTCAGGACAGAGACGACCTCAGCAGTGGATGCCAGCTCCCAGGAGAGAGTGGGTATTTAGTCCCAGCTCCTCACTCTACCTAAAGCCAGCCTGTGGGGTGAGTGGCATGTCCTATGGCTCTCAGCACTGCCATGAAGTGACACAGATCAGCTCGTGGCTTTAGCTTGACCTAGCTAACCTGCCATTGCACCAAACCACCATGCTGGTGCCAAACCAAGGGAGATGTCATTTTTCAGGACTGCATGACATTTGCTGGGGCAGCACCTTTGTGAGTGGCTTAGTCTCCCAGCCTGACGTCTCTGTGTTGCAGATACATGATGCTTAATGCAAAGCAGAGAGCAGAGCAGCAAACCCTCCCTTCCAGTGCTGAACAGGATGCTCTTGTGCTCAGCTATAGCTTTAGTTGTGATCACCACTTGTATTACCCCCTTCATTACCCCGTTCAATTTCCTTATGATAAAATTACCTTTTATCCATTCTACCATTTATGCTTGGTTGTCAGTCTGATGTGATAACTGTAAAGAGGTTATTCTTTATATTACAGCTCCTAAACAGACTGGGGCCTCCTAATCAGACACCAGCAGAAGCAGATCTATCTCCAGCAGTCCTTTTTTCCCTGTCCCATGAGCGGGCTGCCACTGAAAAGGAACCCCTCAATGCTATTGTTTCTACTGTAGCACTTCTAAACACGCTTCTTGAAGGTCCTTTCAAAGGACCTTAGCGTGAGCCTTGAGAAGGAGGTTGTGTGCTCAGCCCAAGCCCATCTGTCCCATGCCCTATCCGTATATGCCTTGTCCTCTTCTTTGTGACCATGCAGTTGCTCACCCAGCTCGACAGTAACCTGAGAGGGCTTCATCCCAGTGGAGTTGAAAAAGTTTGTTTCTACAAGATTGGGATCTTGCGGGGCTGCAAACATGACCCCTGAGCCCATACAACATGCCATCTGTGCCAGATGATGGGAGAGGAGCAGCAGCAACCTGGTGTCCCCCCATCAGCCGCCTTGTGCCAGCACTGATCTCCTGAGGTAGATCTAGCTCACACCAGCAGGAAGGGAAAGGAGTCCTGCAGGTGTAGCTTGTACCAGCTTGCCAGGCAAAAGATCAGTGCAAAAGAATGTACCTGCAAGTATAACTTCACAGATTTACCTTGGGGCCTCTGTCGTTGCAGAACTATCACCCTAGCTCACGCCAACCAGATGTTGCCACACAGCAAAGATTTCAGGTGAAGTCACCCTTGGGAGAGGAGAAGCCAAGAGGACTTCTGCTCTGGCCTGGTTGTGCACCATGCACATGGCCACAGGAGGGACAGCCCAGGCTCCCCAGCCAACCACCCAACAGAGACCATCCACCCCTCCCCAGGGCATCCATCAGCCACCCGTTTTGCTGCAGGAACCTGCCAGGGGCTTTTTCCTCTTTCCATGGTTTTCCTCTGGGATACAAAGCTATAGAGCTGGCCAGACAGAAGCAGGGTATCTAGGAGCCTGGGAAGGGCACAGCTTGCACCCACTGCTTGGTTTGGGTGCCTTCAGGGAAGATACATTGAAATAGGTGTCCTGCCAGCAGCAAGCCTTGCACAGATGTCTCCTTTCTGCAGGAGATGGGGAGGGATGGTCATCACAAGCAGTCCTCATCTCCTCTTGTGTGGCATCTAAGCAGTGTCAGGGATATGCCCACGAGGCCCCAGTGTGCACCAGGGCATGGCATGAGGGTGATGGTCCCTGGCCAGATCCTGACACAAGGTGCTCCATGGGGAGACACGGCCCCAGGCTGGTCTCAGCCACCCACTCACACAGCAATCTCTCGGTACCCCACCACGCAGTTTCTCCTTGCAATGCCTTTGCTCTGCAGCGAGATCAAAAGGCATCCAACCCACTGATCGCTCGGTTTTGTGTCGAAAGGCTCCCTGATTACCTCACCATTAGCTGCACCCATTAAACAAAATCCTAAAGGTTTTAGACAAAGCTGAGGTTTCAGATGAGAGGGCGAAGGAATGACTCAGTACCTTTAAACGCCAAAGTCTTCTCCTCCGTCCTGTTTGTACAGCACCTAGCACGAGGGGTCCAGGTGCATGCCTAGGGCTCTGAAACACCGCCACAATTAAATAATAAGTGTAATAGCAGCTGTACTCCCACCAGCAGGGTTTTGTTTTATTATTTAAATATTCAGTTACGCTCAGTAGCACCTCTCAGAGATGCAGTTTACATCAGTGAGGTGGAGAATGACCCCATGGCTGGCCACTGGCGCCCACCGTTGCAGCACGGGTACGGCCAGGAGCCCATCGCTGCCTGCTGGCACCCATGGGAGCAGCCCTGGTGCTGGTGAAAGCAAGGATGGGACAGGAGGCAGCAGCTCAAGGGTCCTGTGATTCCCCAAGGGCTGGGAGAGGGTCTTTTCTGCTGATACTCGAAGCTTATAGACCTATAAAGGTGGTGAGCCCCACCTTCGGACTTGTCTGAACGAGACCCCCAGCTGTAGGCATCTCTCCAGCTGAGACCATCCAGGGACAACAATCACAGTGGTGTCATCTGGAGTTGGGTGCAGGCTCAGGGGAGCAGGGAGGGGTGCAGAAGTTGTCTTCTCCTCCCTTTCCACCTGGAGAATCAGCAACAACACATTTCAACCCTAAAAAAAAAAAAAAAAAAAAAAAAAGAGAAGAAGAAGAAGAAGAGCTGATACAAAACAAGCAGCACCGTGGTTTGGCACCGCTGCCTGAGGTTTGGGCTGATGATCATTTACTTGCTGTTGGGTACCAAACCCAATGGGAAGGCAACCTCCAGGACGACAGGTCTCCCCAGGGATCCTGGAGGCTCTCTGCCCAGCTCCCAGCATCGTCTGGCCACAGCCCTCCATGGAGCCCACCGTTGGTTCCCTGGGCTGATGAGGCTCCTGGGAAGCAGCTTGCCCTCAGCCTGGTACTTCTCCTGACAGGTCCAGCTCATGGTTTAGAGCAGTGGTGGGAACCACCTGCATTTATCACAGAAGAAATAGTGCCATCTACTGACATTAATAACTGTTCCTAGAAAGCGAGAGGTGGATGCTTCTCTCCCTTGCACTGATGCACATTTGGGGTCATGTCAGCTGGAAAAACACCCATAGGGGTCCATGCTGGTGGGGCAACCCTATGAGTGACCCACACACAGGGCTGGGGCATGCACACAGCTTGAAGCCCTCACAGACATCCAGGGTGAGCCCCGTGGCTGGGACAGTCTCAGTACTGGGACATGGACCATGAGCACCCCCAGGAGAAGAGCTGGAGGGGAAGGTGCTGGTCACTGCTATCCAACAGGGTTTAATCATCCTTTAATCCTCTTCACTGTTATTAATGAACAAAGCTAAACCCCTCCAACAGGCTGCACTTCAAGAATCATCCCTCATCCCTTACAATTCCTTAGTATAGCTTTTTCCTCCCTGACCTGTGATCCTATGTCCTCTGATCCTGTGGCGTGCTGGATTTACCAGGGCTCCTGGAGGAGCTACCCTTGGCTGCTATGGTAAAAGCTGAGATATTTTAATGGTCCTTTTCAGCCTCGTCAAAGTCTCAGCTCCCATACAAGTCCCTGGGAGGTAAATACATTCAGCACAATGGTCCCTACACGAGTTTCAGACTAGATATAAGGAAGAAATCTTTTATGGTGAGAGTGGTGAAATGCTGAAACAGCTTGTCCAGACAGGTTATAGATGTCCCATTCCTGGAAACATTCAAGGTCAGGTTGGACAGGGCTCTGAGCAACCTGATCCAGTTAAAGATGCTAAAGGGGGCTACAAGAAAGCTGGAGAGGGGCTTTTTACGAGGGCCTGTAGTGACAGGACAAGGGGGAATGGCTTTAAATTGAAAGGGTAGATTTATATTAGATATTCGTAAGAAATTATTCACTATGAGAGTGTTGAGACACTGGAACAGGTTGCCTGGAGACGTTGTGGATGCCCCATCCCTGGCAGTGTTCAAAGCCAGGCTGGATGGGGCTTGGAGCAACCTGATCTAGTGGAAGGTGCCCCCTGCCCATGGCAGGGAGTTGGAATTAGATGATCTTTAGGGTCTTTCCAGTCCAAACCATTCTGTGATTCCATGATTCTATGCAGGGGGGGTGTACTAGATGACTTTTAAAGGTCCCTTCCAAGCCACACTGTTCTATGACTCATATATATATACACATACACTATATATAGATTGTATATATGTTGTGCAGGGACCATGGCAGGAGATACCACCCTTCTCAGATGCGGGAAAGGTAAATCTTACTGCTTGTGTCCAAAACTGCTGGGAGAAACTCTTCCCTGGGAGGATCCTTGCCCACACAGGGAGGCACAGGACCCCAGGTGGGGAAAAGTCCTCTGACAGGGAGATGATCCCACATCGCCAGCTCCCCAGGGACAGGTGAGTCGCAGGAGACTGAGTCAAAACAAGATGACATGAGCTGCAGTGAGTCGCTGAAGCCAGGTGAAGCTCAGCCTGGGAACAGCCTGTGCAAAGTGAAGCTGCTGATTTTCTGATTTTCCGAGCTGACCTACCAATAGCAAAACCATCAAAGCAGGAGGCACATTCCTGAGGTCTGACCCAGTGCGGCAAAGTCAAGGAAAGGTTCCCACTGAACTCAACAGACACTGGACTGTGGCCACAACACTTACATATAGCGAGGGTTTATTTATTATTTTTCCCCATGGTTTTGTCCAAGTCTTCATCCTGCCAGGGATCTGTCTCACCCTGCAACAAAGAAGTCAAATTTATCCTGCAGAGTCATTTTAACACAACAGATAACCAAATATATATAGTTAGAAACATAAATGTGTATGTATATATATATAAAACACATATATATACATACAAATAACCTCTTAAATGAGAGGCCAGCATAGAAAACAATCAGAATAAACACTGTAATAATTCTAATTATGCAACATATTCTGCCTAATATATTTATTTTTAATGGTAGTCATTTTAATAGCTCTAAGGCCCTGAATTAGTCCAATATGTTCCTAACTATGTTCACTTTAAATACAAATGTTAATGACTTTTCCAGAGGGTCCAGCACCCTGGATGAGCTTGCTGCACACAAGTATATTCTCCTTAACATGTTTACTTTTAATAACAGGTTTAATGATGCACTCGGGGCCTAATAACTGTGTTTAGTCACAAAGGCAAAAACCAGCTACAAAATACCTTCTCCAAAAACCAGGCTACAGGGGATCGCTGCGCTGTTTCAAAGCCACACCGGCCATCCTTTAATGTGCCTCTGTGTATTTTTGCTCTGCCTGGACCCAGGCTGGGGACCCGGGGCACAGATGAGTAGCCCCGATGGACTTTTGGAGCTGGTTTCGGGGTAAGCAGGGGACCACGTGCAGAGGCTGAGCTGTTTGGGGTGAAGGACTGCTGCCAAATGTGGCCTTGCCTCCTCCCACCTGTGATGCTCAGCGGCTGGATCTGGTGAGACACATGGGGTGAGTTTCAAAGGAAGGTGTTCCTGGGCTCCGGCGGAGGCATCCTGGGGCTCTCACTGACGTCGCCGGCAGAGACGTGCCAAAGGGGAGCGCATTTGAAAAATCACACCCACCACCTATTAAAAAAAAAACCAACAACCAACAAACCACCAAAAAACCCAACAACAACAAACCCCAACTCCTACCTTCAGCTTTGCAAGAGCTAGAAGTACAACCAAATTAAGAGGCAGGAGGCAGCTGCTCTCTGCTTTCATGCCCAGATCAACCTATTCCCCCAAGCCTGCAACCCAACCAGCCCCACTCGTGTCTCAGCACTCCCAGCTGAGGCTGGGGGCAGACAGGACCCCCTGGCAACATCTACCCCAGCAGAGAGCTGCTTTGGGCTTCACAAAAGAGAGCTTCACACAGCGGTGTGTCTGACAGTGCTTTGCTCTCCCTGACTGCGTCCAGACCTGTCCAAGCACAGACCTATGTCCAGACCTGTGAAATCCCACATACCGGGGAGATGCTCGGAGCCGCCTCCACGACCTGCAGGCATAGGACCAGCCCGACCCATCCCTTTCCATCCACAGTTTGAAGGGTCACCTCATGGGGTGTCACAGATGTCTCCAATGCACAGTGGGTCCACGGAGCATGTGCTGGCAGAGCTGGAGCTACCCCAGGGGCAGCACCACACTTATCCCCCCAACATGGGAGCATCCTGGGGCACGCATCACGCACCAAAAAACTTTATGGATGGTCCTAAATATAATCGTGGCAGACCTCAGCAGACTTCAGCTCCACTTGCATGAAGAACACTTGCAAGGCTGGAACCAGCTCTAATTTGTATACCTTCTGCCCCAGGGCCCGAGCAAAACAGGGAGGGTGGAATCCAGTAGCATGTTGTGCATAAAAAGATTATGCCAAAGATAACCTTATTGCTAATAATAACCCTGGAATCCGATCCTGTGAATAGGCCCTACTGAATGTTTGAACACAGGCATTCCTCGGTTAGGTTTTTCTGCCTACAAATATTTCACTTGAGTCTTTAAATACTAATCACATAATTCAGACGAAGGCTTTTTATCTTCAAAGTGCTGCAGGAAAAAAAAATTAATTCATTAATCAAAGATAATTAAAGGGCACAAAACATGCCTTTTTCAAGCGCGGGGAGCCAACCAACGCAGCGTGAAGCCATCGTGGGGACTCCGAGCATCTCTCTCCCGCTGCGAACGTGATTTTCCCGGAGCGGCGCCCAGGCAGTAGCCTCGCTTGTTCCCAGCAGCTCCGCTCAAGCTGTCTGCCTGACATGTGTTAGGCTGTATGTCTGCCACGCAGGAAATAGGGTTTGAAGCTCACAGCCAGGAGCAAAAGCTGAGATTGAGGCTTTAATGAAGCTGGGATTGAGTGGCTAGGGTGGTTCAGTGAAGCAGTAAATGCAAACACATTATCACCTGAGAACTTGCTCCAATTTCACACCAATTAACTAGGAATGAGAGAGGAGGGCTGGGGCTGGCTGCAGAGATGGCTGATAATCCTGTGAATGGGCAGAAATGGCTCGTATGCAGACGCGCTTGTGCCAGAAAGAGTTTGTTAGATAACGCCAGTCCCGGCAATTTTGTCTTGGGGAGCGAGCATGTCATTACTGGAGCTGCTTTTATTAGCAAATATTAAAAGCATTTGCAGAAATACAGATGCCCGTGAGGGAAGTACGGGTGGAAAGTAATAAAGCAATATCTGATTATTTTATTTCTCTGCCAATGCATCATATCACAGGGGGAGGAAAGCGGCAGGGGAGAGGGAGAAGAGATCAGGGATGCGAAGGACAGCTGGTGCAGCTCATGGAGGGGAATATCCCATCCTTGCCGAACCCCTCAGATGCTCAGCTCTGGATTTGGGGTGCGGTTGACATCTAACCCACCACCTGCAGATGTAGGTCTTGAACCCCACTAGGAGGGCAGAGAGTGTCCCCAGACTTGCCTCGGCAGCAGCAATGGGACCCATCCCCATCCCCTCCACCTGCACAGGGACCCAGCCCACGTTCACCACATTTTAATATTTGAGCTATTTCCCTTTTTTCCTGCTGGGATTATTTCCAGGTTAGGAGTTAGGGTGGAAAAGGGGCAGCAATTTAGGGGACACACTATTAAATGGATTTCTATGGATTCAATACTACAACAAATTGTATCCTCAGTGTGTTTGGCCCCACATTATCCCTTCATTAACCACTAGTTTCGATGTCTGCAAGTGACCCACCGATCCTCCAAACCACACCAGCCATGATATGTCCTGCAATCAGCAGGTTGAACTAGAGCAGTTTCTTGAATTTAGATGAAATCTTACCTTCATTTTAAAATGCATCAGTGATAAAGAGGCCACTACAAATGCAAGGGCAAGAACCCCTTGCTGGGTTTCATGATGGCACACTGGGCTGGAGATCTCCAGAAAAAAATCGGGTCTGGGTTGTTTTTTCTCATTTGGGCAGGAAATCTTTGAGAGGTGGGGAGTTTCCCATCTCCTGCTGGGGAAGGTTCCAGGACAAGGCAGGGAGTGCTCCTCATCCTCTTCAGCCCAAGGTCAGATGGGTGAGAGCAAAGCCCTCCAGGTTTAGCGTCTTGCACCACCGTTGTTGCTACTCAGCCGCCAGGCTGGTCCCATCCATCTGAGGGATGTGAACGAACCGCTGGTCAGCAGCAGCACCTTAAACCATGGCAACGCCACAGCCTGGATAGCAAAACACACGGGTGCCCCTGGGCATGCAAATCTATATGGATTAGCTTGGGCACTCTAATGTGGGGTACCCAAGATGCACTTCATTAGGGGACTGAAAAAGTCTGCAGCATTTTTAGAAGACACACCCTGTGTGCACCGTTCACCCTGGGGCAGGTCTGTGCCCTGAGAGGGGTCCTTAGTGCTGCCCCAGCTCTTCTGTGGCAAGGCAGCACCTGGGAAGTTCTGTTATCTGTGAGAGCTGCCAGCCTGCCCTGCTCCTCAGCGGGGAGCTCCAACAAAATAATTGCAAGAAAAGTGCGAACAGGGGAAAAGCAGTCACCACGCTCCTCTCACTCAATATTGAATTACTCCAGGATACAGGAGGGACCGAGATATCTCCCTTTAAAATCATGAAAATGTTTTCTTTCGTGATGGAGGATGGATAGCCAGCAAGGGACCAGGAATAACCATAATATGCTAAAAAACCTCAGGTGTGGTCCACCTCACTAAGAGCCAAGGAGAGTACTGGAGCTGAGTGAAGTTGATACCTCACGTCTGAGCAAGGGAGGCCCTGGGTGCTCCCTGCCCTGCTGTGAGTCTGATGTTTGGCGTCCTGCTCACTTCAGGTGTGCATTCCCTTCTGAACGGGCTTGGGAAGGAGGCGAAACCTGTGGCTTAAATGATCAAGAGCCAGCACCTTCTGAGCCCGGTGCTGGGGGATGCTTTCCCCCAGGGCAGGGTGACCCCTTGCTCCAGTTGTTCCAGCCATGGGAGTGGGGACCTGCAGTCCTTCCCTGTTGTGGTGCTGTGGCGTGTAAATCACTCTCCCAAGCAGGAAAAACACTGCTAAGTGGCAAATCTCCCGTACCGTACACAGCGGTACGCCCAAGCCCCGGTGCAAATCCACAGGGCTCTTCCTGTCCGCTCTCTCCAGCCTGTAATTATCTTAAAGGCAACAATTAAAACTATTGAAACGCATGTGATGGGTTTAGGGAGCATAGCTTGGCTAATCCTCACAAGCATCCCAGAGGAGCGGAAGCAAGGAGCTCCCAGGGGCTGGATGCTGGTGCTTTGCTGGGCAGGTAGGGACTAAGTGGAGCTGCAAAGGACCAAGCTCAGGGTGAGGAGGTGGCAGCAGCCTGGTCCCCAGCTAGTGTGGGACCCCAGGAGTCTCCCACATGGCAGCATCCAGGCTGGTGCCAAGGGATGGGTGGGCTGTGGGAGGGTGTTCCCAGTCCTCAACCCCACCTTGGTGCTCCCCAGGGTCTTGCAGAAAGTCAGCAACAGAAAAGACCCCATCCCCAGAAGCTACTCTTTCACTTAAAGCTGTGATTGTAAACTTCAACAGCAAAAATGTTATCTTGCTTTTTCCATCTAGGTCCAGGATCTAGCACAGTGAGTCCTGTTCCATTCCATATGTCAGATACCAAAATAATGCTACACTCATCATACACAGCCCCTTCTGCCTTCCCCATCCCTTATTGCAGCATCCCACTGCTATTTCATATTCATCTGCAAAAGGCTGTGCAAACATCCACGATGATCTCTGCTCAAGGAATCCCAAAGCAAAAGCAAGGAGATGAATAACAAAGAAGTGCATGAAATACCACTGACCTCCTGTGCTCATCACGTCTTAATTATTTATTTTTCCAAGGAATCCTTATTTTTGCTATTTTTCTGAAAGCATCACCCTCTTGGAGCCATGTTATATGTGATTTTCCACTCTGCTTTCTTTAAGAAGTGGTTTCTAACCTGCCCTAAAAAAGCTGAACAGCTTTGGGAGCCCCAAAAGACAGGGAACTAAAGTGCAAAAAAGAGAACACAAACTCTTTGTTCTCAGTATCTCGTGATCTTAAAGTGCTCAGGGTGATCTCAGGGGCATCAGGGCAAGGACAGAGCCACTCAGGGCGGCCACTGGCTTCTCCCTTTTCCGGCCCTCTTGCTCCAGCAAAGCAACACTTTCCTCTTCCCCAGATCACCTTTTATTGTGATATGGTGTTTTAAAGTTTTCTGAAACTTCTAAAATTCCTGAATTTGCTTCCTTTCCCAAACCTCGAACAGAATTTTAACCATTTGGACTAAAAGTGAGTTATTTTACCTTCAAAATATCCTTTTTTTAGCTCAAATCTTTTTTAAAAAGTTTCTGCTCAGAATCAGCTCAGTTTTGGTGGAGCAAAGTCTTTTGTTACAGTCCAAACAAACTCAAATTCCTTTTCCATTAAATATTTCATTTCTAAATGCAAGCTAGCTTTATTTTCTTCTTTGGTTTTTCTTTTCCCTTCTCATTTCCCTCCCTTCCACATTTCTAAAAGGCAATTAAGTGAAAAAAATCCTCTTCTGAATCACTTCTGCTACTGCTGACATCAATAACTCCAAGGAAGCTCCCAGCCCTGTGCTCCCCTCACCTGGGAAGGAGCCTACAGAGGGTCCTGCACCCCCTCCCATGTTCACCACTCCCCATGGATGCCCATCCAGCTGCATGAAAACCACAGGACAGACCCAGCCATGGGGCTGGGGGGACATAAAAGCCTACAGCAAATCCATCCTTGGGTTGATAGGACACCAAAAGGGCTGTGGCTTTTTTCTGAAAAGTGTAGGGAGCCATCAAGGCAGAGGAGCATCACTCGGGGTGCCCACAGGACTGTGCTGTCCCAAACCAAGGACCCCCTTGCAGGCAGGCAGTAAGTCTGTCTTATGTTCTCTGTATATTTATCGTACATACTCTACAGACCTCAGGTTATAAATCACACAACTGCATCCTTAAATGTTTCCATTCAAAAAAAAATACATATGTGCGGCTGTTGAACACAGTCCCCACTGTCTTCACCGTGGTGAAGCTCTTCATTGTCATTGTCTGGTGAGAACTGGGTCCACCTACGGGTGGATGTGTGGATTTGGGGTGACTGGCAGGAGCTGGCTCCATTCCCACTCTATGCCTCCTCTCCTCCCTCCCATGCTGCCTGACATGGCTGTGGGACAGAAACATGTTTGTCATGACCCAGCTCTGACCAGGGCATCCTCCAAGCAAGCTGCATCTTCCCCCACCACTCTTATAAGCGGTACAGCAGACGGCCGGTGTCTCTTCATATATTTATTGATTAAGGGTAGCATTTTAGATAAGCGAAACCTTTGAGGGCAGGAGTAATGTTGGGTGTAGGTGTCGTTCAGCATTGTGGGCATAAGGCAAATATTATTTAGGGGTTGCTTTCCATCATGTGAGCATCTGACTTTTTTATTTGCATTTCTAGAGGGCTTTAGAACTAAGTTTCTATTTGAAGCCAGAGGGGCAAGAGGGCAGCAGGGCTGGTGGGAGCTCAGGTTTCCCTGGGAAGCACACCCTGCGCTGGGAGATTAATATTGACCACGGGAGCAGCACGGGGATGGGAATTTACAGCACTGCCTGTTTTTTTCACAGCGAGGGTGAAAAAACTGGGGAAATCAAGAAGCAAGTGAAAAAGGTGGACTCCTATCTCCAGATCTTCAGATCAAGATGTTCATAAGCCAACAAGTTGCCGAGCTCAATGAACGCAGCAGAGTGATGTTCAACAGCCTGTGTTGTGCCGGAGATCAGACAAAGTGATCTCCTCTGTCTTTAAAATGTACGAAGCTGCAAGATCTTAAGGGCATATAAACTTACTTTGATTGCAGGGCTGGGATCTTGGAAGTCACATTCCTTTAATTTCCTTGAGCTGGTTGCTTTTCCCCGCGAAGGACATGCACAGGGTGGTGAGTTTTCAATGGAAACTGGTTTTGCCCCATTTTCCACTTCTCTCCTGCTCCAAGAAGTGCAGAGCTCCGGAGGCCTGCCTGCCTCTTTCTATGCAGACAGAAAGGGCTGGGTGTCTGTGTTTAATTACAGCCTGAAAGAACTGCATTTAAAAGACAACAGCAAGCTATTTAATTAATACTTATCATTAGCACACATAGGAATGCCTAGCAGCGAATTGCAACAACAAAGCAACTCCTTTTTTTTTTTTTTCTCGTTCTTGCACTTGGGATAAATTAATTTTAAAAAAGAGTAAACAAATGATTTACACCAGATTTGAGAGGATTTTTTATGGGGTGAGAGTACTGGGATAGTAGGTATTACCCTAGGACAGCAGAGATCTCTAAGAGCAGGCTTTCCAATCTCCAGCTTTCCTGGCCAGGAGGCTTATCTTCACCTATCCATCTATCTATCTTTCTATCTCGGCATTTACGCTGGGCTCATCCCCATGTCTGAGCGCCTACTTGTCTTCATACCTGTCCATAAATTACATGGCACCCTCAGGGTATTATAAATAATAATTCAACTTCCAAACCTTCAGAACACTGTTTTAAAGCATTGGCTTATAATTCACCACGTTGTGGACTTCTCCTCCCAGCCCATAAAGGTAACCTTGGAGCAGAAAGGCATGATGCTCCGGTCAGCAGAGTCAATGCCCCCAAATCAGTTCCTTGGGTGGGAGGGGTGGGGTGGGTGGCTGTGAGTTGGAAGATGAGGATGAACATGGTGGCAAAGCACAGAGGAAGTCTGGATTGCTCAGCTCATGGGAAATAGAATCCTCTACCGCAGCCCACCAGGGATGTTTATATCCCCCTGAATTTTAACTCAGCCAGCACAGGGGACAGCCAGTCATCCCATGTCCTCCTTTAATTAACAGCACTCTTAATGACACTATTAATGGTGGGAGCGATGAACCACAGCCTGGTTCTGCTGCTGAGGTCTCCATGGGGTGCAATGCCAGGCGATGACTGCTAGCTCGGAGTTAAAGGGTAGACCCCATGTGTAGCCAGATCCCAGCCCACCCTGGGGCAGGCACCCCAATCCCTTACTGGACATGCCAACACATGGCTACAGCACAGCAGGATGCTTTGGTATGTGTGAGCTATTGGGTAGAAACCTCCAGCTGAGCCATGGGGGACCCTGTTCCTATATCCCAATACATTGCTTTTCCAACCCAACATATTGCATCTCCATCCCAACACATTACTTTCTCCCTGGGGTACGTAGACATTAGGAACATGTCCCAGCCATGTCACTCAGTGTGAAGGGTGTCCTGACCTCTGGGAGAGCATGGGATCCCCACGGAGGATAGCCACTGGCTTGTGGGCATTACTGTGTCCTGGATCATGTGGGTCAGATCTGCTCAGAGGGACCTGAAACTGGAAATTTTGCTGGAGAAAGGTGTGAGCAGTTGATGTATGAGACAAATTATTTGACAAGTCTGTCCTGGATTTGTGATCAACTCTGGAAGGTGCAGAACTAATATATCATTAACCCCAGGAGCACGTCAAGCTGCCAGAGCTCAGAGCCACCCATCAAAGTGTCAGATGAGGAGGTACCAACTTTCTGCATGACTTTCTTCCCTCTGTTTTCCATCAAACAAAGCTGACCTTCCCTCTCAGGTGGAGACCTGAGGAGGAGCGAGCAGAGCCCTGAGCACACATTTTGGGGATGAAGTGGGAGCTCCTGGTGTGGGAGCAGCCAGGGATGCCATGGTCCACAAGCAGGCAGTGGGACACGGCATGCCCACAAGGCCAGGTTCATCCTCACATCCCTGGCACCCAGGCCGCCACGTGCAGCCACGCATTGCTCTCTGAGGGAGCGTGGCCGCCCTGCAAGCCAAGCCTGTCTGTGCTCCTTCTGCCTCAGCTCTGGGCATGAAACAGGCTTTTCCTGCTGTGCTTCTGCCAGAAATGGCAGAGAGAATTTTCTTAGTGTCTTGCCCAAAAAACATCTGGTTTAGACTGGGAGAGAAGCAGCACCCTCACCCTATAGGGGTATCCAAGAGATGGTTAAGAAATAAATCCCTTTCCACCTCACATGGGCATCGTCTGCAGTGAGGCTGGACCCTTCACCCATCGTACTGCTTGGAGTGCTGGGATGGGAGTGTGGGATGTGTTTGCCACACTTTCTCCTTGCAAAATGAACCAATGCTTTGGCTGACTGCAAGCCCAGCATCCTTCACCCCATCCTTCCCGGTGGTCCCCAGCCAGGGGTCTGGGTTTGGCTCCTCACCCTCCCACTCCTCCTTCCTGCTCCAGTCCCGGACAGTAAGCTGGATTTGCAACCTCTTGCTTGGATGCAGAGCTGGTGTAATTTCAGGCCTCTTACCCCTCACAGGGTGTTTTAAGCTATGATTAAGTGCTAAATTACAACTGGGCAGCCATCCCTGGCCAAGAACCACAAGATGTGGGGAGGCAGCTATTAAAGGTGGTGGAGTCCGACGAGTATAACGTGCATCAATAATAGGGGCAGTCGGACGCAGGGGTCAGATGGGATCGGGGGGGTGGGGTGGTTTCATCAGCACCACCAGTGACTTGCTGCACCACCTCCCAGTGCAAAGCCATCCTTTGGGGTGAGGTTATTCCTGAGGACTAGGCTGCATTGCTGCTTAAATAAGAGGTATTTTGCTGGCCAGTTTGGCTCTTAAAGAGGGGTGGGTGATGGCCTTGTGAAGAATCAGACCTTTCCTGGACCCCACCACCATTTTCCTCCCAGCTGCTCTACCCATGCAACTAGTAGAGCCATTAGCATTAAAAACATCCAGCACCCATGTGCTGTGATTTTTTGCATCATTTTCAACTAAGCTGTTCCCTCATCCCCATTAGTTGGAATGGGGAAGGTGCGGGTCCCTCCTCTCCTGCAGGGTTTTGGTGGGATGGAAAGAAGCAGTGTGGGGCTGGCTGTGCTGGGGGGGCTGAGGAAAAGGCTGCCCAGGTGCCAGCAAGGTGGCTTGCAGCCCTGGCAAAGCTTCCCGCTCTTCCCGCACATTCTGCAACATCCCAGACTGATTTACTTCATAGAATTTACTTTTACCCGGCTAAATGCCACTAAACCTTCAAATTAATCCTCCCTTTACAGGACTTCCTTTGATGTCAAAGGGGGAATTTTTTTTTTATGGCAATGGGGGATTTTTCCCCCCTGGTGTAATTATTCCCAATTCCCACCCCCCACCCCCCACCCCTTTTTAGGCACAAGAGATTCCTGCCAGATGCATGACTTGTGGAGGCAGCTCCCACACAAGGTATTTATATATTTATATGTATATGATGGGAACGTGGTATTGAAAGACTCAAAGTTTCAGGCAGAAGATAAGGGGAATTTCCCATTTCCTATTGTTTTCATGGAAGTTGCCCAGGAAGAGTCTGCAGCAGGACTAGGACCAAAAGTTGCAAGACACGGCATCGGAAAGTAGCTCCTTAAGACAAACATGTCCAGGGAAAACATTTAACACTATCGCTGAGCACGTTTGGATACCTGGGAATGATCCCTGGCATTGCTTAAATTACAGGGATGGGTAAAGTGGATCCACCCAGCCCTGCATGTATTTCCCATCGAGCATCTCGGATGGTACTGGCATTGCTGGGCTGAACATCCCAGCACTGGGCCAGGATCACTGGATAACGCTCAGGAAGCTGGCGACTGTGAGAAGTGCTAAGGGAGCTTTCTGTAATAGCTAGTAATGATGAAACAGGTGGGTTTACTCAGCATTTCATCAGTTTTTATGAATTACTAGGAAAAAGGGGATACAATTGCAGAGCTCTTTACTGAAAATGTTATGAAATAGTCTAATTCAATAGCAAAGTGTGTTCTCACTGATAATTCATTGCATGGAGAGTATAGGCTCCTCTCCCAGCACAACACAGGGCTCTCCTGGGAATGGAAAATGAGCCCTGGGAGGCATGGGCCAGCCGTGCCCTGGAAGCTCAGGTCTGCGTGACTCCCTGCCCAGTGATCCCCTGCTGTCCCGAGGCAGCCAAGCAATGCCGCTGTGCCTCCCGCCACTGTGCCATGGCTTCGATCCATCCCCGGAGTGCCTGTGCCCAGTCCTGTCCCCGGTCCAGGGGGGTGGACCTGGTCTTCATCGCTGTTAAGGCAGTGATTTCAGGGGGAAGCTGGGGAACCAGGCCGGCTCGGAGCAGGGCATCCTGAAATTTGGCTGCAGAGGCTGGAGCTAAGCAACACCGGGGCGCGCTGAAAAGGAAAGAAAAGCAAGAAAACTTTTGATGTGAGCCCTGAGCTGGAGATGCTGCAGGAGCAATGGGGAAGGGATGCTTTGGTCCCTGATGCTCCCGACCACCGACCGACCACCGCTGTCCTTACCCATCTGGCTGTGAGTAGTGGTAGTGAGCAGCTACAGCGGAGTGGGGGCACAGCAGGTAGTGGTTTTCCTCCCAGCAGCGCTGCATGGCTCGCACGATGTCCTCATCAGAGGCCGAGCAGGAGTGCAGGGTCTCAGAGAGCTGTGGCCCCAGGGGAAACAGGGAGGTTTGCACAGGGCATCACCACCCTTCCCGTTCCCAGAGGGGCTTGTGCCACCGGCACTCAGCAAAGCAGGTCAAAATAGGGAAGCTGGAGGATAGGGTTCCCCAGGGACTGAAGGAAAAGGGGTTGCTGCTGCAGCCAGGGGATGAAGCACTGCTGGAAACGGTCACAGGGCCAGCATGCAAGTGAGGTTTTTCCATCCCCAGGTGCTGGGAGTGTGAGTGGAGAGGAGCCAAGACTCAGCTCCAGCTCTGCGCTGCTATTTGCATTCTCCAAGGGAGTTTCTGAGAGCCTGTAAAACCTTCCTCAGTGCAGTATTCTTTCTTTCTTTTAATAATGCAAATTGTTTGTATTTATTTTGCTGCTGCTGAAGCAGGAGTAGGTACCAGGCAAAGGATGCACAGTGAGGGACAGCAGGTGTTGGATGGGAAGAGGCAGGACTTTGCATCTGGCCCAAAGAGCCTCGCAATTCAAATGTTTGGGTTTGTCTTGTATCTCTCTCTGTGTTCATGCTTTCATCTGGTGTAACACTGAGGCTGAATTGCAGCACCCAACCCAGCAGACTCCCAAATGCCATACTCAGTTTGTGCCAACACCCACTGCACGCTGCCTTGGTGGCCAATGCCAGATCTGGAGCGGCCAAGGACGAGTGGTTTCATATCCTACGTAAATAATTGTAGGCATTTTTTAAATAGTTTTGCAAAGAAGAAAGTGGCTTCTTTTAAAAAACATAATCCAAAGGGGTTTTTTAGCATCTCCGTGCCCATGCATCGGTATAAAACCCCTGCTTTGGATTCACGCTTAGATTTTTGATCGGAAACTCCCCCCTATGATCTTTTTTATTCTGAAAAGGAGTTGAAAACAACTGGTAGCGCGCGCGCGCGCACACACACACACACAGACCTTTCTGTGCAAATCCTCTGGCAGCGTAAGGCTTTTTGATGCACTGAATCTCTCCATTAGTGTTTTTATCAGGTGGCTATCAGAGCCCGAGAGCAGCCAGAGGATCCTCTCCACGTTGTAAGGCTCCTGCAGTAACAAGGCAATAGATGAGCAGCAGAAATGCCGGCATCCATCTGAGGGGGAGAGCACCTGTGTGGATTCTCTCACGTCTAATTAGAGTTAAGGTCCTACCACCACGTCTTTCTTGGTGGAAGCTGGGGTGGGCTTTGTGTCTTGTCCCTACACACCTACATCCCAAGAGAAGTCTTTGGGAACATGATGTCTTTCTGACTTCTGACCTGTCAGAGCAGTCTGGCAGTGACCATCAGATTAAGAAAAAAACAAACTAATGAAGGGATGACTGATAAGTCAACAGTGTGACCACATCTGTACAATCACCTTGAGGAACCCAGGCTAATAACACACTATGTATTTGAGAACCAGAAATATCCAGCTGTTTACTTAGTGTTGCAGATGCTGCTCTGAGTCACCCAGCTCCCGCGTGACTTAATGAGACACCCAGCGCCCTGCAGGGCTGACTGCTAACCTTTATGAACGTATAAGGCACATATAGGGCCTGACTGGCCTGTATGGCTGTGTAGCAATCAGTGTTGCAACACTGCAGCAAAACTCGGTGCAAGACCTTACAGGAGGGTCCCAAATCAATTTCACTGCTCACTGTCTCATTCCTGCATGCTCACAATCACTAAGAAACATTCATCCAGGTATTTTGGCCAAGATACCTTGTAGGGACAGGTGGCACAAAAGGCACCAACTATCAAGTCCTCATCACATCACATGGCTTCAAGTGCTGGTTTTGAGTAAGCTCTTTATGCTTTTTAGTAGATGACAGTGCCTGTGACCTTTTTTCTCTCCATCCTATCCTACCTTGGCGAGTCATCAGGACTTACTCAGCCTTTCGTGTCCTTATCTGTGTAGCTTGTGGCCCCAGTCCTGTTCTTCCTCTTCCCACCATCATCTCCCAGAGCCTCCAGCCTGTAATCTTCAGTCTAGTCTGGGCGTAGCCTGCCCTTGGCTTTAGGCTGTCCTTTGCTTCCCAGCCTGACTGTCCTGAGAAGTGGCATGTCAGTGTGCCTGGACTTTGATGACCTGCTACTGGAGGTGCCTCCAGCACCATCCTCCTGACACCCCTTCTCCCATCCTTCTTTCCGCAGCTCTCACATCCAGACCTTCCCCTTCACCCTCCGTTCATACCAGCCTTATAGTTTCCAATAGAGATCACTACATTGACACCAGTAAGTTGAACTGGACCAGGACACTGGTGTGAGCACCGGCCTTCCCATTTAAGTTACTAGCCAGGTCTCTGGTCTGGTGTTGCCCCATGCCACTAGAGTTGTCCAGGAGAATGTTGGGGCCCAGTTTGGAGGCCAGGTCATGCTGGGGGCTGTTCCCAAGGAAAGTTTTGGCATGTGGACATGAGCTGCGTGGGGCTTCCTGACCTCAGGGCCAGAGAACAGCCCTTGGCTGGCTTTAGGTATTGCAAAAACACAAAGTCTACTGTGATTCTCCTGGAATTGCTCCTTACAAGGCTGACCCACACTAGACTTTCTGCTTCACCTTCAACTCTTCAGTTAGCATCTAAATGGAAAGTTTTCTCTGCTTTAGATTAGTCTGCAGAAGAGGCAACTGAAAGAGGTTGTGCACTCTCCATCCTTGAAGGTTTCCAACACCCAACTGGACAAAGCCCTGAGCAACCTGGTCTGACCTCAGGGCTGACCCAGCTTTGAGCAGGTCCCAACTAGACACCTTCTGAATTCCCCTCCACCATGAATGATTTGTTGAGCTATTGAAATATTTGCATGGATGCTTCAGATTTGAGCTGAACAATGATGTCCCACGCAGCCGTGGACAGGGATGTGCAGAGGGATACACCCATCCATCTCCTCGGGAATCTCTGGACATCATCTCACCTGGCTGCCTTCCCTCATGGTCCCAAAGTCTGGCATATGCTTAGGTGCCTCAGCAGATCAGTGCTACTGAAGGGACACAAGAGGAGCCCAACTACCCTTTGAGTGCTGAGGAGCCCCACAAATTCATGCCTTGGGACGAAAGACAAGCTGCAGACCACAGCAGCCTAGTGGTAGGAGCATAACAACTTACTGCAAAGCATGGCAGTCCCTCCAGGCCCCCAGGTCCTCACAATGTGTTTAAACAGCTTTTGGAAAACACAGGTAGCTTAAGGCCACAGTGATACAACATCAAGTATTTCACATTTTGGTCACTTGTTTGGAAGCAGATCCAATCCCTGTGGATCACAGGGCAGGTATGAAATGGGAGGCATTTAGTTCCAGGCATATGGTTTCTGTACCTCCATGCTTTTCCATGGCTGAGGCCTTTCCCTGCCTGCTGAGACTTGTTCTGCTCTGGGCAAGCTGCAGATGGCCATAGATGAGGCATTTCTTCTAGGCTTCCCTACCTTCTTCCCGGTTTCTTCTCTTACTCTTGGTGGAGCCTTTCAGAAGCATCAACAAAGCCGTTGAGACACGATAGGATTTATAATTTTCTAAGTGTCATGTTTTAAGAAACCATCCCTCTCTTGTTAACCTTGCACATAATGAAACCCCAGAAACCCAGCATTCAGCAATGCAGATTACAAAGTCAGGCCCTGAAAAGTAAGGAAGAAGCTGTTTGATCTATCTCAGCTCAGCAGTCTGCAACATAAATGCTCAGTATGAGTCACACCTCTTAATGCATCGCTGAGAGGCATTGCCAGTGGCAGAATTATGGTCTCATAAACCAGGTAGAACAGAGTACAAAAAACCCCAACTTATACAAATATATAATATTAGGTATTTTCCCATTTGAGCCGATTCAGTACATACCTGAATATCCATGGCTGATGCTAATGTAGCCTTCACGCTTTCTGACAGTGAGAAATCTCCATGCTGAACAGTCCTGTGAATGATGTCGTTGCTGTTGACTGCAGCAACAAGTCTAATCGGGAGACCCATTTTCTGGGCAATACAGCCAGCTAGAAAAAAGTGAAAAAATACATGCACGCTTGATGAAGAAACAGCCAAAGGCAATTTAGCAAGTAAGTAGTCATAAAAATTGAGTAAGCATATAGTTCAGAAGTGGACACAAATGACATTCTCTAATGGACTCTGAGATACCTGACTTTAACATTTGGTAGAACACCAGATTATAAAATCCAGTGATGCAGTGTTCCACCTGCCATGGAACACTGAGCCTTGGGCATCTCCACATTTGAAGATGGATGGACAGGGGACCGAGAGGTCAGGCAGCTGCTGTTCAAGCAAGAAAGATGAAACTTTTGGGCTCTTGCAGCTTATTAATGCTGCTCAGATGAGCAGCCTGGAAGTGCAGTGAATGCAGTTGAGTGCATCAAATCCTTTATTGCTTTCAACAGACAGTTGCATGCCTCTTTGGGGATTAAGGCAATCAAGGACTCACATTTAGAAGACCAGATAATTCAATTAAAAATGGTTGTCTTGACTGCACATCTCCAGGCAAACCAAAGTAGGACCAGGCAGGACTCCACATCTCTGTTAATGTCTCACTTAGGAAATGAAAGCCCCAGTATTTTCCCTCTTTTCTGGATCAAATACATTCTGTCCTCTTCTAATGTACCCATTCTCGAGATAGCTACAGTTGAAAGGGTGGTTTGGGATTTTCTGCACCTTGCAAATCATCAGTGACACCTGAATGACTAATAACTATCCATGAGTAATGAAATGTCAGTGGTTCTGAAGAAATCCTACCAGAGAGTGGGTGTTTTAATAAATAGCAATACCCAGTATCTGCAAAGTGCTTTTAGTCCACAGGTCACAGCACTCTCTCTCTTCCTTATCTAACATCTTTTTTCCCTTCACCTGTGATGTTTCCTCCTCCTCCTGTTGGCACAACAATTTCCACCACTGGCAGCGGGGTGGTATCCAGGGATGGGGCACACTGAAAGTAAGCATAGAAGTGGTGAGCAATCTGCACCATAATCCTCGACCAATTGACGGAATTCAGGCTCATCAGATTGTATTTTCTGGCAAAATCGACATCAGCAAACAGTTCCTTGATAGGCTCATCGATTTCATCACTGTTCCCATGAGCTGTCAAAAGGAGAAAGGAAAGATTAGATCCGCCAACATGGGTGCATCAGGCGTGAGGTATTTCTGCTCAGTAGGGTCAGTGTCCAGCCCTGGGGTTCGCTGCCACCAGGGGTGTCCCGAGCTGCCGGTCTGCCTCGGGGGCTGCACGAGCCGGGGGCTGAGTAACACCACATGGATGCCGGGTGGTTTCTGCAGACGCGGAACTCTGGACTTTTGCTAATACAAAGTATGTATTTGCCTGGAAGGCAAATGCCTGCACCCCTTGTGAGATGCCAAGGTGAGACCAGACCCAGCTGAGCAAAGGAGTCCATGGGACAGCTCAAGAACCCAGCAGTGATTCCTAACCATGGGGACAGCACACGGTAGGGGGTGGACCACTCATGAAGGTGAAGGGACAGAGGAAAGGGGTGACTCTTGATCCTTCTAGTGCCAAGAAATGGTGCTGAATTCAGTGCAGCTAAACACCAACCGCCTGCATGGAGGCAACTCTCATCTGTGGCCAGGAGAAAAGGAAGCCTTGAACCACTTGGTCACCAAACTGGGGGTGTCAGCCTCCGTTAGCCAGGTGTCTGGGCATGGTGACCATGATGGCAATGACCCAGCGGCCTCATGAGATTTTTAGGGTGATGGTTTTGACACAACAGGGTTGTAAAGTGGACAGTCCAACAGCAATGCCAACCAGCAAATACATGGACGTTGTCTTCAATGACAGTGGTCATCTGAAGTTCCTGTATCTGGGTGCAGAACCCCTTGGGGAGCAGAACAAAGATGTCCATGTTCTTCTGTCCTCTCACGCTTTCAATGGCCGAGCTCCCCGTGTCCCCTGAAGTCCCTGTTTCAAAGTGAGGGAGAACCAAGGAAAACAAAAATTGATGCATCAATCAAACTTGCACCACTGCACTTTAAGAAAAAGATAGAGAGGTGTTCCATGAGATGTTTTTGGCTAGAGCAGCCACGCTGGCATTGCCTGGAGGTCACTCGCCAGCCACCCACAAAGCAATACCACCCTAGGACAGCTATGAGGAGAGCCATGGGATGGTGGCTCTCAAGGTAAAGACCTGCCCAGAAATGTTATCCCCAACGAAGAGACATACTCACCCACCAGAATAGTGACATGCTTCTGCTTTTTCTCCAAGAAGTACTGTAAAAACTGCCCTGTGCAGGACAAGGACAGATCCTTAAATGCGTAAGTAACCCCATGCCAGAGCTCCAACACATTCAGCCCATCTTTCAGCCTGGACAGATGGACAACATCCTTGTGTCTGAACCTGCTGAAGGCCCTGTCGATCAAGTCTAGAGGGAAAATGGTTAAAGGGGCTGTTAGGTTGGGTAGGGGAATGTTTTTCTGACCTGTGGCTTCCTGCATCTGTGCTCTTCATGCTCCTGGGAAGCTTTCTGCACATCCAAAGACTCTCAGCTGCTAGAGAGGCGGTAGTTATCCTACAAATTATTTTTAGTTATTAGGAGTAAACCAGTCCAGCTTCATTGTGTTTGATAGCTCTATGGCAAGTAACCCCAGGAGACACCCAGATCAAGCTGTGTTTAAATATAAAATACAGGAAGCCTGAATTTTATTGTAACGTGCTGTTGAGACAGAGGTTGTAGCTGCCCTCTGGTGGAAGTAATAGCTGTTAAATGTTAAAATATTAAAAACTGGATCTCGATGAGAGCATGGAGCAGCATAAAGCCCTGCTGGAAGGGCAGGTCTGGAGCCCAGCAGGGTAGCAGGGCACCCCAGCAGTGAATAGCATCAGACATCACTATTGCAGCCACCAGAATCCCACAAGGAACACCTTTTTGAGAAGGTAACAAGTGGCAGCAAGGTGACAGAGGAGAACAGGGTACAGAAAGGAGCAGGCAAAGGTGCAGTAGGCTCCATCCTCTGGGGGCTGCGAAGAGGATGGAGTGAAGGCAGGCAGATGCATCTGAACACCCCAAAATCCTCATGCACACCCCTGCAAGCAGCTCCCCGCACGGCTGGGGCTCACCATTGAGCATGCTCCGCGGGATCAGCTCAGCTGTGATGAAGAGGGAGCACAGCTCCTTCACCAGCTCCCGGTAGGAGAGGCTGCTCCACCTGCGCAGGGTGTCCCCATCCAGCAAGGGGATGTGCTGGGGCATGAAGAGGCCCTGGTCAGGTGCGTACCCAGAGAACAGGGCTCCCTCGAAGTCAACAGTCCCCGTGCCTCCCCGTGTGCTGACGTACTCCATGGATGCTGGGGAGGTACCGCAGTCATTGCCAGGGTCCCAGAGCACCCCCCCACCTGGGAACAGCCCCACATCCCAAGCTGACTGCTTCAAAAACTTTCCAGGTGGACAGACAGTACCTTCTCCCCCCAAAAGTCACAGGGAGCTGGAGCAGCTGTGTCTGGCAGAAAGCATGCAGCGTTTTGCAGGCAGTAGAAACGCTGCCTGGGATTTGCACTGAGGTGGCTGGAGCCTCCTCGTCCTGCTTTCCCTGCGTCCTTCCCACCCTGCTGCGAGACACTTCCTGGCCTTAGCCAAAGCACTGACTGCGCAGAAGTCACGGCGCAAGCACGTCATGTCCCCTACGAGCTATTTGCAAAAGCTGGAGTTTAATTTTTTTTAAAAAAATCAATAAATGAAAGGAAATAACTATGCTTTTAGAGCAAGTTGATTTTGTTCAAAGGGGTTAAACCAAGGACAGGATTTAACTTAGTGTAGGAAGGGCTGAGCTAAATCCTCCAGATTCATGCAAATCCCACCCAGCAGCTGCCGGCATTGCTGGAAAAGGCCCCCTCTCACCCCGCTTCCATGGACCACCACGGCTTTTCCCACCTCGGGCAATTGGGTCAACGGTGCAGCCCCCCGGCACAGCACAGCACAGCATGGCTGCGGGCTGCTGGACCCCACGCAGCAGCAGGAAAGCAGCCAAGCGACTCACCGCCACCGCCGCCGCCACTTGCAGCCCAGCCACCCTTTGCACTTGTGCTCATGGAAAACTTCTCCCCGTTGCAACCGGCTGACGTTCCCCTCGCCACGGAGCAGGCGGCAGAGGCGGCCGCCCTGAATCGAGCCTGGGGATAGGAATACGTGAGAAAGATGGAGCCAGCTGCTCCTGGTGGTGCCAGGCATCAGGGCAAGGGGCAGCAGGCACGAGCTGCAGCTGGGAAGAAATCGAGTTAAATATTAGGAGATAGCTTTTAACTGCGAGGGTAATCAAGCACAGGGTATGGAGAGCTTGTTGTCTGTCTCTGGTATAACCCCAGGGAAGCTCAAAATCCAACTGTAAAAGCACTGAGCCACCCGACTTAGCTGTCAGGTTGGATTTAAATTTGAGATTGAACCTGCTTGAAGTCAGGTTTGGGTCAGAAACCTTCAGACGTCCCTTTCAAGCAAAATCAGTCTGTAATTCAGCTGTGCAAAGCCAAGTGTTCAGCCTACGAGGCTGAGACATCATAACAGCCCTGTCCCACCGATGGGGAAACTGAGGCACAGGAGGGAGAGGGGACGTTTGCAGAGCTGTGCAAAAAAACTCAGTTCTCCTTTGCAGGGAAAGGTCACATGCATCCCTTTTCTTACTTTTTACTATAATAAATAAGAAGTGTTTTTTGAAGGGCAAGGTCAGCACAGGACTGGTGGCTGTGCAGACCCATGGTGCAGCACAGCATGTGCTGCTGGAGTGCATGCAGGGACTTCAGCCCAGGGAGGCAAGGTGCAGAGGTACAAAGGATGGCTGATAACAGCCAGCCATGAGTCAGGAAGCCCACGTCTGCACTAAGGGACACATCAACTGCCAAAGCATCAGAGTCTGACTGAACATGCATTGCCTCTAACTCTGGTGAGTAACTGGAGCCATGAGAAAAGGCTCTGGTAGAGAGTGGTTCAGTCTTGCCCTGAGCACCAATGTGGCAACAGGCTTTTCTGCACCCAGCATCCAAAAATGACTGTTTCTGCAAGCCCCTCAGTTGGAGGCAGGAGCTAAATTTCAGGCTTTGGGCAAAGTTGCCCGTGATGGTGTTGCTCAAGGCCAAACAGGACAGCTGTAGCAGAGCAGGAAGAAAACAGCAGCTTTTAAATATTTCTGAGCTTACTCAGTGGGCCAGAGCACTGTTAATAGTCTCCGTTTTCTGATGACCTCTAGGAAATTAGCTAGAAAGGGAGCTACTTATCTGTAATTATATAAATTATATCACCTAACCAGCCTGCATCTCCCCACTGTAGGGAGATCACTGGGTTCAACATGTCTGATTACATTGCAAAGATGAAGCCTGAGCCACCCAAACCTGCTGTGACCCCAGGGCTGTCCCTGTACGTGCAGCCACCAGCTCTTCACAGCACATTGGCATGTAGTGGGGCGCTGACCCTGTAATCGGGGTCCGTCCCGCTCCCAGATTTGCATCCAGGTCCTTTCACAAGGCACTAGAAAAAACAGGCAGCAGTGCTGGATATTGCTCTTCAGGGAAGGCTCAGGTTTAAACTGGTGGTGAAACCTCCCCAGGACCATTCCTGAAGTCACCAAAAGCCTCCAGGGTCACCTGGCCAGCTGAGGCAAGTGGCTATTGTCCCCGAAATGGAGCCTTAGCTCCCCATCACGCTCCAGTGGTAGCTGGCACAAAAACCTTCAAGTAGCTTCTCTAGACAAAACAGTGAAAAACTAGAAATAAAGAACATGCTAAAAGCTGCAGGATACGTGATCTGGCTTTTCTACTCTAACCTCTCCCATGACAGTGTGCTGAGGTGAATCCAGGATTTTCCTTCCTTGCAGCAGTCTCTGCCCACGCAGAGGCAGAGCACACTTTGAGCCTAGTTCAAATTTAGGCTAGAAGGAGGAAAGGATCAAACCCACAGGAAAAGTTGGACAAGCTGATAGTTTTTATTACCAGCGTAATAATTTAGTATCACCAACGTGCATCTGTTTGTCCTTACAAGGGTCACCCAGCACATCCCGAAGGGACCTCACCTACTCCCACCACCATGGGACTTTATGTCTCTGGGCATTTGCTTACCATACGCATAATTCTTTTAATGCATGCATTAGCTGTGTGAGATAACTTCACTGATTCATCTATTTATTTTTCTTTTTCCCAAGTGAAGAGCTTACAATGAGATCGATGATCCCTTTAGCATTACACCCCTCCGGGGAGCATGCAGGACCTCCGCAAAAAAAAATAGGTTATACTAGGATACCTCCTGCTCTACATTCACAGAGAGAAATAGCAGTAGGGCTATCGCCACAGCTTTACCTGTGCCCTGGGCCTATCAGCACTGATAGTCCTGCCTAACGAAGTCATCCGTTAATGCTATGGCAGGGACTGCTTATGTGGTAGCCACAGGTGAGCACAGAACGCTGGGGAAGCACCTGGGACATGCACCGGGATGACTGTGCCATTTTCTGAGGGGGCTTTTCCCATGCTTGGCCCTGCAATTTCCATGCATTCAAGCTCAGCACCATTTCTTTAATATTGTTTTGAATTTTAAGAGAAAGGAGGGGAAGAAAGTGCCCGTGCTGCTGCACGCCAGCCTGTTGGGGCTCACCCACTGCAGCAACACATCAAGAGCTGGAAAATGTAACAGCCTTTAATTAATTTGGTCTTACTCAGTGCCTCTCTATTCCTGTTGGGATTTGCACTTCCTCTTTGGACCTTGTCTGTTCCTGAGCAGTTTGTGCTCTTTGAACTCACATGGCAGAAATCAGCTGTATTTGCAAACCCCAGCTAAGGCTGCTGTCAAACTTTTCCAACTTTTTTTTTTTTTTGTGCATCCCTCCAGATGGAAGTTCCTCAGCCTTTCCACCTACCAAACACATCCCAAAGCGTGGCGAGGACCGAGAAAGCAGAAGGGCACATACAGCAGTGACAAGCCAATTTTTTTTCCTGCGCAAGTCCCCCGAAAATTTCCAAATTTTCCGGAAAAAAAATAAAAAATAAAAGCGTCAGCATTTGAAGGATCCCTGCCACGCTCCCAGCTCCGCGTTCGCTGAGCAGTTTCCCACCTTCTGCAGCAGCGCGCTGTGTGTCCCCAGGAGAGCAAGGCCGCGGGTCCGTGTCCCGGCCGGGGGCAGCGCGGGGCCGGCCCGCCCCGCTGGCACTAGGTGGCGGCAGCGCCCCGCGTCCCGGGGGGCCCGCCCCCCCCCGCCCCCCCCCGCCCCCCCTCCCCCTCCCCCTTCCGGGCCACAGCGCCCAGCCAGCCCACCGGCACCCCAGCCCACCGGCACCCCCGGCAACGGCCAGCGAACGCCCCCGCGAAGGGCCGGGCTGGCAGCCGAGGAAGAGGAGGCGCGGGCGATGCGCTGCGGCAGGAGGCTGAGGCGCTGCCGGTTCCGTCGGGGTGGGAAGGGTGTTCTTCGTGGGCACCCCTCTTCTCCCAGAGATCCGTCCTGGGGTTCCCCCCCTCTTTCCAGCAGAATCTTTTCCCCTTCGGGGGTCCCCTCAGAAAAGGGGAAAGACCCCAGCTCGCAGCCAGGACCAGAACATGCCAAATTTAATGAAAAAGCATCACATAAGCCTGAGCAGCACAAAAATCTCCCCATATCTCCCAGTCTCTGCCCACAAGCTGCCTGGTGTCTGAAAACCATACAGAAACAAAAGCTTTCAGACCTAGAAGTGACCCAAGCAACACCAGGAAGGTCAATAAGCTGGTGATGACGATGTCGTCGGGGTTGCGGTGCCATTTACTACCCCATACACAGTCCATCCCAGTGGGAAGTGTGTTATGTGGGCTGAAAAAAACCGAGCTTGTCACTGGGAGGTGGTGAAGAAGTTATGTGTGCCGTGCCCTCTCACACACAGAGGTATGAACTTTCGCAAAGAGGGACATTCCAGGTAAAAACTGGAAGGTTTTGGCCAGAAATCAAACTATTTTGGTTCTGCCTTCTCATAGGCAGACCCACATGTTGGTGAGGTTCAGAGATCTATAGCAGGAAGGGAGTTAGGGAAGCCTGCAGAGTGACTGCAGCTGCACCAGCAAACATGCACCCAGAATGATTTGTTTGAGCCTCATGTCAAGGAGATAAAAGGCAGAAATGTACAACTGGAAATGGAAGGGCATGAAGCTGCCCCTTTGTTACAGCAAATGTGGCTCTTTTTCCGGCTTTCTAAACCTGATACAAATTGCCAGTATCTCAGTTGACATGAGATAGGATTTCCACATGGGACAGCACCTCTTGTCACCTCCACACACGCTTTTCCACCTCCACCTCTGGTGATTTTGCAGGGCAAGGAGCTGCCAGCACATCAGCCCTTTCCCCACGGCTGGGTGACACGCTCTTTCCTCACCACGAGGTGTTTCACAACAAGCTCAAGGACACTCGTGTTGTGGTTTGGGTCTTGTAGACCAAAGTGCAGGACCCACTCGTAAAGACAAAGCAGAAAGGGAGCATGAGGATGGGATTGGGCAGCTCTGGCTTCCGCTGTGGGATGTTGAAAATGCTGTTACTTGGAGAAGATTGTGCAATCTGGTCCTACTATGCCAAGGTTTACATTAAACCGCACAACCAAATTCCATCTCAAAAACTGCAGTCCCATAGGACATGGGCTCTATGAGCACCCACTAGGGACTCAGCAAGGAGGATGCTGTGGAGGCTGAGCAGTTACACCATGTTTGCTTTATCAGCTTCTCCAGGTGACTTTGGGAAGATCAGTCAGCCTCTGTGTGCTCTATTATGTGCAAAACTGGGATACTGGGTATCCTGCTCAGGGAGGTGCTTTGACTCTAGCAAACACGGGAGCAGCACCAAGCAGGACATGCACAGCGGCAATCATGGACTTTGCCCACAGCTCTGGCCTTGCTGGCACCATGGCTGTTTCCCACGGAGCATCTCCCTGGCTGTGAACCTGATGAAAACTCAGATGCTTTCATACAGCCTCTCTGCCCTCCTCGTGGCAGTGTCCTGCCTCAGCACTGAGCCTCTGGGTGGTGCATCGCTCTTGTGTCATCGCTTTCCCCAGCCAAGGAGCACCATCTGCCAGGGAAGGTCTTGGGGAGGGGTTTTTTGGACTTTCCTTTATTTTAAATATAAACTGTGGTTATATATTTGGCTCAGAAAGAGGCGGGAACAGTGTTCTTCCACACAGCACATCTGCACATGCACTCTGGAGCAGTTAAGATACCAGGGTGACAATTACCCTGGAGTGTGAGGCTCCACTAGATATCATGGGTGTGGGACACCAAGTCCATTGCTTTGATGGTGATATTACATTTATGAAAAGCCATTTCAGGGAACAGGACATTCATACAGTGCATGTGTGTGGTGGTGAGATGAGTTTCACACTGGGGCTCGTGCAAACAGTAGGGCACGCAGGTGCACAGGCTCCTCCTCGTGCCTATATGGGCCTGAGAAGCTCTCCTTGACTAATTAGCTGCAACCCACTGTGAGCAGTCATTAAGTGAGCTGCTATGCTTCATAACTCAGGATCGAGGCCAGCACAAGCCAGCTGGAGAGGTGAGCGCAGTCCCACAGCAACAGCCAGGTGTCCCTCCAGGACTGGAATTCATCTGACCACCAGCAGGCGCTTGGAGGCTGCTGTTCTTTGCATCCCAACATGCAAGTCTCCACTTGGTCAGGCAAAGGTTTATTTATCCTCACTGTGTTTCGGGGGCTTTTCATGTATCTAGATCAGATGGAGACATCTGCACTGCAGACACTGTGGGATGAAGCACATTTGCATTGGTTAAATGTTCACTGGCTGTACTCTGGGGGACTCTTCCAGACCCTCCTCACTCAAGAATGTTAACTGCTAACAGCTCCATTTCTTTCCCAACATTTTCTTTCCCTGCCCCAGCACAAACTAGCTCCATAAGCAGAGAACCATTTTCAGTCCTTGTCCCCTGACTCCATCAGCTGGGTGGTGGGATGGAGGGCAGCCTCATCCCACCAAAGGCCAAACTGCAAGGACAATACATGTCCTCCGAGGACATGAGCAGGGGTCCATGTGCCGGGAGAGAGGCAACAGCACTGCAATGTTTGAGATAAGGCAAGTGGCACAGCCAGCAGCTTTATTCCTGCTATAAAGCAAGACCCCCAACAGCAAAGGCCAGCTCTTCTGTAAGCTTTGCTCCCCAGGTGATTGTTGGCAATCAAAGCTAAGTCAGCGATAGGTCTCATACTATCAGTGCAACTGCTGCCTTGCCCTTGGAGAAGCAATACTGAGCCTTTGCTCCCTTTGGGACCTTTGTAATACAACAACAAGGACTGAGGGCTGCCCATCACTGAATTTTGGCATTAATGAAAGCCTTTATTGAGCAGCAGTGCTCTGGTAAAGCCGCCGTTTTCAACAGTTTTATCAAGGCTCTGATAATGGCACATCTAATCTAAATCAATATGAACTGGCGCTTGCATGTCTACAGCTTGGAAGTTACAGCTTGGAGGGAGCCAGCCTCCAGGAGACTGCCACGGCCATTTTAAAAAGAAAATTTTGGGAAAGGTGCTTTATTTCATCTCATTTCTATCTTGGTAATGCAGCACAATGAAAACTTGGTGGAAACCAAGAGGAACAGACAGTTCATGGCAGCAGCAGCATCTTTTCCCATCCCATCCAACCTTCTGCAGCAATGCAGCCATGTGGCCTGCTGAAAAAAACTTTGTTCCTGGAGGTTAAAAATAATCAGACCAAAGATGTGAAGCCTGGACAGCAGACCAAGTTCCCAAGTACAAACACAGCAGAAATACGGGTGACCCAAGCAACACAGGTTGAGGCAGAGGGAAGCCCACCTGGGGATCTCTGATTAGCAACGTTGTGACCAAGGTCTTAAAAAAATGGCCGGATTTGCACTAGAGAAATCCATAACTGAATCATCAAAAGCCCGGCTTGTAGCCTTCCACATTTGAGCTAAAAGAATCCTAGCGTACAGCCCAGTCCCAGCTTCCCAAAGCAC
Organism: Falco biarmicus; assembly: GCF_023638135.1. Classification (NCBI taxonomy): domain Eukaryota; kingdom Metazoa; phylum Chordata; class Aves; order Falconiformes; family Falconidae; genus Falco; species Falco biarmicus. The sequence continues at coordinate 83,211,721 of NC_079288.1, read as the reverse complement.
TGAGGTGAAACCACAGCTTCACGGAGTCTAGGGAATCACTGGTGGGATAGATAAGAAAAGCGAGAGAGGAGATAGAGGCAAAATGCATGCAGACATTCCCAGACCTTCACAGCAAAATGCCTCTCCCCACATGGTGCTCCAGCTGTAAAGTCATTTTCCTAGTTCAGAACTTCAATAACAGTTTTAGTTTCAGGAGCCCTGAGACTCAAAATCCCATTCCCCACCATAACATCCAAATTGCCATGAGGCAGTGCACATAGGAGGGTGGTTCCCCAGTGCCCTGGCAGACACTGAGTGGAAGTGGGAGCCAGGACTGGGAATCCCAGGGAGGGGTTGAGGGAAGGTGAGAACAGCCTGCAACTGCCCCACAGGCAGCTACAGAGATGATGGGGCCAAACTATTCTTGATTATGACGGATGTTATAACATGAGGTTTGGGCTGAGCACCTCTTCTTCAAGAGGTGAGTGGTGCAGCCCCAGGATGGGTACCCAGAGAGTCAGAGGAGGTGGTTTTTGAGATTTGGCCAAAGCTATGGCTGAGCTGATCCAGTGGTGGTGATGTTTTTGCTTTGAGCAGAGACCTTCAGAGGTCGCTCCCAACCGGCTTTTCTCTGATTCATCACCTTGGGACACAGAGCATTGGGATACCTCCATGGCTAGGAGGAAGCTGAAAAGTTTTGCATGTCTGTGTCTTTGATTCAGGTGCAAAAAGCAGAAATGAGACACTTGTGTCCTTTTTTCTGACAAGCTTCTAATGTCCTACGCTTTATTTCCAAAGCTACTTAAAGTACTTGCTGGCTTCCCTCAAGAGGTAGCTTTCTCAGTAGTTTTTGAAAATGATGCATGCCTTTCCTCTCTCTGCAAAACAGGTCCAGGTTTTAGGGTATGGATTTAATTTTAATTAAATGGTCAACTGACTCTGTCTTGTGTTCATGTAAATCAGGTGCATTTTCTTGGCCCTGGAAAGTTAAAGTGATGTTGTGTTTTAAAAGATCCTCTATTCTGGTGGGGAGATGTTCAAGTATTCTGAACTTTGCTATTGAGATTAAATTTATCTCACCTGCCGTTTGCTCAGCAGACCTGGCTAGATAATAATTACCTTGGCCAAATTTCATTCAGTAAGAGTTTCTTCTTTTTTTATAAGAACTTCTGTATTTCTTTGCTGGGGGAAATAAAAGAACGCAAGTCCAACAGAGACTTGCAGACAAAACAAAGAGGTTTTCTTTTTGATCATTGATTAAAAAACCAGTTGGTTGCATTTCCAAGCTTGCAAGCAATGATTCATTGTCCACGTTTATCCAACTCACCAAAGCTGTTATATCTATCCACACTAAGTAGAAGAGGAGAGGATACCTGCAGAGAACAACTTGGGTCCCAAATGGGGTGAATTCTCTCATGAATTGTCCATTTCTGCCAGCTACTCAAGCAATTTCTGCCCAATTACCAAGGAAGTCCTGAACAATTATATTCCCTTTTTAATATTTGATGGGTGACATCCAGACCTTAGGAGCCTGGCCTGCCCAGGGGGAGTTCTCACCCAATTTCTAGTGGTTTTCTAAGTGGTTTAGCTGCCCAGGTTAGGCATGCTAACCATTTAGAAGTTTGTGGGATAAAACCTGGTGGGCTTTTCCAAATCCTGTTTTAGGCTCAGGTCTCATTAGCTTGGTGGCTGTATCCCCCTTCAAGCTGGCATGGGTCTCCCAGGGAGATGATGGGCCTGGGAAGTCTGTGGTGATGGAGATGTCAGGCTTCCTCGGAGGCCAAGGAAAACAAGGTACTCCTTCAAGCACCTAAAATTGAATTCATCTTGGATAACATGAAACATTTACAAATGCCCTGGACATGAAAGCTTGTTTTGGAGAGGCCAGGGGTGGGTAGGCAGCCCTGGGACACTACTCATGATGTGTTTCTCCGATTTTTCGATTTATCTAGACATCAGCTCAGAGGTATTCATTGCACTGGACGTGGCTGAGGTTACCTGAGACAGGTCTCTCCCTATGACTTAGGGGCTACCCCTTCTCCCTAGCCTGCACATGGAACTGGGTGACAACGGGGCATCCTCCCCGGCAGTGCGATGTGGTCAGGCATGGCTGCTCTAGGAGTGCATCTCACTGTAAAATGAATGAAAAACAATTCCAGGCTGCTCTAGTGGATGATGGTGAGCTGTGCAGAGCTGGGGCTTTCCCATGGTGATCACCCCACAGTGCATCAGAAGCTCTGGGCTCTGGAATGAGTCAGATATACATAGAGAAATATTCAGGTGTTCTTTCAAGTCTGAATCTCCCATCATGCAAAGAGAGGGGACCCGAATTGCCTGGAGGAGCCGCCAGAGGTCCAAGGGCACGAATGCATGGGAGACACACAGGTACTTCCAGGTGGCCCACGGCCAGAGGCCATGACCTGGTGGGACGCAGGGAGCTGCCAGCTCTGGCTGCTGCCAGGACCCAGCCAGAGGTCAGTCACCACCATCCCCATGAAGAAGACACTGAAAAGGGACATGTTGTAATGCAGCCCTGCGTGACCCTGGGATATTCACCCAAGGGCAGGGGAAAAACCAAAATGCAGTTCCTAAAGTGACATCCCTGCTGGGAAGCGGGGGATAAAAGGGAAAAAGGCTGAAAAGCTGTTTGGAGAAATTGCTGAACCAACCCCCGCCCTGCCCCCATGAGTGCTCTGAACCTGCCTGGCCCCTCCGTGGTGCAGAGGGGTGATGTCCCCTACAGACGCACCCCCCAGCCAACCTCACCCACTGCTCACACCACTAGCAGAGGTTTTCTCTCTCCTGCCTCACCAGGCAGATGCTGCCTATACTAATTAACCAGAAAGTGAAGCTGGATGCAGTGCAGGCAGTGTCACTGCACCACTGCATTGCAGGTGGGTGGCAGCCCCAGCTGAGCTGGCAGCAGCTGGACAGGCAGCTGCAGAGGGCTCAGACAGCAATCTCCAGACTGGAAGGAGGCAGGTTTTTTTCACGCTTATCCATGATTTCACTTTTAAAAAGGCCAAAGATGCTATAGGAAGGCAGAATGGAAGAACTGCAAAAAGGAGAAGGCATGTGAGTGAAAAGGGGAAAAATCCCTGAGCTGGTGACTGGAGGAGGAGGAGTTCACACTGGCAGAGGATGAGATGGGAGCTGAGCCTGGGAGTCCAGATCCAGAGGATGTGGGTGTTCAGACGCAGTGCAGCAACATGGGATGCACAGCCAAGGGACTGCACCGGGAGAGGAGCCCAGCCCTGAGTCCTGTTTTGGAGGGGGGAGTTGGGCTGAGCTCGGAGGCTGCCACTGGCCCTACGGCTGGGGTGGCATTTGGGAGAAACACAGCTCCGAGGGACAGAATGCTCCTTCGGTACACGAGTGACTGTGGCTCTTCTGGGGAAAGGAAAGGAAAGGGGGTTTTAATGGTGGCTCCTGGCAATAGCCTTGGGAGATCCCTAATGGCACCAGTCCATCTATCCACACGAATCCCGTTTCTTGGAGGCAAGGCCATAGTGATGGAGTCTGAATTAAACTGCAGTCTTCAGGATGGGCCAGGTCAAGTCCAGGATTTGATTTTGACTTGTGTTTTTTCCTTAGGGGGCAGTGATGATCTTGTCACTACTGCTACATCTCTGTCACACCCAAACCCACCTTCACAGAGGACTGTGAGGCATCTGAAGGAGTGAGCAGGTTAGTCCCTGCCAGCATGCAGCCACTACTCTTCATGCCAGTGCTAAAGACCCAGCATTCACACATCAGTAAGTAGAAACCCCACTGGTGTTAGCTCCAGGAGACACCAGAATCTTTTACTGCTTTCTCCTCTCCCAGATGTGTGCTTCTGGACTGCAGGCTGATCAGATGGGTCGGCTCATTCTTCTGATAATTAATCTCTTTGCACATTTCCTTTTTTAATCATTTGTTTATGGATGCCACGTTGCTACTTCTATAAAGTGGGTTCATGGGGTTTTTCCTACCCCCACGTTGTAAATCAAGGTCTGTAAAATGTACAGTTTATCACTGACCATTGCCCAGTTTTATGTTAATGTTTGAACATGGCCATAAAAGAATTACATCATCTTACCTCTGACCAACTTTTAAGGCAAAAGGACCTTATAAAACCAAGCTCTGCTTACCAGCAAGGCACCTTCTCTTGTGTTGGGAGCACAGAGAGCCTTTCCATCATGAACTTCACTGGAAAGTATGAACTCCAGTCCCATGAAAACTTTGAGCCTTTTATGAAAGCCCTTGGTAAGTGCCTGCATGTGCTCTGTCCTGCTTTGCACTGGTGTTTGGGTGTCTTAACTGTGCTGATGTACTGATGATGTAGATTGACAGTAGCTCTTGGATTTCCTATTTCTGCCTGTCATCTTGCAATTGTTGGGTTTTTTTAACAGTATGCACGTGGAGATGTGATATCAAAATAGAAGAGAAAGCTTCTCTCTGGATGGGGGCTGGAGGTCAAGAGATGCTGCGTGAAATTTTATGGTCCCAGCAGGCTCTGCAAACATGGGCCAGGGTGGCAAAGTGCTGCACACACACGACAAGCCAGTGGTACCTTGGTGGCTTAGGGCCACTGCAGATCTGCTCCGTCAGGCTGTGAAATTTGAGGGCAAATAGGACATTGCTCAGCCCACTGTGCTGCTGCTTGGCGATGCTGCAAAGACCCGAATTCCACCATTCAACAGAAAAATAGTTGGGTTATTTAAATGCTTAATGATGAGTGTGGCTAGCTAGATTTCCACCAGTGTCTGTGCCAGGGAACATGCTCCTGCAAGGATTCAGGAAGCTTTGCACTACTTCTGCACAGTTATGTGCTGGGCAGACTCTACCTGTCAGATCAGCTTTGGGCTTTGGGAGAAGACTTTAGTCTTCTGGTTCTGAGGGACCTAAATTTCATTAGAAAAACACTTGGTTCCTTCATTCTGCCTCAATTTATTGTATTTTCTCTGCTTGACTCTCAGTGAAGGAAGGAAAACAGGATTTTTCCTTTCCATCTGTTGCTTAGCTAGGGAGGTAGCTGTTCTGCTCCCAGCCAGGTCAGCAAGACAAGGGAGATGTCTAGTTCCACAGAAAACCCAGGATGACAGCATTTGTTATTCTTCATCCCCAGCAGATGCAGGTCCATGTGGCCCTTGGGGAACCATCGTCATTGCAGGGTTCTTCCACACTGGAATAGAAATCTTCCCAGCCGTGGGTCACCAAATGCCACCACGTTCATTCAGCAGCAGCAATCTGCCCACCAATGTCTCCAAGGTCCATCTAACGCCTCTTGTTCCTGGGCAGGGCTTCCCGATGAACAGATCCAGAAGGGCAAGGACATCAAGAGCATCTCAGAAATCGTGCAGGATGGAAAAAAGTTCAAGATTACTGTGACCACTGGCTCCAAAGTGCTGCACAACGAGTTCACCATTGGGGAGGAGTGCGAGGTAGAGATGCTGACGGGAGAGAAAGTCAAGGTGAGAGATCAGCTCTTCCTTTGCTGGGGCTGCAGGGGTCAGGGACTTCAAATTTCCTTTCTAGCCATCTCCTCCACACTTAAGCAAAGGGAATGACCAGACCATGGGTGCTAAAGCTGACACAGGGAAAAGATCTGGGTAATTGCCTGGTTCTACCTCTCACAGTTTGCATGCATGATTTAATATGATGGTAAGGGACTAACCGCTGAAACCAAGTCTGCAGATGTGACACCTGCTGCCCTGCTCCCTGCAGGCCCCCAGCAAGTCTCTTAGGGACACATTTCTGAAAGTGTTGGTCCATTTCTGAGCCACCTTCCTGAGCAACTCAGAGCCCAAGACTCTGAAATTCCCACCTCCCCTATTTGCTTTTACAAAACAAGCTTCCCAACCAGCACTTCTAGAGATGAAGCCTTGCATTTCTAAAGCTATTTTAATAGCCAGTTTGGAAAACACTGGAAGCTAGTGTTTTAATAGCCCATTTGGAAAAGGGAGATAGAGATGTTTTGGTAAATTTTTCTGAGAACAAAAGGTCTGAAAGATTTGAGGTGAAAAAGGGCTTGACTTTCTGTCATGTTGCAACACAAAACATACTCCCACGTTCATTTTGTTGACTTAAAAGGTAGTGCAGGAAAGTCAGCCAATTAATCATAAACCAACCAATCTGTCTTTTTAAGTCCTGGCAGCTGTTAGCTTGTCTGCTAGCCTTTTGCATTGCTTCTGTTTACACTGGGTGAGATGATTTGGCAAGGAGAGGATTTATCACCCTTGAAATTGGGTCAGCTCCTGTTCCTTGATGTTAGTTTCCAATGGTTCCTAAAACGTCAAGACAGTGCCACTGGCAAATATTGCTTCTCACCTTTACCTCAGGAGAAGATGATATTGCAGGGAGTTTTGAAAGCAGGAGGGATGATCACCAAAGAAATTACCCACTGAATCAGGCTCTGAGAGCTGTACTGGCTGTATCAGACTTCGCAGCATCACTGAAGCCCATTGTGCATAAACTAGGGGGAAATGGCTATTAGAAGAGTTTTACCCTCTGTAAATTAGCAACTCAAGGCCAAATGAACACATCTTACAGCTGAACAGGCAGATAAACAGAAATGTTTTTTGCTGGCTTATTTATCTGAGTAATTTCAATGACCAGTGATAGCTGCCCTGGGGGTGCTGGTGCTCTCTGTAGCCTTTTTAGATGTGCAGCTCCTGCGGGGCAGAGCCTCAGCAGATGTGCCTGTCCCTCTGAGATCTTTCCAGCCATGACTTTCTGAAAGATCCTTAAGCAGTTTCCCACATGGACTGAACCTCCCCCAGCCCCATGCTTTCAATCAGCTCCCCAAAGGAGCTTGCTGCAGCAATGTGCCGTGAGTGGGTGGTGGAGAGGAGACAACAGGGCATGCCCTGGCCCAGCTCCGGTGGCTCTGCAGTCCTCTCCCTGGAGACATGCAGCTCCTCTTGGTCTGAGTGCTGCACAATGAGCTGCCCCATAGAACATCAGAGCTGCACGGAGGCACCAGCACTGGCAGTGTAAAGAGCATTCCTTCTTCTGCCCCAAAAATCATGTATTTGTGTGATGCCAAGGGATGCCAAGGATCCCTGATCTGGCATCTGACAGCCATGAGCGAGTCTCAGTTTGAAGGGGAAAGAGGTAGGTATGGTGGCAAACCCACATTCCTATCAAGGCCAAAGTAAACATGCGTACCCTTCTTGTGTTATAGTCACCACCAGCACAACACTCTCTCCTCCTCCTCCCAGGAAAGCCAAAGTCACCAGGGGAGCAGCTTGCTCCAAACAGCTTGCAAGGGGGGTGGTGACAACTCAGTACGGAAGGGGAGGGACAAAATGCAGGGGGTAAGATGGTCTCCAGCAATAACATGAATGTGTCTGTCTCCTCCCTACTAGGCTACTTTTCAGATGGAGGGTAATAAACTGATCGCAAACCTGAAAGGGCTGAAATCTGTCACCGAACTCAACGGAGACACCATCACCAATGTAAGTGTAGAAGAGAAGGGCAACGGTTAGGGTGATGGTGCACACAGCTGCCTTCAGGGATCTGGCCCTGGAAAGCCCTCAGAGATGCTGGGGAGTTTAGGGAGGTGCTGGAGATGAGTACAGGCTTGCACTGCAGCCAAAGTTGATAAACTGGCCAGTCACTGAAGGCAGCTTTCCATTACAGTCCGACACAAAATGTACTCTTTAAGACCCTAGTAGGCATTTCTGATCAGTTTCCTGTAATGAGGGCATGTTCTCACCCACCCAGAGGCATAGGTATGTGTCTGGGCCTGGGACTTTTAATTTAAAAGAGAGGTGCAGCAAACTGATCAGAGTTGAGGGATGCCAGATTATCCCTACCTGCTTTGGGGTATTCATGAAGCTTTGATAATTCAGTTTATAGGAGATAGACTGGGGACCAGTCCTGTTTTGTTTTACAAAACCAGATCCTTTCCAAGGAGAGTTTGGAGCTATAAACCATGAAAAGCTAACACTCTCCATTTGTTTTTCAGACACTGAGCATGGGAGACCTCACCTACAAGAGAGTCAGCAAAAGAATCTAGAAATCCTGTGCATGTTAATCATTTTACTGTGTAAAATGTGTCCATTAAAGTAAAATTTGTACTAAAGGCCTCTTCATTATCATCAACCACTTCACTGTTACTATAAAGAGACGCCAGTCACCAAAACTCACAGAAGCCCTGGTAGAAACTGGGCAACAGGCTGATCCAAGGCTGTGCTGGAGCCAGGCTTAGGGCACAGGCTCAGAGCCGTTGAGTGACCCTCTGAGACGTGCTCCATGCTGGCGAGCACTGTTCCAGCCCCTTCCTGGGGACAGGTGCCAGCATCCTGCTGGGGATGTCCCAGTGGGTCGTGCACCCACAGCTGCTCTGGCTGGGTGAATGGAAGAGCACTGGGCAGGGAAAGGGCTCTGTTCTCTGTTCTTGCAAACATGGCCAAAGTGACAAGGTGACTGGCAGGGACAAAGGATGGGGTGGTTTAGGTGTGCTCAAGGAAATGTCAGTGATCCGGGCTAGAAACTTGCTTTGGGGAAGCAACCAGCATGGGGGCAGTTCAGGTGTCCCAACACCTTCATCCTCACACCTCCTCAACAGGATCCAGCCCTACAGGCTCTGACCACCCCATCCCCATCTCGCCATCCTCTCCCACCAGCAGGAGGGCCCCAGGCAGCCTTCAGGTGTCCAGAGTGTGTTTCACCCCAGACCACTCCCGACAAATTGAATTGAACAGTTCTTCCAGGGTGAAATACAGGGGGGGTTCTCCTGGCAGGAGAAAGGCACTGGTTGTTCACAGTGTAGACACAGAAGGAGCACCGAAATCATCTCCTACACTCTTGCTTGGCACAGCAGGCTGGATGGAGATGTGGCTTTCTGATTCACACAGGAGAGGAAACTCTTCCTTCTTAGCTGCCTTTTCCAAGCCTTTTGCTAGGACAATGACTGGGAATCATCACTGAGAAACGGGTATAGGGCTGGTGGGATACACCTAGCTGGGATAATGTTCCCACAACCTCTCAAAGCTGATCAGGGTGTTAGGACAACACCACCTCCTCCTGCAACCCTAAGACAGGCCCCTGAAGGGAAAATTTTACCTCACATGCATCTCTCCCAGGACTCCCCTCTTCTCAGGGAAGGTTTTCATATCACAGGTTGACATAGATCCCCATACTAAGAACTGAACTAATATGGATTGTCACGCTGGGCATCAGGTGGGAAACTCATGGACAAATGGAAGGGCTTAGACCAACAGCACCTAAAAAGCAGATGTTGGTCTCCAGTGAACTCAGATCTGGAGAAACACCAGCAAAATCACTGAGAAATGTCGAAGAGGAAAAGCCCTGGCTTTGTTTTCTTGCTATTCTGCTGAGGAGCAGGTGGAGGATTCTTGAACAGACCATCCCTTTTCATCTCTTGGCTGCCACTGGAGGTCTGGAGCAAACCAGTTTGACATCAAGACAGATGGGCAGACGTTTTTTTATCTAGAAATCCAACCATTGCCTTTAGACTTTTCCTTAGGTCCGTTGGCTGTCCACTGGCAGCTGATCCATGGACTACCCCTTTTTTGCTCGGTGCAAAATTGATTAAGCACCTGTCTAAGCTGAAAGGCAGGCGCTGAAAGGCATCAGAGCCCCAGCTCACCTTGAAGGTGAGCAAAGGTGGATTGCCCTCCCTGGAAACCACTTGTTCAGTTAGAGCAATCCACACAGCCAGTGCATCACATCAGCACAACTGGTTTCTGGCACAGACTCATGTCCATCTGCTGCCATCATTGCAGACATTTTCTGATTTTTAACTAAGGAGACTAATTTACCCTGATTAATTTATCCTGATGAAGTAATTCCACTTAGTCTCGCTTGCAAAGTGCCCACAGTTGGATGTTGCACCCATGTCAGCTGCAGAATAATTTTTCAGCAGTTTTTCATCAGAAAAACACCACTTTACACAGAACACCATCTGTGGGTCTTACTCTGTTTGCACTCAGTGCCCACAGGCATACATGACACTTTCTGTAACCAGCTTCCCACTTCTACCATCCCTCAGTCAACCACTCATGGGCATCACTGGAAAGAAATTACGTCATCAGAAGGACCTGATAGGAAAAAAAACACTTAGGAAAGAATCAATTAAAATTAAACAAGGACTTCAGCCTCAGGATTGTAAAGAGAGAAACAGGCTTTCAATACAAACGTAAATAATTTTATAACAGCTTTTTTTGTTTTGATTTTTAATGCCAGTGGAAAAAAAGGGTGTTATTTCTGCCAAGATCTCTTCTACTTTGAGCCCTCTGAAGATATTTTAGGAGTCTCCTCCAGCAGGTCCATGCTGTCAGACTGGTGCCACTGGAAACAATCCTTATGGATATATCGCATTCCTTTATCACATTCCCAATTTTTGGAGGTGTCACAAGTGACACGTGAATTTGTGTCAAGCTTTGGGTTTATTCCTTCTTGTGGAAGAGGCTTGGTGAGGTCTCATTGCTGGGTTCAGGCATGACTTGAATCTTTTGGTTTTTGAGGGCAGCTTCCCTCATCTTGTAATACATGAACTCATTCTGCTGGAACATACGCAGCTCCATCTCGGTCTGGACACGCATGACCTGAGGGACACAACATGTTACAAAGCCTGTGATGCAGGGGGATCTTGAAGCAAGTGAATAACGTGCTGCCTGAAAATGGGGCCTGTCCTTCAGGGATGCCCTAGGCTGTGTAATGACTGATGCACCTTGCTCTAGGTGTCCAAGCAGCAGGACCAAAGCTGACTGGACACAGACATCCAGTTACTTCCTCAAACCTGGTTGCCTGTGTACTGTGAAGGTGAAGAACACATCAGCCCTTCCTTCACCCAGTGCCGCAGCACAAGCAAACCAGTAGGCTGCAACAAGGCTTTACTGTTGGTCAGATTCTACTGTCTGTGCTGTATCTCCTTCCTCCAGAGGTCAGACCACACTGCACCTCCTCCATCCAACCACGTAACAGAACCAGGCACAGCTGCACCATGTCTACATCAGCCAACCCACTGCCCCTGAAGCCAGCCCACACCTGTATGTTATCAATGTTAATTAACCCAGCTTCATTCCTCTACAATTCCCTCCTTTTTTTTCTTTTTTTTCTTAACATTTCATACCTTATGTTTTTAACAATCATCACAACCTTTTTACAAATAAATTTTTCATACAGTCCTCTATAATTCCTCTACAACCCAGCTCTTCTGCAGGCTGCTGGGAAGCCTCGTGCTCCCAAACCTGATGCAGGACCTAGAGGTAATGCTGTGCAGAGCCACGGAGCGAGTGTGCTTCCCACCCACAGCCTGGGCCTGACCCTTGGTGTGACTCATCACCAGGATGGGGGTCACCTCATGGGGGAGGAGGCAGGGAGCAGGAGAGGGATGCTCAGCTCCTCTTCAACCACATCACAGTTGCACTCCCTGCACCCCCGGATTCACCACAAGCAGAGTCATTCCTAGTGCTGCATTATAGCAGAGGCTCAGAAGGGATTTTAGAAAATCTTTTTACACCTGTCTGTGTGTTTATTCAACCCTGGTTCAGGAGCACAGAGATAAGCATGTGCCATATATCCATTAATTTCCTCCTAAAGTAAGTGGGAAGGAAAACACAGAAATGGAAGTGTTGGGGTCTCGACCTCTGCTAGGTACTAGGTACTCATTTTTCTGATGATATAAAATTGTGCTAATAAAGGTTATAGCTCTGCTATAGTGAGGACTAAGATATCAATAAAGATTTCATTTGGTATTGTGTAAATGTCTTGGCTAACAAAGGAGAATGCTGTAAAGCCAACAGGTCACATCAAGTGAATTAATGACTAAAGAAATTATAGGCCCCCAGCCACAACTGTAAATAGTTCATTGTATCTGAGTAGATGTAATTCCCTGGGATCTGCAACTCTTGACCCTAAGTTAGCAAAAAAAGTGAGGAAAAAACACATTGCAGTTTAGAGGGACTGGGGAGTGGTAAAGAAGAATGGATACCGATAAAGAAAATAAGTTGGTAAACTGGGAACGTCCGCCTCATGTAATTTGACATAGTCAAATGGTAATACCATCCACCCAAAAGCATGAGATCAGGCTGTTCGAAGAATGGCAGGCTCTGTCTTTGGGCACAGCAGTTTCCAAGAAGATTCAGGGGCTCAAAGGCTATTTTTATTGTCTATCCTGGTGCAGGATAAAAGCTATTTTTCAGTGATGAAATTTCCCATGGGAAGGGACATGCATTTCCCAGGAGACTGTAACATAGAGAAAACCACAACACTAGTAAGAAGCAGTCAGCTTCTTACACCTGTCAGCTGTTACAGATGGGTTGTTTCTACAGCTTGAATGTAATTTTCCCCAGACAGACAGCAAAGACAACACAGGAGACGACACCTACCTCTAGGTCTTTGGTAATTGGGTGGGAAGGTCCATGGGTTATCAGGAGAATGGCATAGGCTTTACAGATCAAGCCATGCCCGGCTTCAATGAGACCAGCATGCCAGTGAGTCACGCCTGCCCGCATCACAGCCATGCCCAGCTGTGCATTGTTAGGATGGTATATTTTCCTGGAAAAACATTGAGTAATTTTAGTTCAGAAAAGATCTGGGTTCCTAAATGTTTGTCAGTGACATAATATGTTTTCCAAAGAGCAGACTGTTTACTCAAGTGAAAAGCCTATTGCATGCGGTGCCACCGAAATGTGCAGGTCTGCTTGGAGAGGGGCAGGCATGAGTTACACAAGGACATGAGTTATATGAGGACATGAGTTGTTGTGAAAGAGGATGAACAACTTGCAAACAGAAAGTTGCACACCTGGGCTGGAGAATGCCAAGCTCTGTCATTCCACATTATTTTGGCACAAACAAAACCCAGATCTCACCCTACAGCCCAGACAGCACCAACTTAACTTCAGACGCTTGATGCCATGCCTAAATTGAGAATGCAACAGCTTCTCATTCAAAGTGGGGAGAGAAACAGGTGGTTCCAGAAACTCCAGAAATGTTCATCTCATCCCCTGGAGATGCATCCCTGCCTCAGGGGACTGGCAGATCACTCCCCTATGGTCAGTACCTGAGGTGGGAAAAATGAAACCTGGCCTCTACATCCAACTTTAGAAGCTGAGGCAGCTAGAACTTGCTTGGACTTACTCAAAAACGTGCCTTCAAGAGTTTATTTGGCCTATTGAATTGGCAGACCTCAAAGCAAGGAGGGAAATCACTGCAGTCCTCACCCTGGCCTCAAAAACCGAGAAACGGGGAGGGGAAGCAATTTCCTCCGTGTCATTCGATTAGCTCGGTGACAAGGCTGGGACATGAAGTGGTTTGTCAGGCTTGCAAGCTAGGGAGGTCACAGTCACTCTGCTGAAAAAAAAAAAAAATATCGCAGGCTTTTTGGGGTAGAACTGGCCAAAAAGACAAGTAATAGGTATGAGGTGCTCTCAGCAGAAGGGTGATGCAGTGGGCTTTTCTCTCTGCTCTGTGGTTTCCTTTTTTTTTTCTTTTTTTTTTTTTTTCTACTTAATACTCATCAGTCCTGTAGTAAAACCTCAGTAGTAATAAAGCACATAATTTTTACTGTGAGGTTTGCCCTGGATCTATGTGAACTAAACCTGAATTTCTTTGTTCTCACAGAGCTTTTACCACAAGACTTGCGTACACTAATCAGCCAATACAAAAATCCATGTGTTATTCAAGAATGAAGGGATATCTTGAGCGACAGCCATTTGACACAGTTTGCCTTTTCTCTGCAACTTCTCCTTCCTGCAGGGTGCAGAGGACCAGACCACTTCCTGCAGCCACAGCCTCTCTGCCCTGCACCCAGGCTGTGCCTTGCTTCCAGGGCAGCCCTGAGATGCTTCTGAAACAAAACCAAAAGCCTAATGAATGATGTACCCTAACCATTTGCCAGTTACAGTTCAGTAAACCAAGGTGTTAGGGAGCTCTTGTGCATTTAAGAAGGGGTGCCTCTGGCTGGTGATATAATCAGGTCCCAATCTGAATGGTGATATATATCAGGTCCCAATGCTGAATGCCAGCACCGCTAAGAATATTATTCTTAAACACACTGCCTAAAGTTGCATAATAACAGAAAGCTGCCAAAAATACAGCACAGACATACAGGTAGCCATCCACCATCTTCTTGGCATAGTCAGCTGCTTCCTCAAACATCTGGAGGTAGGAAAGCACCTCAGAGGCAATGCTGAGGATCCTCAGGAGGTAGATGTTTGTGTCCCCCAGCACAGGCTCCTGTTTCTTCAGGCACTCACGGCACAGCTTCACAACCTGTGCCCGGAGGAAACAGGGAGAGGAAGGGCAAGTCAGGGCACCTTTGGCCCCAAAGCTGCCACACCAAAACCCTGTGAGCTGCATGGTCTGTACCAGTCCTAGAAGCCAAGTGAGCCTCCATGAAAGTTGGGGAAGATAGGATATGCTTTGACTTGTTGGGAAACATCAGCCTAGTAAATGGTTAGTGCTCAAAGCTTTCTCTCCCAGGGTTACTTTCATAAAACTGGTGAGGAAAAAGTGATGTCTACTGTTCAGGAGAAGGAAGACTCCAGGAGGTTGGGTTTTCTCAGATACCAAGTGACTACAGGGCTTTTATACCGCAATGCCATCCAGCCAACCTCCTACAAGCACCTGATGCAACGAATGCTCTTAACGACCCCCTGGGGCTAGAGACATGGAGCTGTACTGTCCCACGTCTGCCTCATACCTGCCTGCACAGCTGTGTCACATCTGCACCTAGCCATGACCTGACCTCCCGATTTCTTCTCGGAGGGGTTTCAGCCTTTCCCAAAGTAAGTTCAAACCCAGAGGCTGTTGCTCAACCTGGAGTGTTTCCCTGAAGCTGTTACACTCTGAAGAGAACAAATATTTCCTGGGTCAGCAAAAGAGGGAGAAAGGAAGAAGTAGCTTGAGCTCTCTCACCCTTTGTCCTTATGGTCTGCTCCAGGCGGGGTGTGGGTCTCCCACATCACACCCCCATCCTCAGCACCCGACTTGAACAACATGTAGGAGCCAGGAGGTGAAGAGGAGATCAGCACAGGCAAACATAGCCCACAGCGTGATGTGGCAACTCTCCTGACTGTGCCACCCCTCTCCCTGGGACTACCTGAGGCTACTTGGCCAAGCTGACTCATTACACTTGCCCATGTTTTTTGCCAAGGAAGCCCTTGGTTCAACACCTGTGCCAATCAGTGGAAGTCACTTGAATGTCCCTGTATCATCACTATGAAGGAAATCAGTCTGGGATGTTGTCTTAGACAGTGTCATGCTCTACAGAGGCAGAAACCAGTGTCAGACTTTGCCATTTGATCTGCCAAGAGGGCAGAACTCACATGGTGACATTCAGGTTACAGCAGTGGGGGTTTGTTTCATCCTTATACCATTGACATAGAGACTGACAAGACCTGTTTTCCCTGGCAGTGCGTATACAGCAAGACAGCAAAAGTACTGGGACTCACCTCATGGTAAAGTCCCTCCATGCGGGCCTTGCTGATCTTCTCCAGAGTGTCCTTGGAGAACTGGATTACCTCCTTCACCGTCTCTGCAGAGGGCTGGGGACAACAAGAGGAAAACCAGTGAGGAAAATGCACTGCTTGACTACATGCCAAAATACCCTGGTTGAAGGGATGCTTGGTCCACAGTCTAGGAACCCAAATCAGCTCAGCAGGATGCTTCCCACATCACCTGCTACCTTCCTACCACTGGCTGTACATACCAGCGTGCCTCTCAGACCTGTCTGAGACTGGCCTGAAATGGCCCTGCTATCAAGCGGAGTAGTGAAGCTCCTCCTGACTTCAGCAGGAGTGTTGCTCATCAGGGTAGCAGCTATGTACATCTGACATGCAAAACTGGGTTCCTCGACTCTTCCCCCCACTTCTCTGGATATGGGACAAAATCGACTCTGCAACTGGGAGGTCTCACAAGATGCCAAAGAGGCTGTGAAAGCCACCAGTTGGTGTGTGTCAGGTGCTCATAGCACAGCTGCTTGAGAGAGATGAGGCTCTTGAATGAGAGATGGGTGGAATAAGGATAGGAAAGATCACTAGATTTTACCCACTCTAAGAAATGCTGTTATTAAGTCCAGCCACCATAAGAGGGTTGACGTCAGATTTCAGCCGCATCCAGAGTGTGAAATGGGTTTTCCCACAAACCTCAAAGGAGTTTGGATTTCACTGTGTATTTGAAGCCGTGATGCACGTGTAGGCATGCCTGGCAAAACACTAACCAGCTCACAATTAGCTGCCTCCTCTTCCTTCATTTAATGCTGAAATATAACATTATGATATCCAGCACCATCATTCATCTTCAGCTTTTCTGAGCCTTTCAAATTTGCATTTTCAAACGACTCTAGCTATCATGACCTTCCTTTTTGTAAATGGGAAATCTAAAATCAGCCCACGATCACGTGGCTCCAGGATCTTGCAGGAAGAGCCTGGTCTGGAGACATACAACAGAGCCAGAGCACGGGCATGTGCCCAGCAGCCAAGAAGGACCTCTGGCTGTGGATCAAAAGCGAAGACCCAATGCCATGAAGTACACAGATACGGAGTTAGGACCACAGGACACTCCCACTGTCTTTCCCACATCTGGTCAATCAGATTTTTGAGGAATCTGTGACATTCAACTAGTTGGGAAAAGCTCTTGAAAGTTTACTATGGAAGGAAAACCAATAATTTTTCAGAGCCATATGATGCCCATCTATTTATGGATATATAAGTATGTCTAATGATTTATTATTCTATATTATTAGACTGAAACTATCATAGCTACTCAGGTTTTGGCAGCTGTTTGAGCAGCACACACGGTGTCCTAGTGTGAAGAGTACATTCAAAGGCCACGTTAACATCACTGCAAATCACATTGTTATGCTGTCTGAGTAAAGACTATCAGAACAGTTACTTTAAACAGCATTTCCACGGTGGCTTTATCTAATAAAAATACTCTCTTGCATTTACTAAATCCCTAAGTCTGTTGCCATTATAAACAATGGGAACTTTGCTACTATTTGGAAGGGGTGAAGGACTGGAGGTCGGAGCAGCTGTTGAGGATGTAAACTGTCAATCTTGCATATATTCATAATGCTTTTTCCACGCAGCTGTGAACGTTACTGCTCTCAGGCAAGTGAGCCTGAATTCAGAAAATGCGATACAGCTGGCAGCAAGCACACGTGCTCTGCTGGTGAGGTCAGTCTGGATACTTATTGTCTGTGGATGGAGTGTATTTTTAATAGCTGAAATCATGCACCTTGCACAGTTGCAGGCTTTTACTATAAAAGCCCTTTGGATTACGGAGGACATTTACCCAAAAGCACATGTCTTCCCACTGTGTGCTGCAGAGCACCTCTAATGCTCACAGAAAGGGGATGGTGTATCCACTGCTCAGTCAAGGCTTGATAGCAAGTGTTGAATGAGAGTTCAGATTTTTTTTATGCTGTCCACTGGAGGAGGTGTTTGAAAATACTTCTACAGAAAGTCAGATAAAAATGCTTCTGCATCAGGGGACTGAGCTCTGGGACAGATTTGTGTCAGAAGTGGTGAGTTTCAGTAGTCAGGATTAGCTTTAAAATGAAGCTTGATAAGTTAGCAATGGGATTATATAGCAGGGTCTTTTGCATTAGGGGAGAACCTGACACAGGTAGATCGATGCCTTGATAATACATTAAATTGCCCTGCCTTGCTTTGCCTTCCCTTATACACTTTGTAAAGCTTGCAGGAGTAAAAATCCCCTAAGCTAACGCTGTCACAGAGGACAAAAAATATGAACAATTATACCATTGGGCAGAAGAACCAAAAAGAAACTCTTAGAGCTACTAGCATGCTCATGAACTGGAGCTGTTGGCCAAGCAGCACATCCTACCGCTGACAGCAAGACACAGCCTTACACCCTCCCACTCATGACTTGTGAGACCTCCAAGGAAAACACAGACTACTTAAAAATGAACAGTCAAATATGTTAATTATTCACAGCCAGTCTGCCCACAGCAAGCATGCACAGATGCCAAGCGATGGTACAAACGCCCTGTGACAGATCTTTGCAAGGAAGGATGGGAAATTCAGGCTTCCTTCATCCCTGGAGCCAGTGGGATGGTACACGCTTTACAAACCATACAGCTTCAGCAGCGCTCCTTAGTCCTGTCACCACAAATCACCTGCAACAACTTTTCCTTTCTGCTGTTCAGAGCTTTGATTCCCTCTCAGTTCCTCCAAAAAAACCCCGCAATCTAAACGCCAGCATTTTTCTCAGCTCTAGATCTAATTTTCCAATATTTTAGCATTTTGCCTGAGGATGGACTTTTAGGTTAGAGTTAAAGGCAACTTTTGTGGGCTTTTTGTAATTAAAAACTTCACTTACATTACATAGTGGGGATTAAATTGGCCTTGCATGGTGGGCTTGAATTGGTGGTGTGCTCAATCAAGGTTCAGTTCTGTTCTTATTTTCCACATTGGTCCTAGTCAGGCTTCAGCCAAAATCTGAATCTGTTCTTACTGAGTGTTTGCAGGCTGACAAACCATGGTCACAGAGACACACAGTTGTCGTGGTGGAGGAGATGCAGCCGCCTCTGGGTTTGGACCCAGCAGGACAAACCATACCTTGCTTTCCCCTGCCTTCACTGCCAGCATCAGGTCATCCTTGATCTGTTTCTTGCAGTGTTCACAGGTGCAGTCGAAGTAATACTGCTTCTTCAGCTGCTTCCGCCGCTCCTCACTCAGGTTGAGGAAATCCACGTAGGAAACAGTCAGCTCATCCCCTGGAGAAATCTTGCTCAGTGCCCGCAGCTCAATCCTGAGTGCAAAGGAGATGAGATGTGGACTTGCAAGAAGCAGCAGAAGCAAATGTGCAGCCATAAAGCGATCATCAGGAACAAATCCTGCGACCTGCCCCTGCCTTGCAGAGGTGAGCCCTTGCCCTAAGGTGCTGCTTTAGCTCTTCAGGGAGGTCATACAGAGATGCGCAGCAGCCTGGTTAACTGAATACAGAGAAAAAGCATGGTCACATCAGTTTCTCCTGCCCCTCTGCAAGTCCCTGGTAGGGATATATAGAGTTTGAGCTATAAACAGATTACAGCTCCATTATTTTATCTGGATGGGGGCTGAATCTAGACATAAAATTTTATTATGTTGCAGGAGATGTAGCCAGAAGAAAACCCTGAGATCAGAAATACTCAACTAGCCTTGCAAAATGCTGAGTTTGAACTTTAGGGCTTTTTTTAAGTACTGCTTTGCATGCTACCCGCACATCCTTGGCTAGACTCCCAGATCCTGAGCAGTGCTGCTTTCAGTATCATTTTCACTCAGAAAAGTTAAGATAAATTCCCTCTAGGTGCTGGATAAGAGATGTCCTCACCCTGTTCATGCATCTCTACCTAAAGGCTCAGCAACAATTCTCTGGAAATAGTCTATTTTTTTAATAGTTAATTTGATCTGAGCTATTTTTTAATAGATCATTTATATTAGTAATCTGCCTAATGCTGATATAAACCACAATTCAATTCCCAGGCCTTGATGACAGGCTTTTGGAAAGCCAGACCTTTGCACCTGCCTTTCTCTCATGTCATTCCCTGCAAAAGGTCTTAGGTAATGCGGGTACTCAAAATTATTCCCTTGCTATTTCACTCTACACGCTAAATCCCACAGTTACTCTGGGCCATCTCTCATTTCCAGGGGCTGGACAAGCACAACTGGCTGAAGAATTTGGCCAGAACGGAAAAAGCTTCATCAAACACCATCTGCGAGGTGGTGCTTCTGTATCCACCTGCTCCCCCACCTACTAGTGACTCTAACCATGGTGAGAAATAATTCACTGCACTTGAGACCAGTGACCTTGGGCTCTCCACTCAGAACAGTTGGTTAAAGATATTTTTGCACCAGCCATACTTACAGGTTATCCCAACGAAGCCAGCCCCATGGTCTGAGCTCCCACCCTGCCACTGCACCGCAGTGTGGTGCATCAGTGCTGGGATTCCCTCACCATGAGCAGCGTGCCTTGATATCCTCCTGCTGAGCTCAAAGGTGTGTTTGATGTAAGTGCCTGCTATGAGATGGACCTGGGGGGGGACGGACACGACGACCTGCTGGCTCCCACCTGAACACAAGGTGCTGTAGATGGGACCCAATGAAGGTCTCACCAAAGGTATAGGTGTCATGGGACTCAAAGGTCTCACCAAGCGCATTAAAAATAAATCTTCTGGGGAGGACACAACTTTTTCTGTGTGAAGCAAAGGGAGTGTCATTCTCTTGTAATTCCCTTTTAAATTCCTTTTAATTCCTGCTACAAGCTCTGAGCGCCGAGGGCGTAGCTAAGTATTTTAGCTGTGCCAAAGCTGCTGTGAAAACTACTCTCAGGCTGATCTGGACCTTCTCTGGGTGTTAGATCGTATCAACAATATATATAATACAAAATTCATCACTAAACATGCCATCATCACAAAGGGCAGCTATTAGTTATGTTGCAACCCCAGGACACCACCAGCCAGAGAAAGGTGCAACCTGCTACTCCAGGAAAAAGTGCGTGAAAAAGAGTAATTGCCACCAGAAAGGCCTACATATCTGAACATTCCTGTTCACACTTAATGGGATCCTCATTAAAGTGAGTCATGCAACCAGAGAAGCAAAATCAAGCCTCTGACTTTCATGATGCCCCTGATAGCCTAAGCACCGTAGGTATACTTTAAGCAGCCATCCCTTGTGTGGAGGGGATTGATAGCATTTGGGATAAGCCTGGAAACACATGGCTTATTTTAAATGCTATAGTTAAAGAGACACTGTCAGCCAAGTGTACCCACCAAGCTTGTCCCATGCTCTTTCCCCAGTGTCTGCCCCAAGCAGACAGCCCCCAAGGACCGTGAAAGATGCACACACAGGCACAATGAGGGCCTGATACCTCAAAACTCAAATTGCCCCAAAATAGCAACTATTATGAGAAGTGAAACTCATTTGCCCCTTTTTATGGTCCTATCTATAATGTACCAAGGGTCAGTGTTGAAGAAAAGTACTTCAAAAGCATTTCATGTCTTATTTGAGGAGACTGCATGTTTGCTTGAAATTGAAGTTTAAAGACAACAGTGTCCCTTTAACAGGACTGACTATAATATACCAAGTGCAGTGAGCTAAGCAAAGAACTTTTTTTTGGCATATATTTTGGTGATTTCTTTAGTTTGGATCAGGTAACAGTGGCATCATTAACAGGTAAGACATTAATTAGGTATTATGAGAAAAAAGAATGAAACCTACATTTCATGGTACAGCTACTGTAGGCAACACGTTCAACGGGCACTGCTTGTTGCAAAAGAAACATGGACTATTTAGTATGTCAGTAACGCAGTCATTTCTCATCTCCTAATACGTAAGGTTTTATTTTGGGCTGCACAAGATTAGTGAGACCTTGTCCTGACTTTCATGCTCTTGCCGTAGTCAGGGGAGGAGAAATGAGAAGTGAAGGAGGGAAATACTGACAGGGAGGAAGCCAAGGTTGGGAAAGCAGAGCGGGAATTTGCTATGGGGGGAGACAGTCACAGTATTACCACTATTGTTTTAATTTACTACAAAATGCAGAGTTAAGTGAGGTGTGGGTTTAGTGGGGCTTTACACGGGAGAGGAGTGGAAGTTCAGAAAATGGGGAAAGTGAAATTTTCTGCAGAGAGAGCCCCTTGGGCTGTCTGCAGCTTTTCCATTAACACCAGGCATGAGGGGTATGGGGCAAGGGGGGAGGATAATGCTTTCAAGACTGACCCACCTCATCTGTGTGTGGAACATTGATCTTACAGCCTCATGACTGAAAGACAAAACAAACATCTGCAGTTTACACAGGTACAAGTACAACCAAAAAAAACCCACATGAGTAGACGGCGTAGGGCATATGGAAGACAAGGGGGTTCCCTGTGGCTGGCACATGTTTCACTGCATGAGAGCTTCACTTTTGCTATGCAGCTGCCATAACCAAATTGCCCATCACTGGGCCAGGGAGAACTTGGCAGAGAACTGTCCTGGCACTGTGATTTTAGGAGCATTCTTGGCTAGGGGGTGTGCAAAACGTGTTTGGCAGGCACAAGGGGGCTAGTTGTCCTGCACAGAAATGTCTCCACTGACATCAGTAGCCGTGCTCTCTAAAACACAGTTTGAAATAGAAATCAGACCAGGATATCATCAACGAGGACTGTGCTCTGTATGATGAGTTTAGTGGGTCCTCAAGTCCAGTATTTGCCTTGAGTGGCTTATAGAGAGTTCAGTTCCCACAACAGGGGATTACCATCAGGTTTCCACAGAAAGACAAGAAACCTTTATAATTTTCCTGGCCAGTAACCAGATGGTCAAGTTTAAAGTCAGTAACAGGATACATGTGGGAGCTTTGACAAGCTGCCAGGCAAACAAAATGCCATTCCTCTACTTACCACCCAGAAACTCAGACTTCAGGTTTGCTACCACTGCTAGTTACCTCCTCCACTTCCCAGGCTGGTTGGAGAGGCTATGGATCTGATCCAGGGCAACTGGATATCAGAGTACAGACTCAAATCTGACTTTGGATCAGACCCTATTTCCCACCAAGGCAATCATTCTAGTGTAGTTTTGTTTTCTGTTTGCTCGTTTACCAGCTGCTTGATAAATGCTGGTATAGTTTTATCAGGTAAAAGCAGCAGCAGTAACTGGAGTGCACAAACAATGCGTTAGTTAAAGAAGGGAGGCTGGGGGTTAACTTGCAGCTCTAAAGTTCGGTGAACACAGGAATTTGTAAAACCTTAGCAGAAAATTTGGATGAAATACGGTGGCTGTGCAGTTTGTGGCAAGCAGTTTCCCACAGTTAATGTCTTGCAGATGATGCAACTTGCTGCATCAGCAGCAGTTCCTATCTGTTCTGGCCTGGAGGCTGGGGAGAGCAGAGCAGCCCTCCTGTGGGCTGCCCCAGGCACTGAGAGCAGCAGCCTCTGCTCCCAGCTCTGTTCAAACAACCCTCCATTTCCCACTTAGTCTTTTTCAATTTCACAAGTCCCACAGAAGTTTTTTCTTACAGGATTTGGGTGGGAATGGGGAATGCCCAGCAGCTTAGGGCATCCCGCACTCACACATGACTCAGTTTGCAAATAACAGTCATAATTCTCATTAAGATCCCTTTGCTAAAGAGTTAATTGGTGATTAATAGAGATGGTACACTTCCACAAAATGAGGGTTGTATTAGGAATGGTTATAAACACATCAGCAAATAGTGATATAGGGCTGATTGCAAGCTTCTGTTATGAAAAATTTTTGGACTGTGGACTCCGTATAATCTTTAATAATTAACCGCAATTGTTCCTTAACTATTTATAAATAAAGCCTCAATATAAGGGGTGATCTGGGCAGCTGCTTAGTACTTTATCTACACACTTTGAGTCTGGTTTCAAAACTCACAGAAACCAGGGGAAAATTATTTGCTGGTTCACTGGATTTGAGGTCAAATTTGTATATTTGTTTAGTGCATCAGACAACAATTTTTAAAGTAAAAATAATGAGAGAGAAAACAGTTCATTTTTAGAAAGAAAATCCCAATTATTTTTTTTCCTGAGCTAGAGAAGGAAACAAGAATGAGTAGATTTGCTGGGGCAGAGATCTGACACCGTGGGGTTAGCACACTCTGCTGAGTTGCCCATTAAGGTGCATCCCCACTGCACCTGAGGAAAGAAATCCACTTACTTGCCGTTGTTGAAGATGACAGTACAGTTGGGCCAGCAGTCATGGTTGGCCTGGCAGAGGTTGGGGAAGATTCCCACACCAACAGCCTGCAGTCCTCTTTGGTCACTGAGGGTAAAGCCATTGCAGCTGATCTAATCCCAAAACAGGCAGGAAGAAGCATTAAAGGAGAAAAAGCTGAACTCGGCTGTATTCAGGATTTCTGAATTCCTGCTGATGCTTCAGAAGTGGTGTATCTCCAGCATCCCATCTCCCAGCTTCAAGGAGAAAGGAGTGCCTACATGACCACTGCAGAAGGCAGTTGTAGAAACAACAACTTTAGCTGGGATAAAACATCAGAAGAGAAGCAATGCAGGACTCATGCAGATGGACCAGCCCAGAGCAGAGCTGAGTAAATGTTGCAGATTATTTGCTGTTAATATTCATTTGGGATGTCTAAGATAAATTTGGGTTGACCATACATTGGTTTCCTTTATTTGCTTCCTGCCAGTAATTCAGAAAAAGGTCACAGGAAAATTAATTTGAGGCAATTCAAGCAGAGCATTGGCAGAAAGCAAAGTTCACACATATTAAAACAGGTATAAGATAGAAATTAACCTTGAGAGCTGCACTCAACCTGGTCACATTTTCTGGGTGGCCCACAGAGCTTGTAAAAACCAATTGCTATTGTTTGTTATGAGTTCCAAACAATTTTCAGAATGACTACTTTTGCATGACATACATGCCAAGAATTAATTATTACACTTTCCAACACAGTACCTTACTATCACATATGAATGGAACAGGTTTTAGTCACAAATATAAACAAAGGAACTATTTGCAAAGAGAAAATGTGATAGGATATACCAAAGGAAATTATTAACTCAGCTGCTAATTATTTTACCCTGTTAATTGTTTTATTTCCTTTCTTAACTGATTCTGTACTTTATCTGTACTTCCTTACTTCTGCATGGGCAAGCTATGCTGGTCACTAGTATACAGGTCCCCCTGCACCCAGTGGACTGGATTTCCTTTGTGGGGTGGGTACCAAGGGATGCTGTGTCCCCTTCCCATGCTAGGGCTGGCAAAGCCGGCTTCTCTGTGACACCAACCATCTGCAGAGCTAGGAGCAGAGCATGTGTCTCGTCTCAGCTCACCCTGGCCCCTTTGGCAGTGTTGCTAGCTGAGGGGTTAGTGCAGCCCAGGATACTCTGACTTGTACCAGGACTGGTGGCAGAGTAGCTCAGCCTGAACTGGCTTCTGGGAATTTCCCTCTCTGCTACACTGAGAACAAAAATTTGGAGTTAACAAGTTAGTAGATATTATTAAATACATTTAGTATAGTTTACCTATTTTTATTATAGATATACAATATATATATTTATATCATACATGTAAAAATCTAATGCTCATAATATATAATAGGCATTAATGTATATACTAAAACAGATCTGCTATATTCAAATATATTCTACGTATATCTAATAAAATATATTTAACTAGATTTTCTCAGTTCTCCCAAGTGCAGGGAGATGCCCAGTGGGATTTGTGATGACAATGCAGCACCTAAGGTTGAGCAAGCCACTTGCCTGCATGTTTAGACAAGTAAAATGTTTCAGACCTTGCCCTTGCTGTGCCTCAGTTTCCCCATGTCAGTGCAGAAGTGGTGCAGATGGAAATGGGCAATATTCAAACCACCTGCAGCAAATGCTGGTCTCAGCTATCCCAATCGCTACAGCCTCTTAAGAGCAAGAGAGGGATGAACTCAGCCATCCCCAACTCAGGCCAGCTGGAATCTCTCTCTGGGAAGCTGTCATTAAAAGCAGCCCCCCATTTATTCTCCCACCCATCTGACATACCACTCCGAATATGTGGGAGATATTCTGCATGCCAAACTGTTGGCTCTGGGGCGGCCAAAACTCCAGGAAGCTCTCCATGTCAGCACGGAGCTCCTTTTTCTCCTCCTCGCCAAAGCTGTCCACATGGTTCTGCAGGTCATCGATGGAGACCAGGCAGCCCTCTGCCAGCCCACTGCCTTCCCTCTCGATCTTCCACATGATGCGGGCAGCCAGCCTGGCCAGGAGAGAGCCCCAGATGTTAGCACCACCACCACCCACCACACGGAGAGGGACCAAAGGGCCATCAAAATTCATTTTATGGGTGGGAAACTGCACAGGCAAACAGACCAAGACAGGCTCAGCATTGGATGGCTGAGGGCTGGTTACTATTCATGGGCTTTTGAAGGAAGGGGAGATGCAGGGCTTTGCCCCAGCATCTACGTTCTCATCTGGAGAAGTTCTACAGACCACCCAGGTCCCCAGCCCTCCACAACAGCTCTCATTTCCCTGGGGATTCCTCTCATTTTCTTATGACAGAGCTGGGATGTGAAGCCAAATCAAAGACAAATTGGGGAAGAGCTCATCTCCTCTTCCACTCTTCCACCTACTCCACACTTTCCCACACCTCCTAAACTATCCCACATGGGTTTTCCTCACCACGTTCAGTTGCAGAGTTTTTGGAGCCCAGCACCAAAATAACACCAACCAGGAGCACAACTCCCTTGCACCCCAGATGCTCCTCCAGATCCCCATCCCTTCAGCTCAGGAATGCTTCTGGCCTTTCCCAAATGGTCTCCCACTTCCACCCTGCCCAAATCAGGCCGTCCAGCTCTTCCTTGCCACCCTCTGGAGGGATGCCTTGTCCTCTCCCACTGTCCCCAGGCTGCCAGCTCAGCCCCTAGGGGTCAGCTCTCACCTGATGTTTTCGGTGGGTGCTTTGCCATGCCTCTTGATGG
The DNA here is from genome assembly GCF_023638135.1 of Falco biarmicus. NCBI lineage: Eukaryota > Metazoa > Chordata > Aves > Falconiformes > Falconidae > Falco > Falco biarmicus. The sequence continues at coordinate 83,185,360 of NC_079288.1, read as the reverse complement.
CAGAGCACTCGTTTTTGTGGTTCAGCCAAGCCGCTCTCTGGCAGGTCCGGTCGCAGTAGTAGGCAAACTTGCACTGGCCACAGCGGTGGAGCCTCTCCTGCCGTTTGAAGCAGGTGTGACAGACAAGGTGCGTCAGGCTGGAAGGACAGAAGGACCCGTTGGCTCATACCTGAGTGAAGGGCCGGCTTCACCCAGCGAGGGTCCTGCCCTCTTCGTGTCCCTTGGCTCCCCCCAGTCACTAAGGATGGACCTCTCAAGTTTTTTTGGGAGAATGAAGATATATGCCACCCAGCTTAATCCTCGTGCACTTGTCCGGTGCTGTTACTTTTCTGTTTGGCTACGTCAAAAAGACAAATGTTTTGTTTCAAGAAGGACAGTAATAAAGCATTCCCCAGCTCTTGTCTGCAGCTCATCTGCTCCTCCTCAGCATTGCCACTGTTAATAGGATCTACAGTCTGTTTTCATTTTCTGTCTGGCCAACGCTGAAACACCAGCCACCCATTTGCTGAGCAGAAAGGAGATGCCTGATGAGTTTGTGGCTCAGGCAAGCATGAAGAAGAATGCGAAGACAAAGAGCCAGCCTGAGAGCTTCCCCTGCCTGCAAAGCCTATGAAGTTGGCTGAAGTGAACACCTCCCTGAGCACTAAGGCTCTCCTGGGCCGCACATGGACTAGGTCACAAAATGGAGCAGCAGCCACCACCATGCCCAAGAGACTTAAGAAAACATTGGGTAAGAGGGACAAAACAGGAGCACAGCTCTGAGCCATCCTAACTGCTCTCCCAAGTTTTCCTTAGGCACAGGCACACTGTAGGGATAAAAACATACAACAGAAATGAAGAACAATAGATTGAAGTGGTTGCATAGGGAAACTCTGTTTTGTGCTGCTTGAAACCAAGATATGTTTCCATGGATTAAAAAGCAGCTTTACTTGTCACTTCTTTTTGCCTCCAGGCTAAATGTGTTGCTGTAATGGAGTCATTACACTTGGCAATTGTGGCATTCTGTTGGAAATGGCATGAAGAAGCCAACAGAACATCCTCCATCGAGGTAGATCTCACCACAGAGTGTTTTACATCTCTTCCTCCTTCCTTCAGTTATGGCACATATCTCATGGCTGTCCACCATCAGCAGACAGCAGCACAGGGCCCCAGGCTGGGTGGTTTTGGGACTATCCTGGTCCCAGTGACTCCAGACAGATGCGCAACATGGATTAGTGAAGGTCTGAGTGACCAGGACAGGCTTCCAGCCACTCAGCAGATCCCCAGGCATGACTGCTGAGGGACAAGTGGATTTTCAGCTACTTGGGGATGGACACCAAACACCAAACAGCTGAACACAGAGGAAAGACAAACTCTCAAGAGCTCACAGGTGCACTGGCCAGGGAGTAATTTAAAATATTACAGGCTGGCTGTAATACCACATTTAGAGAGCAGTACTTGCGTTTATGAACACCATAAGATTTTACTAATAAATCCAGGTGATCTTTTGTCTTCACAAGGCTGTTATGTTGCTGAGCTGAGAACATCAATGATTTAGTGCTGGCCAGTGGTGCAGAATACACCACCGATGGGGGTGTCGTTAAGCATTGAAGATAATAAGCACAGTGCCTAATGTGAGAATGTGCTCTGCTCTCAGGGCATGAAGACCTCCCTGTTTAGTCCTGTGTCAGCTTTAGCAATGTGCTGTTTAGGCCACTTAAAGCTTTCCTGCAGATGGGCTAGTGACACACATTTCACCTCCAGATCCAAAAGTCTGACACGTTTTCCTCTGGTGCGGCAGCAGTAAGTGCTGCTCAGGAGTTATTCCTGCTCCTGGCTCTGCGGTTTAACTAGCTGAGAGGTTACTGTGAGTTAAGTGGTCATGGGATAACTGGGAAACATCTTCCAAAATGGGCAGGTTTCTTCTTTGTGGGGGTCAGAACAGGATTTCCAAGAAGCATCCTACAATTGTATGTATATAACCATAACAAAGGCCAGGGGAGGAATACATCAGAGGATGCTGATTGAAGAAGTCTAACTTCATGTCCTTGCCCTGAGTGCCCAGGGTCCCAGACCAAGGGGAAACCTCCCCCATGTGCCCCTTTCACATGTCCAGCTGCTTGCTCCTAGGACTTCATTCATTGGGAGAGGCTGAGACACTTTGATCTCCTGCCCAAACAACACTGGGACTTTCCCCTTCCTGCTAGAGAAGGATTTTCACTGCCTCATTTGGTGTCCCCAGCTGTCTGATTCTCCAGGCAACGGCCCACTTTACCTCTGCCTCCAGCCAGGCTCGACAGTACAGGAGAATTTAAATTTCCATTGCTTAGACACTGCTGGTCCCAGGAGGAAGGTTCTTCTCATTGCAAAAGCTCACTGACCACAGAGGCATCATTACCAAGGGAACATTATCATTTCCCACAGCTCATAGTGGGGAAATTGAGACACAAGGTAATAAAAAAATTATTGATGATGACATGAGGAAGATGTGCCACAGGCAGGAATCAGACCCACAGCCCCAGAGTCCCCAGACCCAAGACTGTCCTGCCTCTCCACTATACACATATATATATAAACATATGTATGCATATTTATATCTATCACAGTACATTTAAAATGCACTTTCATTCCTCTGGCAGTATTGTATGAGCTGCTGACACAATCCACCCTATGTCTTGGCTCTTGCAGGATGAAAAGGGCCATTGATTTAAAGCAGGACGACCTGCAGCAGCCAAAAACGAGGTTTGGAAAACAACAGTGAGCAGTGCTGGTGCAAGCCTGACACAAGCCAAGAACCTGGGATGGGGCAGGGGGGAGCCTGTGTCCGGGAAGGGGGATTGCATTCAGCTTCATTATATCAAATGAAAGAGCTAGGAGCTGGTGAGAAATGCAAGGCTGTGCTCTGTCAGCTGTCAGGGCAGGGGGGCAGAAAGATTACACTCCTTGTAAGGCAAAGGAGAGCCAGAGCGCTGATAAAACCTGCACTGTTACATCGTACCAGGAAGCACGGGGAGATATCTTCCACAGGGAATAGGGCTCCCTCCTGCTGCCTGCAGTTAAAGACACTTCATTGTAGAGAGGAATGACAGGTCAGAAGGGAATACAGTGCAGCAAAACCCAAATCCTCAAACAGGCGCTTGTCTCCCCTCAGCTTGCTCTCACAACAGAAAAATACTGAAATGGTGGCTTTGCATTTTGCTGTTTATCACATAGGGTGTCCAGAGTTTCCAAAGCAAATCCAGCTAGCAGAACTTACCGACAGCCCTAGAAAGCCCTCATTTCTGAGGAGATGCAGAAATGCACAAAAAAAAAGTTAAACAAGACTTTCCGAGAAAGCAAAGGAACAGTTCATGTGTATTAAAACTGCAGACACAATTACTCATAGGTAATCTGACTGGTAGATATAAAACATACTTCATCTCTCACAAAACCCTCACGGGATCCTTCATGCTCAGAAATGGTTTAAAAGAAGACTGGATTTATTGATTATGTGCATCACCAGGACTGCAGAAGCCTGGGCTCAACTCTTGGTGCAGTAAAGAAATTAGGAGACACAGGTATTTGAGATCTGTTGCCTAAATCTTCAACTAACACTGCCTAGGCACTGTCTCACCCTGCAAGCACCTAAATCCCCCATGTGCTCCTAGGCGGTTGTGCAAACTCCTGCTGTCTCAGAGGAGCTCAGAGCCGGACACCCCGAAAGGGCATGGCAAAGTGGGGCTCTCCCTTGGCCGCAGGGCTGGACCTTACACCAGGCTCTGATACCAACTGTCCTGGAGGTAAACAACACCAAGGACCAAAGGCTTGCAGTGGTCCACAGTGTCCCCTCTCACACGCTCTGCAATCGTTAAGGTCCCCCAAGGAGAGAGGGAGCAGCCTGAGGTTAAACCTCACAGGATAAGCCTGTGGAAATCACTGGTCTATAAAAACTTCTCTGTCTGTCTGAGACAGTGTATAACACAACCCAGAATGGCTCCGGACAGCCCAGACTCCCCCTCCCTGTAGAGACAGCAGCCCATGCCCATGTATCCGGGCACTGCACGGCCAGGCAGCACTGAAAGTTTATGGAACGAAACCTGGGTAGGTACCTTCTGGCGTGGCACCCACCCAGGAGCCCTGGGGGTTTGAACCCTCAGAGACTCAGTGCTCAGCTTTCTTCGCTTTAACATGGACAATACTGCTGCTTTCTGCTGTGCCTGCGTGCACCACAGCCTCTGGGGTGATCTCTGGCCACCCATTCACTGCTAAATTCCACAGACAATGTGAACTTCTTTTTTTCACCCTGCCCAAAAGCAGGATCTTCATTAGCACAGTGATGACCTCAGCCTCTTAAAGCCTTGCTAAGTCCGGGATTTAAGACTGACTTGAAGGCGGGTACCAGTGACTGACTTTCTGGGGAGCCTCAGGTTTCCTTGGCCTCTCCAAGTATCAGCAGAGCTGAACTCTCAGCTTCTCATGAGCAGTGATGTTACATAGATGAGATACACAGCTCCTGCTAATCCTGGACGTAGCTACAGTCACAAAAGCAATGATTCAATGTGCCAGCCAACAAATGCAAGAGGTGACAGAGCACTGTCAACTAAACCATGGCTCCCGCAAGCACAGCTCTCAGTGAAAAAAAGAAAGCTCTTGTGACTTCTTGGATTGGATTCAGATGGATTAAGATCTGTTGGACCTGCCAGGACAGAGGGCTGAGCACTGCCCCAGGAAATGTATTAACCTCATCTCTGAGACATGCACAATCCAAATATCTGCCAATCATTTCCCATCCAGCACCCACAGCATCTCATTCACTGATCTGGAAAAGGCACTTGAGATGGCTATAGTGCAAAGGAACAGAGGATTTAATCGAATAGATAATGAACATGGTGAGAAGCTCACAAACTATTTAATGTGAGTGTATTCTATTCTGTACATCATAGATGATACACCCCGGTGACCTAACTTACAGCTAAGTCCACCTGCTTCATTTTTATTGTTTGCTGGCTAGGCATCTCTCTCCTCAACATCCTACAGAGAACAGCATAAGAATAGCCTAAGATGTAGGCAAAGTCTACTTGGCTTTCAAAGCAGAGACTATAACACTTAATTAAATACAACAACCTAATGCACCTATTCTTTCAGCAGTGAAAGGAAAAGGAAGGTATTCAATAGCTGGCTTCTACTGAGGATACCTATAATGGTGAATTATTAGCACAAGAATAGTTTTGGTCCTTTAAAAGGGAGTTGGAGCTTAGTACTTTTATCTTTAAAATGTCAGGGATGACACATCCTAGTTTGCCTGATTTGAGTGGAGGATTTATTTCAGACTAATTTTAGACTATTTTATTTTTAGTCTTTCATTATAAGATTCCTCAGCCCCTTTTTAGAGTTGTGAGTGTGATTTTCTTTTAAAAAGGTAGGTTTTCTCCCAGTTTTATTTAAGCTTTTGAACAAATGAGATAATAATAAAAAAATCAAACCCCAGAAAATTTTAAACAACGAGAATATGATCACATTAGCTCCCAGGTTTTATTGGTATCAACTCAAAGAATTTGTTTCCATAATCTTTTCAGAGTCATACTGTTACAGAAAAATACGTGTTTCTAATATCCCTTGGTTGTCCCAGCTACAATAATGGAGCTCCCCCCATTTCCCTTGGAAAATGTTTAGGGCCTGCTTTATACATCAAAAAGAAGTGCAAAAATTGCATAATCTCAGGTTTGAGCAATTTGCAGATCACTGATCAAGCAGATTTTCCTGTGATCTTGTCTTTCTACCACACGACACTGCCTTGACTACTATCTCTCAAACCCCACGGGTTAAAGAGCAAACCTTCTTTTGATGAAGGTTGACAGGGATATATCAGGCATCCCCATGCCCGTAGGAAATGTAAACTCTTACAGGCTTGACAGCCAACTGACATGCCAGAGGAAAATGTCACATACTGTACATAGAGCCCAGGCAATAGGAACGCCATCACCCTGAAGGTGGCAGTGAGGAAAGGAGAACTGGGATTTTCAAGGGAAGAGGGAAGAGAGGATTAAACCCCAGCATGTAAGCAGAGCACTAGAGAAAGCTTCAGTGAGAGGTAAGGTCAACAGGGAATGCACAGGGGCTTTGCAAATCAGAAAACGACCCCAATGAAAGCAAAGAATCCCTTGAGAAGGTCTATTTCCAACCTTCTGCATCTATTTTAGGGCAAAGCAGGCCTGACACTGGTGTTTTCTGAGTGTTATTTCAGCTGATAACAGCAAGGCTGACTCAAACACAGATCAGAGTGTGTCTGTACTTTATCCCAAGAACAAAAAAACAGAGATCATACCGGGTTCTGCACCACTCTTCCATTAGTATTCACTGTCTCTCTGATCAGCTCGCTCTAGTTCAGGTAGAAGTAGCAGGCCTGATGCAGGAGTCAACTCCAGGTAACCACTGTGTTAAGCAAAAGGTCTATATTTGGGTTGGAAGAGACCTTTAAAGGTCAGCTAGTCCAAACCCCCTGCAATAAGCAGGGTTATCTTTGTGAGTCATACCCTGGGCTTAAAATCTAAGAAACCATGAGCCAGCTGATGTCTGTAGGAAGCTTCTCTAGCTTCGCTTTGAGTTCTGTGTACTTCTGGAGTAAAAGTCTCTGGCACTGGGTAAGAAACTGCCTCCCAGATGGCTATCATTGGGTTGAAGAGTACAAGCCCTCACCAGCCTTAATGACTTCAGGGACCTTCAGGGACTTCCAGTCTGCAGAATTAGACACCTAGATGTGCTCCTTTGTACTCTCAGTGTCTAAGCAGAGATTCTAACAAAACGGTGGGATCTGGAAAGTCATTCAGCTCACAAAGGTAGATGTCTGTATTCAGTGCTCGTTACTTATAAGGGGCACTTAGGACTTGATTCACTTGCCTGGACATAGGAGCCTAGTGTTATTTTAGACTCTGCAGGGACATGGATCTGTTCTGAGAGGAGCCCTGATTCTCATAAATCCTGTTTTGTACCTGTCAGCCCTAAGAGGATGCCTCAGACACCCTGGGGCATCTCAAATGACACTAAACACCTATGGCAACTGAATCCTGCCCTTAGCGCTACACAGACACTTATACCAGACCTTAGCTTTGGGTATCTTAATTTGCAAGCTGAGTCTCAAAGCATATTGCCAGACAAGCTACCACATCACCCTGTAGGCTGACCCAGTTAAATTAATGGGTCTTACTTGCTCAGAGTATGATGGCTGATTATAGATTTTTGTCAAAGAAAACATTTCTTCTTTTCCTAGCAAAATAAAATTCCCAATGCCTCATCAAACTCATCCTCCTTCTGAAAAACAGCAATTCACACACTGCTGCTGGGTGACAGTGCCTAAAGAAAGGCCTTTGCATCGTTTCAGTCCAAAACGTGGTATATCCACATTCCTGCTGTGAGCACCTAACACCAGCTGCCAAGGTGAGTTGTTCAGGCTCCCTAGGTCCCTGTACAGTTGGGGCAAAGAGGTTTGTTCTGATAGTTTCTCAGTCAGAAAAATAGGTTTCTGCTATGCAACAGCCCTCTGGTGGGGTTTCTCACTTACACGCCTGAAGTTAAACACCTAGAGCAGACAATGCAAATTTTTCATTTCATAACTATGTTCTTTACTAGGTCGAATGATGATCAGTTTTTATGGGGCTCCCTCCTTTTCTGAACAGTAGGACCTCCCATCTCTTGACAGCTTTGTGCCCAGGCACAAACACAAGCTGCTTTCCATCCTGTAGTACGACCAAACCAACAAAACCATATTGTATCTTTGGAAAGCAGCTCCTACTAATCTGAAAAAGAGACCCTCGCTTCACCTGCTGTGTTGCCATATCACATGCAGTCATGCAGAAGATCGCAGTGTGGCCACTTACAGTACGATTGCTATCCATATACATAACATACAGAACTTGATTTCAACAGCAAAATCAGGGGCAGGATTTCAGGGGCTCAGCATCCACACTGGGCCCAGACTTCCCAAAGGACTGAGCTCTTCGAAGGGCTGCAAAGTACAGACCAACTCTGCAATCTAGCGCTTCTATGGTTGCCTTTATAAACAAAGCTGAGCTTTGTGGAAAATCTGGTCACATATTTAATAGGACCTGAGCTAAAAAATTAAACCCACCAATCAGTCATACTTGAATCCACTCTCCATAGCACACATATACGCTGCTTTCAGCAAGTGATGAAGATGCTGAGTTGAATTTGGATGAGGGACTCTGGACTTCAGGTTTCCCAATGCAGGGTGAGACCCTTTCTAAGAATGTAGACTCAACACCAATTTTAGGACATACACATATGTGTTTGTGGGCAAGGAAACACAAAAACTTCTTCACTGGACTACATCCACGCAGAGGCAATAGCAGTGTGGATTTGTTCTTGCAGGTTCTACAAGGATCCACGCTACCCTTCTTCGATAACTATCAGTTCAGTGGGGCTTTATACAATTGAATGCTCTGGGATAGTGGTAGAAGGTACCTTCAAAAACAAAGCACTGTGTGTGTAGGAAAAACATCAGGGCAGTTTTCGAAAGAAAAATGTATGTTTCCATTACATCTCAGGCCCAGCCAAGCACTAACCAACAAGCATTTAGTTGCCACCACCTGCTTCAGAGATTTTCGGAATGTATTTTTCCAAATGTGTGATGTGTATGAAGTGCTTTGGGGTGAAATCTGTCACGGGAGCATCAGAGTTCATTATCATTGCAAAGCAGCGTGAAGAAGAATCAGAGAAACAAGAATGACTGAAGCCATCCCCGTCCTCTCTGGTCGCAGAGAAGGGATGCATTTATCTTCCGTACTTGCTGCTTAATGTCTGGACCTGCCCTCTGGGACCTAAACAAATCCAGCCTGGGGAGGGAGGGAAGTACATCTCTCCCCATCCGAGTTTTTCCATTGGAAGCCTAAGCCTAAGACACAGTCTGCAGTCTAAGAGCCAAGTGGTGGTGATAGTTTCTCCCCTTATCTCACATTACACAAATGACATTTGAAAATGCAGTGAAGTTGTAGCTCTTCAACACAGGCAGCTCTACTCTATGCATGATGCTCACAACATTTTACATAGAAGAAAAAATAAATTCTCAACCAGCAAACAAAAGTCAAAATGTTTGCAATGGCTTAAAAGATAATTAGTATTTTTAATAAGGCATATGGGAGAAATAATTGTCCATAGCTAGTTCTGCAGCAAACAGTATTACAGCAAGATTCCAGCTAGTGACACAAGTGAAAGTTAAGTAAGAGCTAAAAGGACATATCAAGGAGAGATGGTTTTGTCACTAGCTACAGTAACTGAGCTCAGGATCAAGAATTCAAGAAATTAAAATTTTAGAATTAAATTACATTTTTAATGTGAGCTTTTGTGATGACATATTAAAATAAAAACTAAAAAGTGTCATTGCTGCTATTGTGAAGACTCATAAACACATTTACCCACTGACAGTATAAGGGCACCGAAAAAGTGAAAGAAAGACACAAAAACCCCTTATTTCCTGCTCTGTCCATTTAATCCCCAATTCTCTGCTATTGCCACATCACACACTAGCACAACAGCTTCAGCTACAAAATGACCAAGATTAAAACAGCAGCATGAGCTCTGCTTGTGTCCCAGGCTTTGTAAAGGGAGCTGATTTGATCAGAGAAAGCTCAGCTAAGCAGAATCACTCACCACCTTATTTAGTGTGCAGAATATTCCCTAAAGTCACTGGCAGTTTGGGGCAAAAAATTCAGTCTCGGGACTCACCATGATGCCGTTGAAGAGTGCTCACAAATTTCCTAAGCCCAGAATGAAACCTTCAGCTGGCATCTAACTCCTCGGTCTAAAGTTATGGGCCAAATTCTGTTCTCAGCACATTGTAAGACTAAAAAAATAATAATCCATTAATATCTGAAGGCTTTCTTCTAGATTTATCCCATAGCAGATTAACATAGAAATTGGTTCTTTATGTCCTTTAGCTATTGGGGTATTTAAGTGAAACTTCCACTGATTTGAAGGGCAGAAGTGGGCACCTACCAGCCTCACTGGCAGCACAAGTTGATCGGATGTTGCTCATCGTTGAAACAAGCAGCAGAAAAGAAAAATACATTTGCACCAGAATTCAGTTTCTGGCTACATCAGTGTGAACAAAAATTTAAACCCAGTCTCATGCAACCGTGAAAGCTGAAATTCTCCTTCAGTTAACTGTGCTAGCTATAAATACATGATCACTTTAACAGAGACAGTAGCGCTCACAGATCCCCACCAGCTTCTAGTTTGAAGGCAGCGGGCAATGAAGCTGTGTGTACAGCTGGGAGGTGGTACACATCAGCAGAGCACAAAGTAACTCACTTTTATCACACATTATACATTGGAGGCTTCGGCAAAGTCAGTTTGAGATTGCTGTACCTTAATTACACTAATTCTTGGCAGTTCATCAGAGTGTAACATGGGTCCAGTATTGTGAGGCATGGAATACACACAACTTTCACCGCATTTGGTGAAAGCTGGCAGCACCGAGCACCTTGCAAGAGCACATCCTGGAAGCAGATTGCACCATATTAAAAGTAAAAAAATGATTTGAGCCCTGGGAAGCACATTCATTGTAAGTTGTGAATGTGTCTTTACAGAAGTGCTTCTGACTTCCCTTCGCACCCTTCTCTGACGTTGTCCAGATGTTTTCAAACTTCTACCCACCCAGCCAGATGAAATTTTGCATCAAGACTACTTCTGGTCCGTGTTTTAAAAGTGCTTTTCTCTTACCTATCAAAAACCACGGCTGCATAGGCTGGCTCTGCAAAGATGACATCCCCAGGCAAGAATTCCTTCCGGGCTTTCAAGCCCCTGCCTTTGCCTTCAGACGTGAACACTTCGACTGACTCCATTTCCCCTTTGGTCATCCCAGGGACCCCAAGGCTTGGGAGGTGGGTATCTCAGAGCGAGCCAAATCTCCCGTCACTCCTGTCAACTTCGACTTGCTGCAAGACCACGCTTATAAAAGGGTTGGCCTCCCTCCACCCCCCGGAGCACTGTTTCCCATAGGAGGGCCAGGGGGTGGGAGCAGGAGAGGCAGGAGGTGCCGACCCATGCAGGGAAGGCACAGGGCTGGGACTTCTGCTTCAGACTCGATGATCTTAAAGGTCTTTTCCAACCTAAATGGTTCTATGATCCTATGGTTAAGAAACTCCACTCCAAAAGGCACTTTTGGAATTGTTTCTCCCAGCCACAAGCAGTTGTATATGTTATGACTTGGATTAATTTATACTCTCCCGCTGGAGAGAGAATGTATTCTTTTTGCAGGGTATTTTTAGCAACCACATGCTTCTGTCTCTCAGGAAGCAACAGCTGAGACAGTGGGACAGGGAAGGCTGGTATGCATATTTCTGACCCCTTCCACTGTCATCTGTTTTTTTCCAGAAATTAAACAATGCTGCTTTATTTTTACCCTCTAGGAGATGGACAGCATATTTAGAGGCAGAGATAACAGTGAAACACATGCCTTGAAATTCTCAGCATCCCCTGTCACCACTGGAGCCTGAAAAACTGGGGTCAGTTCCCAAATGCCAGCAGCAGCGTGTGCACGGAGCAGCATAGGAGGAGTTGGAAGGACAGCACTGGTTCAGCACAGGCTACAGAAGCAAGCAGGACATCTTGGATACTCATACTATTTTGGATGCACTAAACATCTTTGAAACAGCACTGCATTTGAGGAGAAGATGACAACACAGGACTGCTCAGCATCTTCTGCTAAAAGCTTCTGGCAATATTCCTTGCGTGCTAATGAAGTATGGTATCATGCTTCAGCACAAATATCCTGTGTTATAGTTTGCTCGCGTGTGCCAAGCACAAACAGTATCAATCCACAACTCCATAAATTCAGTGTGATCCAGGTGCTCATGTGATTATGAACAATCTTCCCCAAACAACCAGACACTTCCACTTGTCCTGAAGCAGGCCAGAGCCATCACAGAGCCATCAGCACAAACCTCCCAGTGTTTACACTGCGCAGCATAGAAAAGTCACTACAGGAAATTAGCCTCTGTAGTGGGACCTTATTACAATTTTATTACAATATTACTACTACAATCAATCACAATTTTAATTGCAATGCTCTGCTGCTGTGATCCATGATGTCAGGATGCTCTGATCTCACCTGTTACGCATTAAGTGCCTTTTAGATACATATATTTGCCAGCAGTACTTCAGCACCTCAAAATTAAGTGCTAATTTTTTTAGGAAAAAAAAGACACAATTTGGACTGTCATTAATCACACTAAACACTGTTTCTGATCCCCAGATAACAAAGACTATAGAACAGAATAGGATAAGATAACAAATAATGTAATTATAACAAGTATCTCTTTTCCTAGTAGCCAACTAAAACCAACAGATCAAAGTCCTTCTAGGACAGAGTTACAAGAGACCAGGTCTCTGCATGGGCAGGCAGCTGTGGTATACCCACTACAATCCACTCCTCACCCTTTCAGGTCACAAACACACACACCCCACCCCACCCCCGGCATTTTGGCTGGTAAGAGTGTAACAACAGTCTCACTTCTCCCCTTCCAGCCTGGTGGATGCCACAGTGGTGTGTGCTCAGCCGAGCAGCACAGGAGGAGCTGAGCCATCCGACTGCGTATCACATCCCTGGTACCACCGGACCACGGTCTCAGACCCAGCTGTGTGTCAAAATACAGTGGTAAGCCCGTCGATTTGGGAAAAAAAGATAAAACCCCCTGGGAAAGTTGGAAAGGACCAAGAGAGGCTGGGCGAGAGAGATTCCTGCTTTTTAAGTATGTATTTGGAGCAGTAAACCTACTTTCAAACCTCGGGAACACTGAATTTCAAAGCCAGCTGGAGAGGTACCAGTTGTGGAGCGGGGAGCAAGGCTGACCCCGACACAGCAGGCGATTCTGTGCTCGGGGCCTGCCTGGACACTGGGCTGGAAGGGCCGGTGGCCCCATCCTCCGCACAGGAGAACAAACAGCACCCTCTACTGCCCTCTAAATAATTATCCAAAGCAGAATTTAATCAAATTTAATCGCCGCAGCGTTGGACTGTGGGGAGCAGTACTCAGATGAGACGTGAATTAGAGAGAAAAAAGGAAAAGAAGAGTAGTAAGAGCCCTGTCCTAGGCAGGTGCTCCTCAGACTGTCATTATAAATGTTAATTATAATCACCTGCAGGGTGAGGGTGGGCCCTGCCTCCGGATGAAACCCCTTTCTGGGGTGACAGTGGGGAAAATCTGGGGCAAATGGGAGTGTTGGCTCTCCTGGGGGTGGGTGTGAGGGGGGCTGAGGGGAGCTGGGCCCTGGGGAGGGGGGATGTGTGGGGCTGGTTTGTGCTCCAGCAGCAGCTGGGGGGGGGGGGGGGGGGCAGTGCTGGGGCCAGCCAGGGTGAGGGGAGAGGTCTGCAGCTACCGGTAGTTAGCTACTAGGTAGACACAAAGCTGTTACTAGTAGTTACCAGGCAGTTACAACAGTGCTACTAGGCTCTTCCTAGTAGTTACTGGGCAGTTATTAGGCACCAGCAGTTGCGCGGCAGACCTGTGATGTGGAGCCCTGGAATTGAATCTTAAGGTTGTGGCTGAGAAATGGGAACTTTCCAGGGCCTCTCCTTCCCAGGTAACCTCTCCTGAGAGACATCACGCTCCTGATGTCTGGCAAGTAGCACCCAGAAAACCCACTGAGCTAGGGACACCAAGCCATCCAAAATGGGTGTAAAATACTCGCATGTTGAAAAGCTTTGGTCAGTGGTTTGTAAGCATTGACTATTCAGTTGTAGAATTAAAATCATGTTAAAAAAAAAAAAAGCCCCACACTTGCAATGCATAAACATGGGCTTTTTTCTTAAATATGTGAAACATCCATTAAGGGCAGATTTGCCCATTGTCAATTGCATTTACTAGTATTCTTGAAGAGAAATAACTGGTGGAATTAATGACTTAAAAAAGCTGACAGCTATTTTAAGCAGTCAGCTTAAGATAGCTGTCAACTTTCTGGAGAAAAAAAAACCTCAAGTATGTATGTTCTTCAAAGGAATATAGTTGGGGAAAGTTAGGAATGCAGTCTCAATATCTTTAGGTTTAAAATCTGGTTTTCACATGTATTTCTTGAACTGAATTGGCATGTTCCTGAACTCCAAAATGTGTTTTGGTGCATTAGCAACAAAGCCTTTAACTTTAGAAGTACTTTGACCCCCTGAGAATTTCAAGGGATTTTAAGGGTCTGAAGTTTGTGTTTCATAAATTCTCAGTGTTCAGATGTAGCTCACATGATTATTTTTAGTACAGAGCTGATACAGGTTTTGTCGTGAGCCAGATGCAGCAAGGATTGCTGGTTATGGTTGTTGATTCATAGCTGTGCCAAGCAGAGCTGTGGAACTGAATATTATGGGTAGTTTCTGGTTCAACAGGCTGTTGAAGGAGGGTATCCTTTATTTAAATACAAAATTAGCAGTACTTTTGCTTTGGAAACTTTCTGTGGCAGTAGTTCTTGGCAGTTGATTCACTCACACACACACCCCCCCTTGGGGTTTGTTGTTTATTTTAGCCTAAGGGAGTTATTTTGACTCAGTGGTAACAAGATAGAAAGCCTTGGTACCTGTAAAGAGTGTAGTTAATCTGTAGTTACAACCATGCATCCTTTTTTCAAGATTATATAGTGCTGTCGTGTTATAAATGACTAATTTCCCCTCCCCCTCCTTTTCTATCCTACATATTTTCTTCACTTACTGGAGGGGGGTAAAAAAAGAGTTGGGTACCAATTCACTGACTATGTTTCTCACCAGCGTTCCACAAGCCTGTCTTAAGTAGCACTGAGAGTAGCCAGAGAAATAACATTGCACAAATTGCTATCATACCATCATGTTTATGTGAAAGCATTTATATGTCAGGAGAGAGCCAGGCAGAAGGGTAAGTAACCTGTCTTAACCTACCTCAGAGGGTTTACAAAGTGGGGACTGGGAGGTGTATTTCTTACATGTTTTTAAGACACAAGGAGGGCTAAACCATGACAGAGTGAAAGGGGAAAAGGGTCTTTTATCCTAAGGAAATAACTCAATGCCTGGCAAGGAAACTTAACAGCTTATCCTGCAGCGTTTGAGAAGTCTAATGCATTAGATTCTTCTTCAGAAGGAATCAACCACCCAGCACAGATTAAATCAGCCTTCTGTTGCACCCTGTTCACATTTTGCCTGTATGTTTCAAAAAGTAAAGTACAGCTGGATCCAGATATGCTCAGAGAAATTTAAAAATATCAGACTTGTTTTCTGAAATCCTGAGAAATTTGTTGCAGTAAAAATGATGACACTTCAAAAAAATTTGCAACTTTTTTGCTGGTAAATGCAGAATAGCTGATTCCAGTCTGCTTCAGCTGTGACGGGCTGGCCCAGCTCATCCAGCTAGGATGCAGGGAGCAGAGGTCAGTGTGATGTTAAGCAGAGGCAGGGAAGTGGAAACAAGAGGCCATCAGGGAGAGAAATTAAGAGAATGCAGGAACTGTATTGCAAGAAGTGGACACATTAATTTTATTAGTAGTGATTGATGTATTGTACTTCAGTCTTAGCGCTTTAAAATATTTTCTGTGTCCTGGCTGAGTTCAGCACTAAGAGAGCAGGTGAAGTGTCTTGTTACCTGCTCACCCTGAGCAATAGGGAGGGCATTGTTTCACATCAATTGCAAGCTTCTGCTGTTGTGTGTCAGGGCAGATCACAGATACATCTCACCATCAGGGCTTTTAGCACTGTTTTGGCTTAGTTTGTGCATTTGAGAAGGTTTGGGCAAGGCTAGGTTTAACCTCTGTTTTGGTAGGGTAGTTGCACACTTCAAAGGCCTCCTGTGTGTGTACAGGCTTAGCCATGTGTCTTAGTCAAATCTGTGATAACATGTGATATTCAAAGATGCATATAAATGCTTGTAAATTAACTTGTTACAGTATTCTGTGGGGAAAAATCTTACAGTTTGAGTGATGAAACTAGTTTATAGAAACATGAAGTGCTGGCACTAACAGCATTTGTTTCCAAAGAACAGGGTCTAGTTTGGCATTTAATTTTTTATGATCACCTGAGCTTTGGAAATGAAACAAAACAAAAAAAAATCATTTAAAAAGATACCAGTGACTAAACTCACTGAGAAAGTTAAAATTTAGGGCTACTACAGTATTGTTTCCTTGGAGAAACATCCTTCATCTAACTGCAGATATCAAAATCTGCCTGGTTCAGCCTCCATTCCTCATATGGGAATACAGTGCTGTAATAATACTGCAGTTCAGTATATTTGATAAGGGTTTTAAAGTTTGTTATCTTTGCCTGCCTGTTCTAGATTCAATGTGTATTGATATGTGAGCTTATGTCAAAGGTTGCTTTCTGACTCCTACTGTACAGTGACCGTGCTTTCCTGCTGTACTACAACTAAAAGTTCCTGGATTTCAGTGATGCTGTTTGCCTGCAGGTTTGGACAGCTGATAATCTAAGCATTCAAGCTTTTGTTCATCTTTTATCCTTTTACGGAGTAGGGATATAGTTGCCTGATCACCAGCAATAGAGTTTGCACATCTTGTAAAGCTACAGCCAGTCAGCTGAAATAACTGACTGTGCGCAGGCTCCTGCCATTCTTTCTTGCAGAGTATAGCAAATTAATGTAGTGCACGTGATGTAAATTAACCTGTTTTACTTTGCAGCTGGGACAAGCTTCAGCATGCACACTCAGTTACTGTGAGGCTGGCAGGTGGTAACCTGGTAAGATGTGCTAACTCCATGGTTTGTGCAGATGTGCCTTGGAGACAGCCATGTGAAAGGACTTGTAAAATGAGAAAACATGTGGGTCAGTATTTGCTCTTGAGAACTTGCAGTTGTTGAACTTGGTTCGTGTATATCCATCTATTTCTCATTAAAATGCTGTTTGCTGTTGGCATTTGAGGGCAGAATTTAGCTATGTCATTTTGTGGGTTTAGTATATTGAACTTGAAAGTTTATGCCTTTGCCTTAAGGGATTTTCTAGCCTAGACTTTTTCTTTACCACATTATTCTGCTTTCTGTCTTCTTTGCCCTCAAGAATTGGGAAAGAAAAATTAATAATAGACTAAAGCTGGGAGCATTTTCTTTTTAATCAAGTGGTAGAAAATCCTAGGCTGAGCAGGCTTTTTAAAATTACCTGGTTTCTGATGCTTTAATTAATGTTAGTATTTTTCCTAGCACATTTATACTGCCCTGAGGGAATACTTTTTTCCTTGGCCTTTCCCACATGGATGCCACTAAGATTCCTCTACAATTAACCTAGCAAAAGTGAGGAAACAGCAAAGGTTTAAAGTTGAAAAGACATCCTCTAACTTTTCTCAAGTAGTAAAATATGCAAGGACAAGAATATTAAAATGTTCCTAAGCTTTCTCACATCAGTGTTTTAATGGCTTTATTGAATTGCTTTCAATTTCAAAATTTATAAAAAAAAAAAAAAATGCTGGGTGCACTTCTAAGGTCATCACTGAGAATCGAGAAGCAGTAAGCAAATCATTGTATCTTTCAGTTCAGACAGTAAGAGTCTGACTTATTAGGTAACCTCTTTGGTTCCAGATTTCAAAATCCACCTCTTGTGTTTTTGTTGTTTTTTTAAAAATGTGTTTAAATTGCTTCAGCTTTCTTGTTAAGAGAGCCTGCAGTTCCCATTGCCTTCTCAATGTCCCCGTATTTCAGTGTTTGAACATTAAAACAATCAAGTTGATCTTGTTTTAAGAATGTATTCCACATTGCCTCTTGATTGCTTCTCATTGTCTATTGATTTAGGCTGGCTTTATTCTCTATATTGAAAGAATAATTGTATAAAACACATCCCTAGAGAAGTATTTTTGTAAACACTAAATGAATAAGCAAGACTGTAAGTATATTTGATATCACCTGGATATTCAGGTGGTACTTGATGTTGTCTGTCTTCACCAGTGTTAGTCACTGTCATGTCAGACAGCTTTTAACTTCACTTCATATGAAGTTTGTAGCTTCTGTGTCTTCTGAAGGCTCTCAGAAGATGCAAGTCAGAAAATTATACCAATAAAAAGTATGTTGTGTTTTAAGCATATATTTATTGTTATGGTCTAAATCTGCTCTAATAACAGATTTTTCTATTGACTCGGACATTTTTGTAAGTCACCTTGGAGATAAGAATGCGAAGTCATTTTTACAAGAGTTAAAGTGGGTATGTTTAAGAAACTTCTTGCACTGGTCCTTGTAAAGTTTGAGTGGGTTTTGGTAATTAATAACTCTCCAGTGATTCATGGCTTGTCTTAATGGTGGAGGGAGGACTTCTAAGGGTGAGACCAACTCACTAAAACACTAGATTTGAATGAAATTATTAGCTTAAATCTTAATCTTAAACTTAGAAGGTGGCATCATAAAAAAATAGAATTATGAAGCAGAACTCCAAGTGCAACTTAAACAGAACATTGACTTAGAAGGAACAGTAATGCAGCAAATACGCTGACTATTTCTTTGAAGAGGAGTAGAAGACACAAGTGTTTTGGCTTGTGGCTTGCCTCTCCAGCCTTTGCAAACATCTAAAGCTGTACTTTTTTTTTTTTCTTTCCTGTGGAACTGTATCGCTTTCTTTAATTAGTGGCTATGAATTAAAACTGCATGCTTTTTTGCCCCTTTTGTGTTTGCCATCTGGAATGTGAAGATCATGACTCTTCGCTGGCTGGATTGACCTGTCTTGACTATGTGTACTCAGGGGTGGCTTGTAAATAGCTCCCTACATGCTGCAGCTCACCAGGCTTGAGGTTCCCATGTACTCTGATCCCTGCAAAGTTGAGCTACTGTTATTAACTTTGACCAGGACCAGTCTGCTGAGGCCACAGCACCATGAGAAAAAGGAAAACTTCCCTCTCTTACACAATTCCCTCTCTTACATGAGTGTGGAGCAGCCATCACAGTGAGAAACTATGGTGGAGTGTTTTATCGGCAATAACTCACTGAGTGCTTTTCAAAAGG